>NC_044366.1:31209277-31574841 GCF_007364275.1 Archocentrus centrarchus
GGATATAGTGATTTTAATCAGACTGAAACAGAATCCAATAACCTGCTTGAGGGGGATACATATAACAACAGTGTGCATGTGTGTGTGTCTGTGGTACATGTGGTACAGCAGTAAACTACCTGCATAATATTGTGTGGGTCCCCTTTACGCTGTCAAAACACTGACCTGTTGGGGCCGTCTTGGAGGTGCACCATGGCATCTGGCCAGTGGGAGCAGCTCCTCTGGCTTGTGGACGCTCAGTTGAATTGCAGTGTGGGGAGTTTGGACGCTGGGTCAACAAATCAGACAGCGTGTTGTGTTCAGTGAGCCATCCTAAGCAGTTTCTGGGGTCTGCTGGGTGTGCATTGTCCTGCTGGACTGAGCCAAGAATCTGCAACAGCAGGGAAAAAAGAAAGTTGGGTTAATGTGTTGCAGTGTATTTAAAGTCTGAGCATTTTACTCCAGCAACAAATTCAGGCTGTGGATTAAAGTTGATCCAGCAAAACTGTACTTACCTTCATTCATTTTTTTTCACCCATCTACCTGCAAGTATACTGAGGATTGTGAATAAATTAAACAGAAAAATTGATCTGTACACCAGGTGTGTGGCACATTGTCTAGTTTTTCTATCTTTCTGTACCAATTTTTTGTTTCTTTGTAGTTGTTCTTCTCCATCTTCTGTTAGATTATTCGTAGGACCGTTGTGCTCATCTCATGGGTCACTGAATAATCTTTCAGGTACTGAACAGATACTGAGTGGCAGAGGTGAATATATCTTTGGCTGGTACATTCGAGGCGTGATCAAGTTCTGGGAACAGGACCTTAAAAATCAAAAACCTTACTGGAGTTAAATTTGGCCTTCCGCCCCATCAAGATCATCTTCTTCAACATATTGAGATTGCTTCCAGTGCAGCAGCTAGTTTTAGATCGGCTCTGTAGACGTCCCGTTCTGTTATTTTGAAGTTGTGCGTGCTGGATCTCTTCCAGTGTGTCCAAACAGTAACCCCTCAATTTGAGCTTTGGAAGCGGAAGATCTCGTGGCGTTGCAGATGATGAGCCATGTTGTGTTGGGAAGGCCAATACTCCCGTGTCTTCAGTGCACTCTGTGACAGCACGTGCTTCCCAGTTCAGGTCATTTTCTACTGTATGTTGTCCCTCAGATGCCTCAGTAGATGCTACAATAGAACTGTGCACTGATAGTTTGTCCCTGGCCTGGAGGTCCAATTCACAATGCACAACTCTATGAATTTTGAAAAAGGGTGTGCAGAGTGGGTTCTCTGAGTGCTCTGGCTTCCTCCCACAGTCCAAAGACATCTATGTTAGGTTAACTGGTGATTCTAAATTGACTGTGGAGTGTGTGCAGTTTTCTACTACAACTATAACTGTGTTTATATGCAGATCACTACACAGTTTTAGCCCAGTGGTTCCAGCCTACCATGCAAAGCCAATGAACCTTGGCTGTGCATGTCCTTGAATAGAAAAAAATAAGACACGTCTGGCCTTTCACTTGGTCATCTATTGTTTGCTGAAGCTTCATCAGAAATGGTCTCAATAGCAGGGTGTTTGTCAAGAAGCCATTCTTAAGGAAAGAAATGAGAACTGGACTAAAACTCAGGGACAACAGGTCTTATGAAGTGATTAATCCCAATTTGAAAGTTTTGGTTCAAATTGTAGCGCGGTCAGAGGAGAGGTGCAGCTCTAAAACACAGTGTAGGCCCTGTCATGGTTCTGGGTGTTGGGAATCTTGTCAAAATGGATTGAATTACAAACAGAAAAGAACGGTCAGACCTTGATCTTCCATGCAAGACCATCTGAAAAGAGTTTGATGGGTAACATCTTTATTTTCAGCATGACAATGATCCCAAACACACTGCCAGGGCAGTAAAAGCAAAGCAGGATGGGAGAGTGCAGGCTGTCGCAGCTGTCAAAGGGCAAGAGGCACAGTACACCCTGAACAGGTCACCAGCCTAACACCGAGAGACAGACAACCATTGACCTAACCCCACTAACTGCATGTCTTTGGACTGGGGGAAGAAACTGGAGTACCCGGAGAAAACCCACGCAGACATGGGGAGAACATGCAAACTCCACACAGAGAGGTCCTGACCAAGGTGGATTCAAACCCAGGACCTTCTAGCGGTGAGGCAGCAGTGCTAACAACCACGCCACCGTGCTGCCGCCTATTTCCCATTTTCCCTGCAAATATTATAAAGAAATGAGGGGCGGCTCACAGGACTGTACTTCCTGCTCTGTGATTATTCAGATTGTTTTCACCTGTGTCTCACTCCCCCTCCGTTTCTCCAATCAGCCCTGTGCCCTGATCCTTGTGCTCTGTTGGATTCCTGTTTTATGGTGACAAACAGCCAATAAATAGCTTTGCTTTTGTGTTACATCATTTGTCTCTGTGTCCTTCACTGGGTTCCTCCATTACACACTCCTTAATGATAAAAAAAAACCTTCTAAATATGCTCGTGCTCTTTTATGAAAGGACTTGGTGAGAGCAGGAGCAAAGGATCCTGAGAAAGGCTTTGTCTGTCTTTGTCTTTTTACATCACGTAACCTTGTGCTGCATCCTAACTGCATTTTTAATTTTATTTCTGCAATTTGACCACATATTTGTGTGCTTTCATCACATTTCAGATTGATATGAGGTTTAATCTTAGACCGCGTGACTGCATGATTTTTTTTAATACCGTATGCTCGGTCGTGTCTCTCTTGAAGAACGGATATCACGCTGAGTGACATCTTACCTGCTTAAATAAAGGAAAAACGATGTGGAATAAAATGCGATCTTCTGTGAAGACACGCTGTCAGATTGTTCCTTGCAAGTAGAGCAGTAGTTAAACTGCACTTTCACAGTAATTTAGAGCGCTGATTACTGATGAATATCCCACTTCTTATGCAGGAACAAAGGCTCTACCTTCTGCCTCTGAGAGAAGCCGAATCACATCTCATCATAAAATACTTCAGGGTTTTTCAGCCCTGGATTGGACTGCAAAGCGTTCCTGTTACTGACATGCCGTGGGGATTGGCTGGTCGGAAACATCAGGGTCTACAGGGAGGAACGCCAGCAAAATAATAACCAATAATACAGATTAATGAAAAATGATTTTTCTGAGCCTTTAACACTGAAATGAGTATCTGTGAAAAGACTTGATTTTCAATAATTTTGGAAACTGGGAATGCTAAATAATTATTGCAGCTTTATTCTCAAAATAAGATTATTTATGGTACATTAAAATATTACCTTTAAAAATATTATTGCTTTTGTTTTTAGAAATGTTACAACTTCACACTTTGGAAAGATTCCTGTACATCCAGCAGTGCCTTACTGACCTTTACTCCCATGATCCTTTGCCATTTACAGGCATTCGACTGTCATAAAAATAATCAACACTTCAGTCCAACATCTGGGAGCTCAGAGGTCATTTATAAAACATTAGTCCAGGAGCTGGTAAACCTTTGCTCATGAGCACTGCAGCTGCACCCATTCCCAGTTAAAACGGTGTTTTCTGTTGTTTTAGTGCATATTAAAGGTTTTCAGCTTCCATCCGATGGACTGTGTGGATGATGGACATTACGAGCAGGGAAACAGTCGCGTGTGACAAATTCTGTTTTAAATGGAGTTCTCAAGCACACACGGCTGCGTGGCTGCAGGCGTAACCATAATCATGTTGGGAGCAGGGAGTGTATTTGAGGATGCTGAGTGAATTTAATCTGGTTTTTTTTGTTTGCTTTTAGGGAGGGTGGGTGGATGATTTGAAATGGTCTAATTTAGGAAGCAGCTGCAGAGACAGACAGGACACAAGTATTAGTGTACTCGTTCATATTAATAAATAATTCAGAGTCTAAGTTCTGCTTTGTGGACACAGCAGAGGGGTGAAGATTACAGAAAAACTGATGATATGGACAGAAAAGTGGAAACCTAAAGGGAGAAGCGGGGGGTGTAAAAACAGACTGAGAGAGTTGCAGAGAAACTGGATTACACACACACACACAGATACAGTCAGATAAACATAGACAGACTTTATTGGAGTGAAATTAAACTTCATACACAATTTAAACAAGTGACGGGAGGAGAAATGCAATTTTGTGTCTTTGTCTTGGATCACAGGGTGAGCTTTTTTCCAAAGTGGTTACTGTTGTTACATGTCTGGAAGCAAAACGCTGGTCAAGGCAGGATGACCAGATGGACAGTGCAGGAGCCTCCAAAACCAAATTATTAGGCCTACAGAAATGAATTCATTAGAATTTAATTTGAAATATCACTGATGAAGTAAATATTACAGCATAAAACTATGCAAAGCCTCCATCCTGTAGTCTGAACTCTACTTTTAAGACCTTTACTTGTTTCATGGTTTTACATTGTTACAACTTTATGTTAACTACATGTTTATTATTAACTTGTGCAGATTATTCATAAAATATGAGGCCTTTAGTATATATATATATATATATATATATATATATATATATATATATATATATATATGAGAAAAATGTGCAATGTGAGCATTTGAGCAAGTTTGACAAGCTGTGATGATAGACAACTGGGTCAGAGCATCTCCAAAACTGCAGCTCTTGTAGGGTGTTCCTGGTGTGCAGTGGTCAGTTTCTATCACAAGTGGTCCAAGGAAGGAACAGTGGCGAACCAGAGACGGGGTCATGAGCAGCCTAAGCTCGCTGATGCACATGGGGAGCAAGGACTGGCTCGTGTGGTCACAGCTGCAGACCACTCAGGTGCCCATGCTGACCCCTGTCCAGTGCAGAAAGCACCAAAAATGGGCACGTGAGCATCAGAGCTGGACCATAGCATCAGAGCTGGACCATAGAACAATGGAAGAAGGTGGCCTGGTCATCAGGCCGGGTGCTGGTGCATTGCTTACCTGGGGCACCAGGATGCACTGTAGGAAGAACACAAGCAGGTGGTGGCAGTGTGAAGCTTTTGGGCAATGTTCTGCTGGGAAACCTTGGGTCCTGCCCTCCATGTGGATGTTATTTTGACATGCACCACCTGCTGTTGTTGCAGACCACGTACACCCTTTCATGGAAACAGTATTCCCTGATGGCTGTGGCCTCTTTCAGCATGATAATGCTCCCTGCCACCAAGCAAAAATTCAGAATGGTTTGAGGAGTTTAAAGTGTTGACTTGGCCTCCATATTCTCCAGATCTCAATCCAGTGGAGCATCTGTGGGATGTGCTGTACAAACAAGTCTGATCCATGGAGGCCCACCTCACAGCTTACAGGACTGAAAGGATCTGTTGCAAACATCTTGGTGCAGATACCACAGCACAGCTTCAGGGATCTGATGGAGTCCATGCCTCGATGGGTCAGGGCTGTTCTGGCAAAATAAGGGGGACCAACACAATATTAGGCAGGTGGTCACAATGCTATGCATGATTGGTGTGTGTACACACTCACAGTCTCTAGTCCAGCACCTCCACCTCCTCACCCATGATGTTAATAGGTTTAGTTGCAGTTTTCTTCCCCTCAAGACGCTACAACTTGTACTTTTTAATGTTAGTTGTTTGTTCAGCTGCTTTATCAGAACATCATTTGTTTAAAATGTTCTGACATTAATCTGTCACTGAAGCACTGTCAGGCTATACTCATCAGTTTTCTAACAGCGCATCTGCTTTTTGTGTATAAAATGTTATGACACCAGCTGTTATTTTAGGAATCCCAAATCTCCTGGTAAACACCGGCGCCATCTAGTGTCTCTCTAGTGTTACGCCTCGTCCGTGAAATTTCAAGGTGGCGGCTCCTCTGACGTCACCACGTCAACCCTGACGTTATCGGACTGTGGACCCTTTGCACAGCATCGGCGGGGAAGTTAGCAATCTCCTTTTACACTCAGATTCATTGATACAATAAGGTACGTCTTAAGAGTTGTGTGTCCTGTTGCTGCTTTGCTCTGCCCCGACACTTTACGTTCTGTGATTTAAAGCAGAAACTAAAAATGGACCTTAATATTCATACGGGCTAACTTCACTTGCTAATCCCTGCACGCCCCCGATTTGTTGCTCGCCAAACTTGATTCTGTTGCTGCCCAGTTTTGGACTCCCTCTTTATATAATCCCAGCACAGAGCGGGTTGAGCTTGTAAGACATTTTGCGTGTATGGGAAGCCTTTGTGTGCCATTCGGCATGCAGATGTGTATCTTACAGGAGGTCGTTTGGATTAAATGTACTTGTATGCGCTTTGCTGTGGTCGCTGTGGGTAATAATAGGCGTTAGCTTTATTTTAAGCCAGGACTGGACAGTGACAGCAGTTCGTGGACTGACGCGTGGTTGTATCCGGTACTGTTGTGGTCAGTTTTGACGTTATCTAAAAGCTGCAGCTCAGCTGGTAAATACTCTGAGTCGTATAGCTGCGTTTTAAAGTGAGCAGGCATGTTTCTCAGAGTGTGCCGATTGTGTTTGCAGCGACGTGGGTTCATGAGTGCAGTGGAAAGGTAACTTCAAAATCAGTCAAATCTTACTTAATGATTTGATCAGATCTGGGTTTAAATTTATGGCTGGACTTACTGAGCATTCACCTGTTCATGGAGTGGGGAAGTCGACTTGTTATCAGGGGTGCTGCTAAATATAAATAATTTTTCTAACTAAAGTCACTCTGAGTGGACAGTAACTAACAGTTACATCATAATACCATATTACAGATTAAGATCAGGTGATAGGATATCAAAGCCAGGCAACACAAAGACTTTGATGGATCCTAAACTACAAACTTAAGTCACGTCTAGACTTGCTGAGAAATCCGACCTGAATTTCAAGTCAAGGTAATATTATATAAAGAGTCATATTAAAGGGGACCCCCTGCTAATTTATACCTCCATATCTTTATTCTTAGACTCAAATAGAAAAGCTTTGTATGATTGATGATCAGTGACCACCTGCCTAATATTGTGTTGGTCCCCCTTTTGCTGTGAGAACAGCCCTGACCCATTAAGGCATGGACTCCATCAGACCCCTGAGGCTGTGCTGTGGTATCTGCACCAAGATGTTTGCAACAAATCCTTTCAGTCCTGTAAGCTGTGAGTTGGGCCTCCATGGATCAGACTTGTTTGTACAGCACATCCCACAGATGCTCGATTGGATTGAGATCTGGGGAATTTGGAGGCCAAGTCAACACCTCAATCTTGTGCTCCTCAAACCATCCTGAACCACTTTTGCTTTGTGGCAGGGAGCATTATCCTGCTGAAAGAGGCCACAGCCATCAGGGAATACCATTTCCACGAAAGGGTGGCCTGCAACAATGCTTAGGTAGGTGGTACGTGTCAAAGTAACATCCACACGGAGGGCAGGACCCAAGGTCTCCCAGCATCACACTGCCTCTGCTGGCTCGCCTTCTTCCCATTATACATTCTGGTGCCAGGTGTTCCCCAAGTAAGCGATGCACACACACCCGGCTATCCACGTGATGTAAACGAAAGCCTGATTCATCAGACCAGGCCACCTTCTTCCATTACTCTGTGGTCCAGCTCCAGTGCTCATGTGTCCATAGTTGGCACTTTTGGCACAGGACGGGTCGCACCCTAACTGCTCTGCAGCCCCATACACAACAAACTGTGACGCACTGTGTATTCTGACACCTATCCATCAGAAAGGTGTCAAAGAAACAGTGCAGCAGCTCGTCTGTTGGACTAAATCAGGCAGGCCAGCCTCTGTGCATCACTGATCCCTGGCCATCCGTGACCCTGTCGCTGGTTCACCACTGTTCCTTTCTTGGACCGCTTTTGACAGAAACTGACTGCAGACGAGGAACGCCCCACAATAGCTGCAGTTTTGGAGATGCTCTGACCCAGCTGTCTAGCATCAGTTTGGTCTTTGTCAAACTCACTCCAATCATTATGCTGCTTATTTTTTCTGCTTCTAACATCAACGTCAAGGACAAAATGTTCACGTGCTCCCTGATAAATCCCACCCACTGACAGGTGCCATAAAAAAGCTGAGAGTAGGAAAAAAACTGCCTGAAAGCTGAGCTTTTGGCTCACTTGTACATACACCGAGTTAATTATTTCAGACTTTGTCATGTTGAAGATGAGCATCCAGCATAAAAGTATATACATGGAAAAAAACAAGGAAGTGCATAATGTGTCTTCTTTTAGATTAAATTAATTGTGAGTCAATTTTATAACAGTCCAGGACCTTGATTAACATAACAGCAACTGTTTAACAAACTTTCAGCTCTATGAAACCTTAATAACTCTAATAAATAAAACTCCACAAATATGGCACTTTGGGGACTTTATTTTGTATCTGGTCACATCAGACGGCTCAGCTCAAGTTTACAGGTTGTTTTTTTTATAAGTAGAAGCAAAGTTATTTTGCATCCAACAGCCAGACAAAATTCTGAACTGCAGCATTTAAGTCTGCTTGACTTTGAGCTAATGAAACAGATGAGGTTAATGATGGTTACTGTGCTGTTTGACCACCAGCTAAAAACAGCTGCGGAGAATTTAGTAAAATCAAGACAGGCCATGTTATTTAGTCATATTGTCACATTATGACACGTGTGCACGAAGTTCAGTTCGTGCTTCAGCTTTACCATCATCACCTTTTATGAGCTAGTGATATTTCCTGTGTGTATCCGTTTTGCACACAGTGTACTGTTGATTTCTTATTCATATGATAGCATTTTGCAGTTGTTGCTCTTTAAAAGTGTGCTTAGTGCCAGAAACATCCATATGTGCCTTTCATAATGCAGTGCTTCACCTTCACACTTGATGTAACAGATGTGTACATCGCTGTTATGTAACACCGTCTCACAGATGTACTCATGTACTCGTAGTTGGAGTAGGAACAGGCGGCGTTTGGGTTCACTCTGCTGTTGTGTGTATGCAGGTCAAAGATGTCCCTCACACCAGTGTCCTCCAACAAGTGCGCCGGCGGCTTCCAGAAGGTTTTTGAACATGAAAGGTGCGACGCATCTTCATCGCTGCTTTGGCCTCACCTTCTGTGCAGGCAGTGACTTTCTCACATGTGAATGTGTATAAATGTGATGGACAAGTACACTGATGTGTTTGTGTTTCCTCTGTGCAGCACCGAGCTGCAGTGCAAGATGAAGTTTGCGATCTATCTGCCTCCAAAGGCTGAGACCGACAAGTGTCCCGTCATGTACTGGCTCTCTGGTGAGTCTCTGTTTAACTCGACCCATTAGATTAAGGTTAGTTTGGAGTGTTTTCTGTCTTTAATGTTTTGTTTAAACAACTACATGGTCAGAATAGATGCTCACTGTAGGTTAATGGCAAATCAGAGTAATGAATACATTATCATAGTAGCTTTAGGGATTAAAATAAGTTGAAATATCTTTGTAAATTGTGAAAATAACAGGGTTTCCACAGGGTAGTAAAAGGTAGTAAATGAAATGAGGTCAAATTAAGGCTAGTAAAAGGTAGTAAAGAGAATTTGACTTGGTAGTAAATTTTTCATCACCCCTTCAATATATTTTGACTTTTCCATTGATGCAAACTTTTTGTTTTAAGTTCGTTTAACTATAACATCTGTATAGAAATATAACTACTCAGCAGGACCTGAGCTGACGTTGTTGACGAGCGGTTCCACTGTCCGATCTGCTGTGCGCATGCGCGGAGTCATTTTGCGCCTCGTCATGGGCATTCGAACCCTCTGGAGTGCACGGACGCGCTGGCGCGTAAAAATGACATCGCCGATTTTAGATGACGTAGCATCGGGATGCTGCTGCCATGAATCGAAAGTGCAGACTTCAAACTATGTGCCAGTTTTTAAATTACGTTGATAGACCAAGTAGAACCAGAGTTATGCCCAGTAATTTACGTCATGCTTTTTCCTGTATATTGTCCTCACCTTCGATGCGCGTTTTGTGCAGAAATAAACGGCGAAAATGTGAGTTTCGCTAACAGGAAGTGCTCGCTAAAAAAAAATAAAAAAATTCCCCTACAACCCCTTTCCTATTGGTGGAAAAATCAACCAATCAGAAAATTATGCGGTAACATGATGCATTTGGGTGCATTTGACTGCTGAGGAGCAGGTGAAAAAGTGGTAAAAGAGACATTCCTGGCAAGTTTTGCCTGTGATGGGCCTCTCAGTCTTGTGGAGGACAGAAACTGTTTTTGAGGTGGCATAAATAATTTGTGTAGCATCTTAATGTGAGTCCTGATTGCTCTTCAAATAGTTGTACACAAAAACACCTGAGGCCTTTCCTGCATTTCAGTGTGAATAGTTGTATTTAACTTTATTATTTACTATATTTTTACACAAGTTTTGCAAATTTACAACTTATATTTGCATTGTAATTGTAAAAATAATTCATTAAGCATGTTTCTGATTTTTACAGTAAAAAAAAAAACTAACTTTTTTTCTACTCTGATTTTATGTTTTTATGTGATTGTAAGTCCAATGTCTTAATACAGTATGTCAAAATGAAAGAATAACTATACAGTCACACACATGAGGTCGTGCTGAAAAAAAATTATACCAAACAAGGCAAGGTAAACAGATTCTAAGGTCACCTATGAAGCTAAACCAAAAATAGTCAAAAATGGCCAAATATACCCCGGACCCCAGAGGGTTAAGCCGATCATGGGGAATGATCGAGAGGCGTTTTGTAAAGTGTGCAGAAAAAAAATATAAATTTGACCTGAAACGGTGTGTCAAATCACACCGAGCATCCACCATTCACCAGCAGCAGATTTGCGCGTGGGGAGCACATCCCTATTTTGTTTTTTGGTGCTACACAAAGCACCGCAACTGCAACCTCAAGGTCAGCGATGAGCACAAGTATTGCCGTCACACCTCAGCAGCAAACCAGTATTCCAAGATTTTATTGGGAAATAAATAATCGGCTTGTGAAACTTGAATTTCATTGCATTTTGTTTATATTCTTAAAAAAACAAATTTAGATAGATAGATTCAACTCATTGTCATTGTGCGCACAAGGCTCACAACGCATCTGTGGTCATGCAGCCAGAGACCAGCACTACCATTAGGCAATGTGGTTTAAGTGTCTTGCCCAAGGACACATCACAACACAGGGACAGGGACTCAAACCGGCAACCCAGCGGCTGCAAGACGGGCGCCTACCCACTGCGCCACTTTTTGAATTGTGTTTGGAATATTAATGTGTATGAGGTCTTAGTCAAGACAAAGTCACAGTTACACCTTCAAGTAAGTGGAATAAAGTTTTGTCTTTGGTGAGAGATGGGCGATCATCTTACATGGCTTAGTGCTGTGAATCCACCGCTGCCCCAAAAAAGGCTGCTGCTCGATTTCGTCCTGGTAGTAAAAATATTTTAGAGGTAGTAAAAAAAGGTAGTAAATTTAACTCTAGGATTCCTGTATAAACCCTGAATAAGTAAAGAAAAAGTTTGCCAGGAACATACCAATGAAGCGTCAGTCGCACCAGAGTAAAAATAGGAGGAAAATCAGTAACTTCCAGGTAAACGCACTGAATCCTTCTGCTGTTGTTGGCCGATTGGTTGCTCAGAGATCGAATGTGCAGCACTTGCAACCATTTCAAAGGCAGCAAGAGCACACGGATCCAATGCGTTTACCTGGAAGTTACTGATTTTCCCTCCTATTTTTACTCTGGGTTGACTGACGCTTCATTGGTATGTTCCTGGCAAACTTTTTCTTTACTTATTTTCACAATTTACATAGATATTTCAACTTATTTTAATCCCATGGCTCAAACATCCAGGCTCGCCCTCTAAATGACACTAATATGAATATTAACTTATACAAACCTTAAATGTTGAATTGTGTGAAAAATATAACAATATTGACTTTCTTAAACCACGGTTGTCACCATTAAGTGTTAAATCAAACGGACACATTGGCACATCGCTCGATCCAGAGGATGATGTCATCATCTTACAGTACGATATAATGCCTGTGCAGAGGAGCGGTGATGTTGTGATCAGCTTTCATGGTCTCTCCGCAGGCCTGACGTGCACGGAGCAGAACTTCATCACCAAAGCCGGCAGTCAGCTCGTCGCCGCGGAGCACGGCATCATCATCGTAGCTCCGGACACCAGCCCACGTACGAACCCCCTCTGACCCAAAGCACCTTAACATGAGTGCACTTTCTCTTTGTGCTGATGTTGATTCCCACGCTTTGTTTTGTAGCCTTGGTTCTGCTCAATGAAATTTTTGCGGAGTATAAAGGCTACAGTTTGTTCAGTGGGGTCTCTTCAGCGTTCTTCGAGCATTTGTGTTGATCTTTTTTCTGAGATGTGCATCGGCCATCTCTCGTCCTTCCTTAGGTGGATGCAACATTGAAGGGGAGGATGAGAGCTGGGATTTCGGGACTGGTGCTGGTTTCTATGTCAACGCCACCCAGGACCCGTGGAAGACCAACTACCGCATGTACGCCTATGTCACAGAGGAGGTGTGATGGATTTAAGTCTTCACTGCAAAAGCCTGCAAAATTACTTAAAGCCACTCAGTGTTTTAAATGATCTTCTTGCCTCTGTCAGCTCCCTAAACTGATCAACGCTAACTTCCCCACCGACCCAGAGAGGATGTCCATCTCCGGCCACTCCATGGGCGGCCATGGGGCGCTCATCTGTGCTCTGAAGAACCCTGGGAAATACAAGGTACTGTGTGTTTCACTTGTACAAGAGGACAGTTAGTTAATCTATATATTCTGTAACAGACATCAGTTTTCATTTTCCCAAAGATCAGTCAAGGTCTACCGTATGCATTTCTGCCTCATTATGCAAATGAGGAGGGCTGCCTTCTTGCTCCAGCTCCTCTACTATTGGTCAATAAACAGGAAGGGCTGCCTTCTCCAAGAACCTCTTTAAAAATCCGACAATCATGAAACTCCATTTTTTTTTTTTAATCACATTTGTTTCACTTTGTCTCCGGGAACCTCTGTGTAAACATTTTAATGCCACAGATCATCACCTGCAGGCTCGCCTCGCCTCTCTCTTCACTTCCCATTGGTAGAAACATTTTGTGAATGACTGAACGGTGCTGATGGATTCTGATGTGTCTCCTGCAGGCTGTGTCTGCATTCGCTCCCATCTGTAACCCGATGCAGTGTCCCTGGGGACAGAAAGCTTTCTCGGGATATCTGGGCTCTGATAGGTCCACATGGGAGGTAAGAACACTGCAGATTGTGGCCTATGAAAACATTACCCCCACACTGCTGGATGAAAATCTCGGAGGATGAGAATTCAGCCACCTGAGGAGAAGGAAAGGGCAGTTACGGTCATCACACTAATTCTCCAACTCTTTCTTTCAGGCGTACGATGCTACTGTGTTGGCGGCTTCGTATTCTGGCCCTCAGCTCGACGTCCTCATCGATCAAGGCCGAGACGACCAATTCCTGTCAGCCAGCCAGCTTCTCCCCGACAACCTGATTGCCGTCTGCTCCGAGAAGAAAATCCCCGTCGTCTTCAGGCTGCAGCCGGTCCGTTCCTTAATACAGCAGCTTGTCATTGTAACCTTTTTATTTGAGAGAAGTTTGATTGGTTTATCATTTCTGATCGTCTTGTATTTATGCAGCTATTTAGTGTTATTCAAAGACAGTTTAAAAGAAGTAATGCACATCAAACTTCTACAGCTTGAGTTAAAACGAGGTGTTTGTCTCGTGCAGGGCTATGACCACAGCTACTTCTTCATCTACTCCTTCATGAACGACCACATCAAGCACCACGCCAAGTACCTGAACGCCGCAACTGCCACCACAGTTTGACCCGTCAGTCCGGTCCACTCTGACCCTGCTGCTCTGCTGCCATCACTCACCTCTTCTGTCTCATTTCTCTTCTGACCTCCTGCAGCACTGAGCGTGTTCAGTACCCGTTTCTCAGAAACCCAACTCTGTAACCAAGCATGTCAGGTCACTGACGTTTCATCCCACTTGGAAGCCTTTGTGCCTTCACTCTAAAAAGCACTTACCTGAAGTCTGAGATGAGAAGAGAAACTTCTGTTTTTAGTATTTTGGGGGGAGCTGTGGTTACAGGAACAATGTCTCTAAGATCAGGAAACGTTCCTGTGACTGCCAGCATGTGGGTTTTCTTCAGGCTCTGAGTCGGGGCAGAGGTCTGTCAGTTTTTCATCAGAATTAAAACCAAAACTTGATCAGATCCATTTTGGTGTTTTGTCCTCATTGAATTCCCGTTGGATGTTTTACAGCTTATTCAGTCAGAGAGGATCTGCAGTGTAGTCACAATTACGCTGCAACTTCAGCACAAAAGCAGCATTTTAGGAATCTACACATTTTTGCCTGGTGGGGTATCATCATCATCATCATCATCATCATCATCATCATCATCATCATCATCATCATCATCATCATCATCATCATCATCATCATCATCAGGCAGGCAAATCAGGAAGGATACCATACAGGCTGCTCTTACTGAGAGCTACAATCGCTGACACTTTGTAATATAAGATCTTTATAATCACTGTTTGGTCATGTGTACTTCATGCCAGTGCAGGTAATACAACATTGTGCTTCAGCATTCATACATGATGTTTGCTTCTGGTGATTCGGGTGTTTCAGGGCAGGGATTTTTAACACTGATGAGCATTTGTGGCTGTGACACCTAAAAATGTGGCTTTTGAAGTGATTGTAAAGGTTACTTAGTTTTGCCACTAAAAACTTAACTGCTTGGTCATTTCAAGTCCACAAAGCAGCGTGGTGTCGGTCACTGCACACAGACTGGTCATATACGTCACCTCCCATAAGAACCTTCATCGTTTCTCAACCTCAAACATTTCTTCAGTGTTCTTTTGTCATGAAGACCGTGCTGCACGTTTGAGGTAAAACATCACACAGCTGATATACTAATAATCTCTTTATTTTATGACCACCCAGCAAAAATGGCATCAAAAAGGTGTTTCACTCACAAACAGCCAGGCCTTTTGGGACGGATAAAATAAGAATTTTGCTGGATGTGTGCTTCAATGTTATTTCCATGGCATATAAAGCTAACAAGTTATCGAGTTAAGTATAATATTAGCCAGAAACCCCTATGGTCATACAGGAATGTCCGACTACAGTTCTTACCATAATAATGCCAATCACAGAAAGTGACAGTGTTTTTAAAACTACAGTCAGGTGCAAACTCTCGGATGTGTAAGGAAGCACGTTTTACTGCACAACTATATTTACTAGTTAAACATAAATGCTTATAATACAAGGATATATTATAATGAGTGTTATTGGACCCAGCAATATCTCTTATGAAGTATTCTGTTGGCTTTCAAGGTAAGAAAATGCTTTTGGTCAAATTCTTGTTTGTTGTTCATTGTTTATTCTCTCTGCAAAAGAGAAAAACTCAAAATAAAAGTGCATACAGGGAGAGTGTGCAACCACGCCATTAGGTACAAACGACAAAGGACGAGCAATCTTTTTTTTTTTCCTTCATATTTTTAGTTTTTGGAGCCGTAAATATATCAAGTGAACATGCAGTTGAGCCGCAGAAGAGAGATGGACTGATCTGCTGATTAAAAATATTGCTACAACTGCCGCATGTAATTGATTCATTCATCAAAACCTTTACTCATTGATGGCAGATTGCTTTGGGTGGGGCTGTTGTGAGGCTTTGCCTTTTGAGTATGTTTTTGAGATGTCATGTGACCAAGTTTCACATAGGCATCAGCCTTTCAGTGTGTCACCGATAAGCGGCTCCAACCAGCTTTTGAATTCAGGGTTTGATTCCCGCTCCTTTCTGAGTTTAGACTGTGACATGCTGAGCTAGCTGCACGCTTAGCTGCAGAGTGATCGGTGCTTTCACAGGCAGTATATGTACTATTCCCCACAGACTCGAGTGTTTTTAATCTAGCTTTTCCCTGACACCTAGTGGAGACTGAGAGAACACGTGTTATATGATGAATATGTTTGAAAAGAAAAAAGAATTAACTAAGGTTTGGAGTGTTAAAAATTGCAATTTCAAAACTATTTTTGTGGGGGCACTCAATGGGATCATTAAAATACTGTGATAAACAGCTATAAATAAAATGTTTATTACTACATTCACGAAGCAATGAGGCTACACACAAAAACACAAGTTAGTTCTTCCTGTACCTGCTGTGCTGCTGTACATACTGACAGAAACCTCTTTTGTTTAGTTTTCATTTATTTAAGGATATGAGGAGGACAAAGATAAATTAACAATTTAATAAAGGTAACAATTTAATAAAGTTAACAAGTTCATAAAGGTAACAAATTAATAATGCTAACAAATGAATAAAGATAACGAATAAAGATAAGAAGTTAATAAAGGTAACAAATTAATAAAGATAAGAAGTTAATAAAGGTAACAAATTAATAAAGATAAGAAGTTAATAAAGGTAACAAATGAATAAAGATAAGAAGTTAATAATGCTAACAAATAAATAAAGATTAAAAAAAAAAGTTCAGTTACGCTAAATTATAAATTCATTAAAGTCTCCAGTAGCATGAACAGTGGACTGCTGAGGCTCTGTAGCAAAAGCACAGGGACTGATCTATTTCAGCAGTGCCAAGAGGTCTTCTTCAGGGTCGCAGAAGAAGGCAGACATGGGTTTGATTGTTAAGACTGGAGAGGCCAGCAGGGTGGATGTAGGGGAATCCACAGGAGGAGCAGGACCCAAGCAGGGGTCTGAGTGAAGGAAGACCGGCTCCTCAGGCAGTGGAGCAAGAAGAAAGGCATCGAGGTGGTCAAACGCTGATAGCAGGTCTTCAGCAGTGTCACCGACAAACGTGGCCATGGGTTCAGTTGGTGCAACTGTGGATGGAGGGGAATCCACAGGAGTAGCAGGACCCGAGCCAGGGTCTGAGTGAAGGAAGACAGGCTCCTGAGGCAGTGGAGCAGGAAGAAGGGGATCGAGGTGTTCAAGTGCTGATACGAGGTCTTCAGCAGTGTCGCCAGTGAAGGTGGCGATTGGTTCAGTTGGTACAACTGTGGATGGAGGGGAATCCACAGGAGTAGCAGGACCAATGCAGGGGTAAACATAAGGAGAGTATGATGTAGATGCAGGGGGGTTTGTATGAGCTGTAGGGAGGACGTGATTTACTTGCGGCAAGTGGAACGTGCCATACGCAGGCACGTTCACACTTGGCCACTTGGCCTGTTCAGGTTCCTGCGCAGGTTTAGGTGCAGATGCTGCAACACAAACAGAAAGTCAATGAGTCTTCAGAGACTTTTAAAAATACCTTCAAGACAAGCTGTTGATTCTTAAATCTGCAGTAAGCAACATACAATAGAAATATTGAATAATTGGCATTTGAGATGAGTCACAGCGAGATCAGTTTTTCAGGAAATGAGGAGGTTCTGTACATCAGTTGTATTGTTTTGGAGGACAGTTGTTTTGTCATTGTAACATTTCCAGTGTTTTGAAAATCTGTAGTAACACTGACCTTCACCTGAAGGTCTGAGTGAGCAGGTTTCTCTTCTTTTAATTTGAATGTTCAGTAGCACTCAAAACTGAGACTAGTTTAGCGTTTTGAGTGCTACTGAACATTCAAATTAAAAGAAGAGAAACCTGCTCACTCAGACCTTCAGGTGAAGGTCAGGGTTATAAGTCTCAGTAAGGCGTAAAAATATTTCCCAAATAGATTTGTCATCTGTTGAAATGTACAGAATTTACAGTCTTTGATCTGATCCGGTAAGACTGCATTTTTGTCTTGTTCTCATTTCAGTCCATATGAAACAAAATCTTCTCTTACCTCTGCTGCAGGGCGCGCCCCGAATTCTCATCCTCTTTTTGCCCTAAACACAAACACATGAGATGAGCTTACACAAACTGAAAGTGCAGTGATGTGGGCATGTATGTTTTCACTTTGGACTTACATAATTGTCTTTAGTAGACCAGCCTGGATGTTGTTGGCTATGGAGCATTTTCTCCTCATTGGCCTGCTCATAGTATTTGTCCTGTTGGTCCTTTGACAGGGACTTCCACTGTGGACAGAAGAACACACTGTCAGCATATACACTGCTACTACGCATAACTACAGGACAGCTGGTACACATGCACAAACATGAGCATAAAACATTAACAGATGCATCAATCTATGCAGAGTTACACACTTACCCTCTCTGCCACGGCTGCATTCACAGCCGCACTCCCGTTTATTTTCAGTTCTGCCTTCACGTTTTCCCTCTGCTCCCTCAAAAAGAGCATGAAGGCGTTCGGGGGCTTTTTAACGTACGGCCTGTCCTCATCCTGGTGGCCATCACGCTTCCTCTTTCTATAGGAGTAAAACACAGAGTAAGAGTGCATGTTACCACTGTGTGCAGCTGTGAGGAAAGTATTTTAAAAACAGGAGTAAATCTGTATAGCTGAATCAAAGCACCATTAAAGGAGGCTGATTACAATAATTCAGGCATCAGCAGATAAATGACAGATAGCTGTAGACCATGAGCCAGTCCCACTAAAAAAAGGTCTAAAAGCAGCAGAGCAAACTTACTTTGGAGCAGGTGTGCGGAGCGGAGGAGCAAAGGACGCAAAGTCAGACACCAAGACTCCGTTCCTACGCAGATATGAGAGAAAAGAGAGAGTTTATGAAGATACAGGTGTTCGGTAGCTGTGTTCTCTCATGTATGTGTTTGTGTGTTTTACTTACAGTTCTCCCATAGGACGGAGGTACTCCACCACGTAATTCGGGAGATTGAGCACATTGTTATACTGAAAACACACAAACCACAGAACAGGTGATCAGACAAGCTGCAATAGTATCATCTACTGACCAGGTGGCAGAAGTTACCCTGCCTCTTAGATGGAAACACTGAAGCTGAACATGTGAGAGAACAGTGTGAGAACGCAGTGTGAGAACAGGAACTTACTAGGTTTGAAGGAGCAGCAGGATGAATGATGGGTGCTGCTGCTGCTACTGTGGGGACACAATTTACAGGCCACTGAAACAGTGTGGGTGTTTGCCCCAAAAGGTTAAATGTTGCATCCTCTGCAGTACAGTTAACCATTGCTCTGTCCATCTTCGTGACGGAGGTTGAGGTGCTCTTTCTGTACTTTGGTGTAAAATATTCAAAACAGTTTGTTTGTAGCTCTTCGGAGTAGGTGTTGACACAGCGGCGTCTGTTGGTGAAGTGAATTATTTAAACCTAAAGAATCTTTTTATAAGGTTCTATAGAACAGCTACATCAGTTCTGAACATTCCATTCCACTCCTGTCTGTTTGCAGCATCTCCTCAGCCACAGTCTTCAGTGCTGGATCAACCTCCTCAGGGACCCCAGGGCAGAAAATAGTTGGCAGGCCCTCACTGAGCCTGCAGTACATATCAGTTCACTTCAATTCAATTCAATTCAGTTCAGTTCAATTCACTTTTATTTATATAGCGCCAAATCACAGCAAACAGTTGCCTTATGGTGCTTTTGTTCATTGTAAGGTAAAGACCCTACAGTAATACAAAATATAAAAATGCTTGTTCCCTTAGAAACCAAATTATAAGCACACAAACCAGTTCTCAAAAATCTTAATATTTGTTTTCTTTTTGGAGCAATATTTTTCTCAATATTTCTAATACAATATGCAAAGTAGCTCATCAGTTATTGAAGAAAACAAATGAACCTAACTCCACTAAGTGCATGTGTTTGGGCCATGGGGGGGAACCTCTCTAAAAATAGGACTGTTTGTTCAAATAAAATCACCTTCTCTTTAATGACTTTAAAAAACAGGAATTGGGTGCACAAGTTTTTTTTTTCTTTAATCCTCACAGGATCAAAAGTATACATACATGAACCTCCACTCATATTTGGTTAAATAATTCTGACTGGATATGTGACCACTTTTCAAGCTTTTCAAAGTGGTTTAAAGACAGTTGGTAATGTATGTCAGTGTATTAAGAGGAGGCTTTTAAATACTCAGGTTAGTTTAAATTACTAGTAATAAAATAACAGGTGTATGAATGTATTTGCATACACCTCAGAAAGTATATAGCTGCGCCCCTGCATAAGAGACAATCGTACTGGAGTCTCCTCCATCACCGGGACGGGCTCATTGCATACAAACATATTAAAGAGGCAAAACAATGTAATTTATGTTCCATATAATGTTCCATATAATATATAAACAGGTCACCTTGCTGTACTGTATTGACAGTAAACCTCTGTGCTGGACTGGTGCACAGTGTCTGTGTTCATGGTCAGAGTTACATGAAGTGTAGCAGAGACGAGTTTGAATCAAAGCTGCTGACGCTTAGATTCATTCACTGAAGTCAACATTTATACAGCCTGCTACTTTTCTTTCTTACTTTGAGTACATTTCAGAGCCTGTACTTTTTTACTTTTACTCAAGTAAAAAAGTTGAACCAGTACTTCAACTTGGTCGACTGGGGTCTCGTCTCTCCGTGCTCCTTACAGGTGGCTGGGGGTAGACTTTGGGCTGTGGGCGGCTGTTGACTTTGTGCTTCTGGAGGGCTTTGGCTGTCGTCTGTGGGTCTGCCCTGGTTGGTGATGGTGGGGGGCCTGGGTGGGTCTTGCGATCTTGGGGTGAGGGACCTGGGGTGCTTGCAGTGGCGGCTCTGAGCCGGGTGACTGGCCTTTTGTGCGCCAGTCCCGGTGAGGGGTCTGGTGAGGGAGCGCCTGTCCCCAGTTGGGGGGGTCGGCCACAGTGAGTATGGCCATCATCATGGCTTTGCTCACTGTGCCGCGTTGCCACCCACCCCTCCCCCTTTTAATTACACTATAGACATTACGGCTAACGACACGTCACCATACACATAAGGCGTCAGGGGGCAGACATGTTCCCCAGAAGTTGCGTGGTGGGACTACTGAAGTGATCCCATTCACTTCTTCGCTGCTGTCTGCCCCTCAGTTTTATCTGCACCTTAGACATTGAGGGTTTTTGGGGGTAGGTGTGGATGAGCACTGCTGATTGGCAGTCGGGTGCTCATCATGCATCTGTCCCCTCAATTTTAATAGCACTCTAGTTTTCATACAGACATATGTTGGAATATGATATATGCTACATACATTTACTTACGTACGTTTACTTCCCTGAGAAATTTGTCTGGAAAATAACTTAACTGATTAAAAATACAGAAGTTTATAATGTTCTGTGTCATCATGAACTTTGTGTTCTGACTGTTAAAAGGGAGCTCTTCCTCCCCACTGCTGCCAAGTGCTGCTCAAAGGGGATCGCTGTTATAGGGCCTTCGCCTTGCAATTTAAAGCACTGTGAAGCAGCTGTTTGTGTGGACTGGCACTATATAAATAAATCTGAACTGAGTTAGCAAGCTTTGATCTTTTTAAACTTCCCAGCCCAGCTTGGTGGACTCGCACCATTGCCTCACAACAAACCCGGGTTCAAACCCAGACAGAGTTTCTGTAGGTGCACATGTTCTCCTGTGCTTTCTAGGAGCTCTAGTTTCTCCTGCCATTAAACCCATGCTAGATTCATTTTTTACCCTGGAGACTCACAATCTAAGAAATCCTGCATCTAAAGAGCATCACTCCTGCCCCCCCAAAAAAAAAAAATTCAAGGGAGGAGAAAGAAAAAGATCTTACAAAAAGTGATCCAGCAGCAGGTGTTTGTTTCAACAGGTGAGGTCTTTACTGATAAAGTGAAATACAGTACAGTATATACAGTATTCACAGCAGTTAAGGCGACGTTACAGGGATTATTCATGCATGTAGATTTGAGTTGCTGTACAACAAGAATTAAACAAATGTTCACAAAGAGTTACAAAAGGGTATATTACATCCAAATTTGAACAAACCTGAAAATAAGTCATAAAAAATAAATCTGCTCCCAGTCAAAGTACAAAAATGTGAGTACAGGCTGTTTCTGGACAATAGATTTGTACAAAAGAAGAAACATTAAGAAAAAAACAAAAACAATAAAACACTGATTTAGGTTCAGCAGGCACACATTTACATCATTTACACCAGCGTCATGTTTCAAACTTTAAAGGACCAGCGTGCAGGATTTAGTGGCATCGAGAGGCGTACATCTCTCCTGCAGTGAGCGTCACTGAAACACCCTCTTTAGAGACAGTGTTTCACTTACAAGTGATCATACAATAATACAATACTATACTACATTTCTACTAGTAGCTCCCCTTAAACACCACACACTGGCCATTTAAGCTCTCCATCTCATTTTCAAAGGTGATTTCAGATTTTCTCAGTTGCCAAAACAAAGATATAAATACAAGTTTAAAGTGCAGATTCTGTCGGGGAAGCAGCCAGTTTGGTTTTATTGCTTTTTCCCTAAACGCGGTGACATCATGTGGAAAATGACTGAAATCCATGATTATGTGAAGAAATGTAGATACAGATTCAAAATCAGCAAACTGGAATCATCCGGCTCCCTTATTTATCTCACAGCTAAAGCTGGCACTGATCCTCATTATGGTAGTTTTCTGACTGTTGGGACTTTAGTAGATCGAAAAGGTTCGATATCAAGCATGTAAGACATGTTTTCCTCCATGAATTGCCAACCTATTGTGGTGGAGGGGTTTGCATGCCCAAGTGATCCCAGGAGCTATAGTTTCAGGGGGGGTAACGGCCCCCTGGTAGAGCCTCCCAAGGCAAATTGGTCCTATGATCCTAGGTAAAGAGGACTGGCTAAGAATGATTCAAAACACCCCAAGTGAACTCACCTCAGAGAGGGGTTCAGGGGCAGTAGGGCCCCCAGTAGGGATGCTAGTCCCAGTAGGGGGTGGCACCCCATTCAGTGCTTTGTGGACTGGGTGACAGTGAGCAGCGAAGGAGCTGGCGTTCTGATCCACAGTTGCAAGAAACTGGTTGCAGGAAGGAGCTTTTCCTCCTAAACACTCCAAGGAGTCAGCAAAGACTCCTTCTCAGCTTGGGAACGCCTCTGGAACAGGTAGAGCTGGCAGCAGCGAAGTCAGAGGTCGGTCGCCTTAGCCTGCTGCCCACGTGACCCAGGTAAACGGCAGCAAGTGGATGTATGGATGGAAGAATTATCTTCTTTTCCAGTTTCACCGAATTTAACCTCAAGGTAAAAATAACACTGTTGTGAGGCTATAAAAGCACTTCACTGTTTGAACCTTTGATTTTTTTCACCAAGCTGCCCACAGTGTTGAAAAAGGTGAAAAAAAAAAAATGAATGCATAGAACGTTATGAGGAACAGGCGCTTATGTTTGCTAATGTGAGTGTTTCATGGTGAAATATCACTGCATGAAAAGTGGGGTTTTCGACAGTTTCTTGTATGTAATATTGCCGCGTGCCTTAAGCTTTAGGGCTCTCAGCAGGAGGCTTTGGCCAGAACAGTAAACTGTAGGGAAACTGCCGTGGACTCTCTGTGTCAGTGCTCCCTCAGCTCCCCCCCTCTCCTCAGGTCTAGGGCAGGCTCTCACATGTAAAGGAGGTTTCTGTGAGTCATACAAATGCAAAGCAAGTACTCACCAGTGGTCACCAGTACTCACCAGTGGTCTACCCCTCCCAACAGTTGTAACATATTTTTATTTTGAGATATATATAATCAAATTTACATTATTATCTTTTAAGCCTTTTTCCATTACAATGTGACTACACATAAATTATACAGCGAAACATTCAAACAAGACTAAACTCAGAAGAAGTCATTCTAATTTAGAAATTAGTATTATCTAGTTAGAAATATACTTTTGGACGTTTTCAGCTTTTGTCCCTTTTTCCAATAAGGCTGTGAGCTTCTGTGTGTGAGCTTCTGTCTGTGAGCTTCTGTCTGTGAGCTTCTGTCTGTGAGCCTTTGTCATGGAGTTTTTTGTGAACCCTGAACTTTAGTGGACTGAGGGAGATAAACAAAGGCTATAACTTGATTTTGGTGACACTACAAGCATTATTTTCATTGAAAAGCATACTCAGCTTTCAGTCTAATTCACTGTAACAAAAAGTCTGTCACACCATCATCCTCTCCTGTGCAGTGGCTTCCCAGCTAGCATTGAACATTCAGACAACATCCCATGAACGCTGCTATAAACGTTCAGTGAATGTTCACATGCATTAATGACATTAAAGACTCCCAAGGCAGATGGAATAAGAAAACATATAAACATATAAAACATATAAACTTTTATTTTGCTATACATGGATGTACATAAGAGATATCAGACCTTCATGAGAAAAATGTAAAAAAAAAAAAGTAAAAGTAAAATGTAAAAAAAAAAAAAAAACAGACAGTGGATGTGTGTCTTCCAGCTCATAGGGGGTCGTTTTGACTGTTGGGTTTTCTCTGTATTATTGTAGGGTCTTTACCCACAATACAAAGCGCCTTGAGGCGACTGTTTGTTGTGATTTGCTGCTATATAAATAAAATTTAATTGAGTTGAAATGAAATGAATTGAATTCCGTGTGGCAGCTTCCTCGCCTGTGATTGGACAATACAGATCACGTGCAGGATCGCGCTGAAGGTCTCGCAAGACCAAAGGAAATCAGCGCGGTCGTTCTCTTCCGTTCAAACTGAATGGCGTTCTTTGTCTACGCTGCTTTCCTGGTACAACAATGGAGGACATCGTCTATATTTTCAACACCCCAGAAGCTCCTCGTGAAAGCGGGCCTCTCTACCGGCCAGCTTCAACCAGCCCCGCTGCAGACGAGAAGACACTGCTGGCTGCAATGAGTGGGTTATCTCCTCAGTTAACTCAAGTTTCTACTAGGGAAGCTGAAAGATAAGATGGAGTCTATTGTGTACAGACTCGATGCTCTAACAAAGACTCACCTACTAAAGAGGAAAAGACGGCAGCACAATCCGAAAACTGCGGTAAGACTTGGTCGTTTCTAAAACATAAATACTAAGAGTGGAGGAATGGTCACAGTAAGCTGACAGACGTATTGTGATTTGGTTTCTTATTTTTATTTGGTTTCATCTTATAGGAAGCAGTTTCTGCACAACTCTGAATCCAATAAAAGCCGGTATGATCCTCTGCAGAGGTAAGAATCAGAAACAAAGCAGCAGTATTCAATGTGTGGAGGAGAGAAGAACTTAAAATGTTTTTACTCTTATTTATTTTCACCTTTATTTTCCACAGACTGTGTCCACCTCACAACGCGAGTGTGAGTGTTCCTAATGCGTGGACCGTGATATAATTTCACAATATTTCATATAGTTTCATAATGACTTAATGTGTGCTCTGTGTCAACGGCTGCTGGAGGCGAGGGCGAGTGTCCTGGCAGTGAAGGAGGTTGCCTTCTGGGACGGTGTCACCACTGACCTCATGTTGGATGAGGAGGATGGCGTCTCAGAGGGCGTATCGGGCTGGATTAAGACCCCCAAGCTTCCCCAGCAAGGAGCTCAGTGACCTCTGAGCCAAACTGCAAGACTGACTAGAAGCTCACCCTAAATACAACACTGTGCACCATAAGTGTTTGTATGCTGGACCATGCTCTGAGAGAAAGCCACCACCACATGGCCCAGAAGTAGCAAAGCATTATATGTCATAATGTTTTTGTATTCTTATATATGATGTGTGTGTGTGTGTATGTGCATATTGCTTTGTAAATAAAAAAAAAAAAAAGAAATTCAAACTTGTGCCTCACAAGTTGTTTCTCTTAATTGAATTCCTTTTAGTTGAGGTTATTAGCATGGCATGAATACAACATAACATACAAGGTATATCACAGAAATAATTAAAAATAATTTTTATTACCGGGTTATTATTTATTAGGGAGGGGCTTACCCAGGCCTGTCTTTATAAAGGCCAATGGGGGACAGATCTACCAGCCAATCACATGTGAGTGCTGAATTGTGATGGCATTTTTTTCATCCAATGACAGAGAAGCCACGTGGGTCTGTTGCCGCTGCTTCGGCTTGCAGCGCTGCTATTCATATGTAAAGTAGAGACGTTAACACCTCCCGCGGGCCGGCTCCCCCGTACCTTTACCCCCCGCTGATTCTGGTGGTACGTAAACGACCATATCCGTCTCAGGCGAACGAAAATGCGCATCCCCGTATGCTGACGAAAGCTGCCGTTTACTAGCGGCGCCCGCGTCAGTATACGGGGACGAATATGCTTCTTTTCGTGCAGTGTAAGTAGTTCTACTTCGTTACTATACATCTCTGATCACAAAAGTGAGTACACCCCTCACATGTCTGCATATATTTAAGTATATCTTTTCATGGGACAACACTGACAAAATGACACTTTGACACAATGAAAAGTAGTCTGTGTGCAGCTTATATAACAGTCTTCATGCAGAGCAACAATTCGTCTTTTCAGATCCTCAGAGTTCTTTGCCATGTTGGAACTTTCAGTGACCAGTATGAGAGAGTGTGAGAGCTGTACTACAAAATTGAACACACCTGCTCCCTATGCACACCTGAGACCTGGTAACACTAACGAGTCACGTGACCTCCTTCTCTTCCTGCTCTTGTCGGAGACGGTCGCACTATCTCTCTCTCCCTGCCCTCCCCATCTCTCCGCTTGCTGCTTGCTGTGAGAGCGTCTTTACACACTGTCCGAATAAGAACAAGATTGAAACATGGATCTGGCAAACTGGGCATTCTCCATCATTGATCGAATTTTTTCCACTATGAGACCCAGGACAGGGGAGCCTGCGTGTCCGAGTGGAACAGACCCGGTTGGATACGTCATCGACTCCTGGAGCTCGTGGAGACCGGTGTGCTTCTCAGCCCTTGGAGTGGAAGACGTGGAAGACGCATATATATTCGGCTTTTTGGTAGCGGTATCTTCTCTGTTTGGGCTCGGTGGATACCTGCTTTACTGGCAAATTAAGAAAATCTGGACGGCGGTTCGACATCTGCAGAGGCTGCCGACCCAGGTGGAAGGGCTGAGCAGAGCCGTACAAACTCAGACTCAAAGCCTGGTGGACCTGAGCCGCAAGATTAGCGAGCTCGCAGGCGAGAGGGGTTAGATCAGGAGATATAGTTCGGTTCTGCACAGTGAGGATGGTAATCAACGAATTTGGAATATTGGATTTTCGAATGGTTTCCCAGTAAGACTGAAGGCTGTTGGAAAAACAAGCAGCCTGTTCCAAAATAACATTTCTTATCAGGAATTCGGCTCCCCTGCCGGCCTTGGGTTGGCAACCATATCTCTCTCCAGGGCTCTGTGTGCGGCTGCTCTTTCCCCCACTCCGCGTTGTGATTTGTGAAGCTGGGTCTGGTGTATCACGGCCGCTGATGAAATTCCACCACTATCAGAGAACTGTTTTGGCTGGATCCTGGCATCTGGCTCCACAATGCCCCCACCTCTCGTCTCCGTCTGCATCCCCTCCTGACCTGACCTCACCTACCGCCGCTGTCCTTGCTTTACATGTGCAAATGCTTTGCTGAGGTGGTTTTTTTTGGACCCTGGTATAGTGCTCCTTTTGAGCACTGTACCAGATGACTTTTTTTTTAACCTAACTTCCCCATGATGTGTTGTTTTCTCCTCCTGCCAAAGGTAGCGCTGCAAGTCGGCTGCATGACCCGAGGACACATATCCCCCCATGTGTGTTGTGTTTGTGTATTCTTGGATGGTGTTCTGTAACTGCAATTTCCAATGTGTGAACTTGTTCACCCACATGGCAATAAAACTTCATTCATTCATTCACATTTTGGAGGAGAAATGACGAGCAGTGCTCAATTTGGACATTTACGGTGTAGTCTCTGAGGGGTGTTCTCACTTTTGTTGCAGCTGGTTTAGACATTAATGACTGTATATTGAGTTATTTTGAGGGAAGAATAAATTTACACTGTTATATAAGCTGCACACAGACTACTTTTCATTGTGTCATTTTGTCAGTGTTGTCCCATAAAAAGATATACTTAAATATATGCAGAAATGTGAGGGGTGTACTCACTTTTGTGATACACTGTAGCTCAGTAGGTAGAGCAGGTCACCTACTGATCGGAAGGTCAGCAGTTCGAATCCTGGCTACTCCAGGCTACATGCCAATGTACCCTTGGGCAAGATACTTAACCCTAAGTTGCTCTCTGACCGTTCTGTCGGAGTATGAATGCATGTGAATGCTAGTTAATTAAAAAAGCACTTAGCTTAATTAATGATGGAAGTGCTTGTATGAATGGGAGTGCATGGGTGAATGCAAACAGGTTGTATAAGCGCTTTGAGT
The DNA here is from genome assembly GCF_007364275.1 of Archocentrus centrarchus. Classification (NCBI taxonomy): domain Eukaryota; kingdom Metazoa; phylum Chordata; class Actinopteri; order Cichliformes; family Cichlidae; genus Archocentrus; species Archocentrus centrarchus. The sequence continues at coordinate 31,237,215 of NC_044366.1, forward strand.
GCTCTGATTGAGTAGAAAAGCGCTATATAAGAACTAGTCTATTTACCATTTACAGAGACTGAAATATCATGACTGTGATTAAATAGCCTTCACACGTGTATCTGTAAGACCTAATTTGACAAATATAAACCCGTAATGACCACGAACTGAAAGTGGCCCTGATAAAAACAAAACTAAAACCAAACACACTGAAAACATGAAAACTAACACTGCACGAAAAGAAGCATATCCGTCCCCGTATACTGACGCGGGCGCACCTAGTTATCGTCAGCTTTCGTCAGCATACGGGGCAGCGCATATTCGTTCGCCTGAGACGGATATGGTCGTTTACGTACCACTAGAATCAGCGGGGGGTAGAGGTACGGGGGGAGCCGGCAGGCGCGAGGTGTTAACGACTCCACTTTACATATGAATAGCAGCGCCTCAAGCCGAAGCAGCGGCAAGAGACCCACGTGTATTCTCAGTCATTGGATGATAAAAATGACATCACAATTCAGTATTCACATGTGATTGGTTGGTAGATCTATCCCCCCATTGGCCTTTATAAAAGCAGGCCTGGGTCACCCCCCCCCCACCCCCCCTATAAATAATAACCCAGTAATAAAAATTATTTTTAAATTATTACTTTGTGATATACCTTGTATGCTAATATCCTAATTCAATTATGAGAAAAAGTGAGAGGCACAAGTTTGAATTTCTTTGTTTTATTTATAACAAAAGCACACACACATATACAAACAAAGACAAAAAAATAAAAGGAAAAAGCACATCATGACACATAATGCCTTGCCACATCTGGTCCATGTGGTGGTGGCATTCTGTCAGAGAGCAATCCAGCATACAAACGCCTATGATGCATGGCGTTGTACTTAGGGTCAGCTTCAAGTCGGTCCTGCAGTTTGGCACAGAGGTCACTGAGCTCCTGGCTGCGGAAGCTTGGGGGTCTTACAATCCAGCCCGATATGCCTTCAGAGACGGCATCCTCCTCATCTGACATTAGGTCAATGGTGACACCGTCCCAGAAGGCAACCTCCTCCGCTGCCAGGACACTCGCCCTCGCCTCCAGCAGCTGTTGACACCGAGCACACATTAAGTCATTATGAAACTATATGAAATATTGTGAAAAAAAAAATCAAAAAATCATAGGACTACACTGACAGTTTGTGTCTCTTGACTTAGAATTCAAACATAACCAGTAGCACTCAGAATAAAAAACAAACAACCCCCCCTCCCCCCAAAAAAAAAAAAAAACCCACGACAACAAAAAAAAAAAAAAAAGGGAACAAACGGGAGGTAAAAAAAAGAAATTTATATCAGCCCACCTTTGTCATCAAAAACAATGGCTGTGGGACAAAGTACCAACTCCTGTTCATCCTGTGAATAAAAGACAAATGAACAAGTACTTTGAAACAATTTAACATTGATTAAAGTACTTCGGTGATTTTGATCATTAACCCTTGAGGCACCTTTAAACTGATTATACACTTTTTATCTTTTAGGTCCCAAAATGTTACAGCTGCTAAAACTATAAACATTCAATGTTAATTATTTTCACCTTCACTGCATCATCTTTTTATAGACATTTTGGGTTGTTCAAAAGAAGCCAGATTTTATATAAAGTAAAAAAAAACAATAAGTAATATTTCCCATGATTATACACTTAATCTTTAGGTCTCAAATTCTTACAGCTTCTGAAACTATAATTTACATTCAATGTTCTTTATTTTTACCTTCACTGCATCACCTGTATAAAAATAAAATATGGCTTCTTGTGAACAACCCAAAATAAAGTTTAAAAAAACAGTAATTAATATTCTCCAAAAATCAAACTGCATTTCATATACAGCAGACCAACAATACAATCCAGTACGTCTTACCCGCTTCCTTCTTGCACGACACCGGGCAGATTGTTTAATGGCTGCAGCCTTCTCTGCAAGGTGAGGTTGGGTGTACCGGAAGTTGCGTCGGACCGTCTCGTAGTAAGTTTTGCAAGATGTTGGAAAACATTTGTTTTTTTTAATCATTTTAGATGAAGAGCGTAGCCACATTACATATATAAACAATATTCAGGCAAGCACACACAAATATACAACACCAATAGATACTTACACACAATTACATCACTATCCACGCCCTGGAGATCTGGGCTTGCCTGCAAAGTCGCCGCCAATATAGACGTTACACTTGCATTGTGAGGCGAACACAGTCTGTTGAAATAAACGTGAAAATAAAAAACAGTAAAAACATTTTAAGTTATTCTCTCCTACACACATAGAATATTGCGTGCTTTGTTTTTGATGCTTACCTTTGCAGAGGATCATATCGGCTTTTGTTGGTTTCTGAGTTGTGCAGCCGGCGAACTGCTTCCTATTTGGTAAGATGAAACCAAATAAAAATAAGAAACCAAAATCACAATATATCTTTCAACTTACTGTGACCTTTCCGCGAATCTTGGTATTTTAGTCTTACCGCAATTTTTGGATTGTGCTGCCGTCTTTTCCTCTGGCGTCCTTCTGTGCTTTGGCCTCTATTGGACTCCAAAGCATCAAGTCTCTCCACGATAGACGCCATGTTGTCTTTTACTTGGGTGAGCTCCTGGCGGATTTTGGAAGAAACTTGAGTAAGCTGACGAGACAACCCACTCAGTGCAGCCAACAGTGTCTTCTCGTCGACAGCGGGACTGGCTGAAGCTGGCCGGTATAGAGACCCACTTTCACGAGGGGTTTCAGGTGTGTTGAAATGTAGACGACGTCCAGCCATTCTCTTACTACAAAGCAGCGTGGAAACGGACCGCGAAGCAATTCGAAAAATGAGGAGACGGAAGAGAACGTCGAGACTTATATCCTGTGGTATCGCGAGACCTTCGGTGTGACCGTGACCCCGCACGTGATCTGTGTTGTCCAATCACAAGCACAGAAGCTGCCACACGGAATTCAACCAAAATAAATAACAGCCGGAAAGAATCCAGATGTAATTATTGACAGAAGACGATGGAAGTCACTCGTAAAACCAAGAGGCCAAGACCGCGGCGCCTTTGTGAGCACTGCAATACCCTACTCTCTCATTCACAGTATTTTTACCATAAGAAACGGTTTTTAAGCAACAGCGTGGAAGAAAACAATCCCGGAAGATCAGAAGATGTGCAGGATGTTCAGACATCGGATGGTCCTGTTGCTTTTGCACCGTCGATGCTTGAAGACCAAGAATTGATCGTGGTTGGAGTTGGAGATTGTGATGAGACTGTCAGAATGCATCCCGACGACCCAGACAGAGGGGAGGTGATGGAGGAATCGGATGATATGGACAATTCTGACAATTCAGACAACGGTAAGCAGTAACTTGGCATCTACTTCTACGTGTTTATTTGTTTGCTCTTACTCTCAGAAGAGTAACTATGCACAAAGGAAAACGTAAATTCAGAAAACGGCAAAGTTGAAGAAATTATGTTTTTGTTCATTTTGCCAGTGTTGGATATTTACAACTCATATGTACTCCATTACATGCTGGCGCTCTTCTGTAACTGTTTAAGGTGTTGTACTTGTTTAATGTAACGCTATCTTGTTGTCTTGCTTTAGCAGATGAACACAGCTTGTAACCGTGACTACTTATGACTGTTATGACTGTAAATATAGACTATTGTTTAGTGATTGTTTACGTGCGCATGTAGAATGTTATTTTCACGTGCAATGCCTGTCTTTTAATACTCTGCTCTGGTTTCAGATGAAACAGAAGATGGCCAGAGCATTCACCTTTTCCTTGACTCCAGCAGTTCAGCTTCAGAGCAAGATGATGAACCAAACACCACCAGTGTTCAGGTGAGTAGCAAAACAGGTTTGAACATGACAGTGAAAAAATTCATAGATGAATATCGGAGCTCAGTGCTAGATGGATGCCTGGATTTCTTGCACAACAGCTACCTGATTATGATGTTCTTGGTCTTTCACAAAAGAAAGCTAGGTTCGTAAAATCTGACCGCTCTTTCAGCCTGAAATGGTGTGAAACTGTTCCAGTACGGCCTGTTCAGTACCAAAAGACTGGATTTATTTCACAAAAGAAAGCTAGGTTCGTAAAATCTGACCGCTCTTTCAGCCAGAAATGGTGTGAAACTGTTCCAGTACGGCCTGTTCAGTACCAAAAGACTGGATTTATTTCACAAAAGAAAGCTAGGTTCGTAAAATCTGATCGCTCTTTCAGCCAGAAATGGTGTGAAACTGTTCCAGTACAGCCTATTCAGTACCAAACGACTGGATTTATTTCACAAAAGAAAGCTAGGTTTGTAAGATGTACATGTTATTTTCACGTGCAATGCAAACACGTACTGATGTGTTTCAAATTTAAATTTTCATGTTTTCAGGATGAAGAGGAGGAAAGCTTTGCCGAGCTACGAGATGTAAATGATCAGGCTGAAGAAAAAAAAGACCTGCTGATGAAACTTCTGGCCATGATGATTTTGTCATGGCAAACAACCTTCAAGATTTCTGACAATGCCGTTACATCACTTCTTCTGTGCATCAAACAATTCATGTGGATAATTGCCAATGTCCTCTGTGCCGATTCCCTAAATGCCTTTGCCAACAGTATTCCAAAAACTTTATTCTCTTTGAGGAGATGGACAGGTGTTTTCCGTGACAACTTCTTACAATATGTGGTGTGTCCAAAATGTATGACAGTGTACACAGTGGATGAATCCTATGAACTGAGACAAGATGGAACCAGGGCATGCAAGACATGCGGATACATCAAATTCTACAAGCACCCAATGGCTGCAAAGAGAAAGAAATGTGGCTCTGCCTTGCTTAGAAGAGCTAAATCTGCCAAGGGTAAAGAGTATGTCTATCCCATCAGACCATACTGTTACAAAAGCATTGTACAGTCTCTGGAAGCACTTGTTAGAAGACCTGGATTTCAAGAGAAATGCGAAGAATGGCGGAAGTGGAAAATACCTGAAGGAGTGTTAGGGGATGTGTATGATGGACAAGTGTGGCATGATTACCAGCCTTTTCTGGCAGAGCCTAATAATTTGGCCTTGATGCTGAATGTGGACTGGTTCCAGCCTTTCAAAAATGCACCATATTCAGTAGGAGCAATCTACTTGGTTGTTTTAAATCTACCACGTGAAGACCGTTTAAAAGAGGAAAATATGATTCTTGTTGGACTAATACCAGGCCCAAAAGAACCATCCCTGAACATAAATTCGTTTTTAGAACCCTTGGTTGATGAGCTCCAAGACCTTTGGAGTGGAGTTATTTTGCAAGATAGCTCCTTCATAGGGCACCAGGTGTACAGGGCAGCTCTGCTTTGTCTGTCTTCAGATATCCCTGCGACTCGAAAATGTGGAGGCTTTGTTGGACATGGAGCATATAGAGGTAATTGAAATAAAAAAAATCAGCATTAATTTTTATTATCAGTATAAAAGGCTTATGTTTTAATGTGTGAAGGTATTAACATGCATTTAATGTCCTCTTGCAGGCTGCCACAAGTGTTTGAAGACGTTCACGAAGAAAGTGTCTGCAGGTGAAACAGACTACTCAGAGTTTGAGCGGTCCTCATGGGAGCCACGCACATCAAAAGATCACAAACACTATGCTGGATTATCTAAGAGGGCAACGACCAAGACAGAGCAGAAGAGAATCGAACACAAGTATGGAGCCAGATGGTCAGAACTGTTCCGTTTGAGTTACTACGATGCCATCAGATTTGTTGTCATAGATCCAATGCACAACCTTCTCCTAGGTACCGCAAGACATGTGTTCCGACTTTGGGCAGAACTGGGTATTTTATCAACAAAGAGCCTTGATGAACTGCAAAGAAGAGTGGAAAACATCAAAGTACCCAATGAGGTTGGAAGAATCCCTTACGGATTGCTACTGGTTTTACAGGTTTTACAGCCGATCAGTGGAAAAACTGGACTACCATTTACTCACTGTTTTGTCTGAAAGGGCTGATCAGTAACAGTCACTATGAGATGTGGTATGACTTTGTTCAGGCTTGCATCATACTCTGCTCCAGAGTCATATCCATCAATAGACTGGAAGTAGCAGATAGACACCTGCAGACATTTCTCTCAAAATTTGTCAAACTGTTTGGCCCACTGCACTGCACCCCTAACATGCATTTACATCTCCATTTAAAGGAGTGCATGTTGGACTACGGACCAGTTTATTCATTTTGGTGTTTTTCATTTGAGCGTTTTAACGGAACACTGGGGAAATTTCATCACAACAATAGAACAATTGAAGTCCAGAAAGTTTCTGCAAAATCAACAACTTAGCATGCCATGGACATGCCAATATGGGGCTGAAATTGCTAAGATTTTGCATTCACAAATACCTGGAACTTTGTTAGTTAATGACACAACTGATATGCTTTATGTAAAGCACAGTGCTTTGGTGTCTGCAGAAAAACTTCTCTTGGAAGACTGTACAGCGGTGCCTCTGTCTCCATTCCACCAGACAATCTTAAATGAGTCCGACAGGCATGCATTGTTGAACATGTATCATCAGATGTTCCCTGAAAATGGTATAACTGATGTTGACTGCTTTGCCATGACATGCAACAGGGTTACACATCATAATGTAACTTACTCCATAGATGGATCTAGAGCAGAAAGGTCAGCACATGGTTATGCTAAGTGGTGTCGAGACACTAACAGTTTTGAGGAACCTGTCATTGACCCTTTAGCAGAACCACGGCCAGCCATTATAAAGCAGTTCATAGTTGTAAATGCTGTGTCAAGATGCAGTACATTTAAACATGTTGTTGCACAAGTCTCTTGGCTCAATCCCCACCCAGACAGACATTTTTATGGCAAGCCAGTAGAAGTTTGGTGCATGCAGGGAACAGACACCTCATTCCCAGCATCATTTCTTCCTGTGGAGCGCATTGCTGGAAGATGTATTGTGCACACATCCACTGTGCGTTTAAGCAGGACAACTGAAAAGGTGACTGTTGTACTGCCACTCTGCACAGTGGTTGAAATATAGATTTAGTATGGGGCAGTGCCCTTAGAAATGAGGGGATTCTTCATTCAAGTCTTTAAATTTTAACGAACTTTGTAAACATCTTCATGCTTTTTGTCTGGCATAATTTTCAAATATTAAAGATTTTCCTTGAATTGTTTTATTGTAAGAGTCTTATTCCAAAACCTGTTGCTTTAAAATTTTCTAGTTATCTCACAAGTTTAGCAGATATCTCTTATGTACATCCATGTGTAGCAAAATACAAGTATATGTTTTCTTATTAGTAGTCTTTAAATTCATTAATGCATGTGAACATTGTCTGCAAACATTCTCTGAACGTTTATAGCAGCGTTCATGGGATGTTGTCTGAATGTTCAATGCTAGCTGGGACGCCACTGCACAGAAGTGGATGATTCAAGATTCAAGAAGTTTATTGTCATGTACACCGCAAAACACTGTGGTTATGCTGAGCAATGAAATTCTTACTTGCGACTGCTTTACAAACAATTAAAATAAACAACTAAGTTAAAATAAAATTTAAGAACTAGTATATTAGGAAAGTAAAAGTAGAAAATAAAAATAAATAAATAATAAAGCAAGTGCAATATATACAGATATATACAGATGAAAGAAAGGCAGGTAATCACAGTTTGGTAATCAGTCAGTGGTTCAGTAGCCTGATGGCCTGTGGATAGAAACTGTTTTTTAGTCTGGTTGTTCTTGCTTTTACACTCCTGTAACGTCTGCCAGACGGAAGGAGTGTGAACAGTGTGTGCTGTGGGTGGGTACGGTCCTTGATGATGTTGTGTGCCCTCTTTATTACCCGGGTATTATAAGTGTCCTGTAGTGATGGGAAGGCAGCTCCACAGATGAATTGAGCTGTTTTGATGACACGCTGGAGAGCCTTCCTGTCCTGACTGGTGCAGTTTCCATACCACACCGTGATGGAGTTTGTCAGGATGCTCTCCACAGTGCATCTGTAAAAGTTGCTGAGGAGCTTGGGGGATAATCCGAATTTCCTCAGTTTCCTTAAGAAGAAGAGTCTCTGCTGAGCTTTCTTGACAGTCTGTGCTGTGTTGTAGGTCCAGGTGAGGTCTTCACTGATGTGGGTGCCAAGGAATTTGAAGGTCTTCACTCTCTCCACCTGAGTCCCGTTGATGAATAATGGAGCATGCTGGTCTCTTTTCTTCCTCGGGTCAACAATCATCTCCTTAGTCTTCTCTGTATTTAAGGAGAGATTATTTTCCTGGCACCAGGACACCAGCTGGGCCACCTCTTCCCTGTAAGCTGCTTCCTCTCCCCCAGTAATCAGCACAATGACGGTGGTGTCGTCAGCAAACTTGACGATGGAGGTGTTGCTTTGGGAGGGGATGCAGTCGTAGGTGAAGAGGGTGTACAGGAGAGGACTGAGCACACAGCCTTGTGGGGTCCCAGTGCTCACTGTCTTTGTTTCTGATGTCCTGGTACCAACTCTGACTGCCTGAGGTCTGTCTGTAAGGAAGTCCAAGACCCAGCGGCAGAGGGAGGGTGGTATTCCGAGGGTGAACAGCTTTTCAACCAGCCTGCTTGGGATGACGGTGTTGAAAGCTGAACTGTAGTCTATAAACAGCATTCGAACATAAGTGTCCTTATTTTCAAGGTGTGAGAGGGCTGTATGGATGGTTGCATTAACAGCATCATCAGTTGAACGGTTCTGACGGTATGCAAATTGCAGGGGATCTAATGTGTCCGGAATGGATCCTTTAATATGGGACATGACCATCCTCTCAAAGCACTTCATTACAAGTGAAGTGAGTGCAATGGGACGATAGTCATTCAAAGAGGTTGTATTGGTTTTCTTGGGGAGGGGCACTATAGTGGTGGACTTGAAGCATGTGGGCACAGATGATTGGGAGAGGGACAAATTAAAAATATCTGTAAAAACCTCGGCCAGCTCTGAAGAGCAGACCCTCAGAGCACGGCCAGGGATGTTGTCGGGGCCAGGTGCTTTTCGGGGGTTGGTCCTCCTCAGGGCCTTGCACACCTCAGTCGATGTTACAGTGGGTGAAGAGCTCTGTGTTGCCTCCGGTAGTAGAATCTCTCTACGTTGGATGGAGTTGAGGGTGTCAAAGCGAGCATAGAACTGGTTCAACTCATCTGGTAGGGCGTTGTTGCAGGCTGTGATCCTGCTGTTCCTCTGCTGAAAGTCAGTGATGTGTTGCAAGCCCTGCCACATGCGTCGGGAATCAGAGTGTTTGTAATATCCCTCCAGCTTCAGTCTGTACTGCCTCTTGGCTTCCCTGATGGATCTACGTAGGTCATATCTGGTCTTTCTGTAGCCCTCCGTGTCACCAGAGGCAAATGCAGTTGAGCGTGCATGCAGCATGGAGCGTACCTCACAGTTCATCCATGGTTTCTGGTTGGGATATATCTTGCAGCATTTGGTGGGGACAATATCATCAACGCATGTGCTGATATAACTGGTAACCACTGATGCATATTCCTCTAAATCCACAGAACTGTCCTCTCTCAGAGCAGCATTCTTAAACACATCCCAGTTTGTGGCATTAAAGCAGTTCTGAAGCACCAGATCAGTCTCTTCACTCCAAACTTTAATGCTTTTAATTGCTGGGGGGGCTTGTTTGAGGAGCTGCCTGTACTTTGGATAGAGGAACACAGAAATATGGTCGGACTGTCCAAAATGTGGGCGGGGCACAGCCTTGTATGCATCCTTCACATTGCTGTACACGTGATCCAGAATGTTGTTATTCCTTGTGGGAAAGCTCACATGTTGATGGAAATTAGGGAGAACAGTCCTGAGGCTGCAATTGTTAAAATCCCCGGCAACAACAAAAACACAGCATCTGGGTGGGCGGTCTCATGTTTGCTGATGATGTCGTGCAGTACTCCTAGCGCTGTGGTCCGCTCGGCTCGCGGCGGGATATAAACAGCCAGCATTAACACAGCACTGAACTCCCTCGGTAAATAAAAGGGTCTGCACTTCACCATCAACACTTCGATGTCAGTACAACAGTGTTTCTCCACCACCTGAACGTCCACACACCATCGCTTGTTGACATAAACACATACACCGCCACCTTTGTTTTTACCCGAGGCAGATGTGCGGTCTCCGCGGTGCACTGAGTGGGTCTGTAGTTGAATGGCCGAGTCCGGCGTAGTTGCAGTGATCCAGGTTTCCGTGAAGATCAGAGCACAGCACTCCCTGATCTCCCGCTGAGCTATTGTCCTAGCTCTCAGCTCGTCCATCTTGTTTTCGAGAGAGCGGACATTAGCTACCAAAAGGCTAGGCAATGGTGGTCGTGTGGCTCTAGCCTTTAGTTTAGCATGTAGCCCTCCTCTCTTGCCACGCTTCCGTCTTGGATGCGCTCGTTGTCGGCTGCTCTGCCTGCCTGAGCGTGATCGTGGTGTTACGGCCTGCTGGCTGGCGCTGGCATGATCCAAACACAGAAGAAGGCTATGGTCCAAAAGGTCTAAGCTAAGCCCATGGGAAACTTTTCCAATGTCCAATAGTGTTTCTCTGCTGTACGTGATCCTTGAGTACAAGCACTGAATATTAGCCACACAAACTAGCACTAGAATAAACAACAAATACAATTGGTGTAGGGAGCGCGTCGCAAACACGTCTGCCACGGAGGGCGCCATGTTGGAAGATGGTGTGACAGACTTTTTGATACAGTGAATTAGACTGACAGCTGAGTATGCTTATGAAAATAATGCTTGTGGTATCACCAAAATCAAGTTATAGCATTTGTTTATCTCCCTCAGTCCACTAGTTCAGGGTTCACAAAAAACTCCATGACAAAGGCTCACAAGACAGAAGCTCACAAACAAACCTGTTACAACTGTTGGGAGGGGTAGACCACTGGTGAGTACTGGTGACCACTGGTGAGTACTTGATTTGCATTTGTATGACTCACAGAAACCTCCTTTACATATGAGAGCCTGCTCTAGACCTGATGAGAGGGGGGAGCTGAGGGAGCACTGACACAGAGAGTCCACGGCAGTTTCCCTACAGTTTATTGTTCTGGCCAAAGCCTCCTGCTGAGAGCCCTAAAGCTCAAGGCGCGCAGCAATATTACATGCAAGAAACTGTCGAAAACCCCACTTTTCATGCAGTGTAAGCTGAACGGAACTAAAATTTAAAAGAAAAGAAAAAGATACTGAACACTACAAAATTATAGCAATGCTGGTCAGACTGAGAGAAGCTGATGTTTGTGGTGAAATCACAGATGTGTGAGCTCGTAGTCATAATGGCTTTTCCGGGGAGCGATCTAACAGCAGCAGCTGTGCTGGGAATGATCCAGAGGTGCAGGTGAAGATGACTAGAAGAGGAGATGACCCAAATTCAGTTCAGGTTTGTTTTTTTTAACGGATCAGTTTCTGGAACTTTGTGATTAAACCTCGTATATATTAATAACTCCTCATGAACCCAGATAAGCAGCAGATGACTGCCCCTCCCTGAGCCTGGTTCTGCTGGAGGTTTCTTCCTGTTTAAAGGGAGTTTTTCCTCCACACTGTCGCCAAGTGCTGCTCATAGGGGTTTTTTTTTCTTACTGTTGGGTTTTCTCTGTAATTATTGTACTTTATTGTATTTTTTTTTACCTTACAACATAAAGCACCTCAAGGTGACTGTTGTGATTTTGGGCTATATAAATAAAATCTAATTGAATTGAAAATAGATAGATTGTACGATTTATGGAAAAAAAATCAATCACCCATCAAAAGAAAATTAATTGGCATCCTCTAAATACGCTCCTGGTTTTAATTTTTTAAAAAGTGTAGAGATTTTTGTTATATCTGATAGTAAATGAGCTGTGGACTGATGAACAGAAGAACAGGCAAAAGACAAAGTTCAAGACTCTTTAAAAACCTCCGATTATATTGGAGACCATAAAGAGAGGCTTTTTTGGCTTTGAAGAGAAAACAATCCCTACCCAGGGTCTGATGGCGCAGTCTGAAAGAGCTCAGCCCAGATGTGTGTCATCTGGCCAATTAGCAGATAAAGCGGGACCTACCCCGGCTGTGATTGCCTCCGTCGTCATGGCTACGAGGTGTATCTCTATGGAGGGGCGAGGCCTGTGGGAGGAGGGAGGGGTCGAGACAGGAAGGAGGGGGAGAGCAGGGCAGCGAGGGCGGGGCTACAACCAGGGGGTGGGGGGTGTAGTGCAGGAGGGTAGTTGAGGAGGGGGTGGTGGGGAGCATCAAGGCGAACCAAGTAACAGCAAGGCAAAGATCATTCCACGAAAAGCACACCCCGAAAAAACAGCACCAGGAGGACGTGTGAATTAGTTGGCAGGAATCAATGAAGCAGGTGTTGAATCAAAAATGCAGGCAGGTCAGATCAGATGAGTGGTTATGTGATTTTTAACATCAAAGGTCATGCGGGAGAAATTCATAAAGTGCCCGAAACAAAAAAAGTGAATGAGAAAAGGAAAACAAGTGAAACAGAAACAGAACGAGATGACAAGACACAAAACAAAATCAAGATTAGCTGCATTTCATTACAGATCACCCTCACATGCTGTTAGCACAATGTTAGCTTCATTAGCGGTTAGCATCATTTCACACACTGGTAACAGCAAACAAAAGCTGGATGGTTGCCAATTTGAATAAAGCATGGGGCAGAAGCTTCCTATGGTTCTGCAAATAAAGCTGATGAGCGGTGGACATGAAGCTGCTTCTTTTCACTTTACGCTAATTACTAAGTCCCGGGTCTCCAACAGGGTATTAAAAGCTGACACCGCTGCAGGGCCCGACTTAGAACTAGAAGATGATTAAGTGCATCTGTATTTTCATCCACCTCTAGGAACTGTTTTTAGGGTTTTTAAAATCATATAAAGGCATGTAAAAGAAAGAATTTCTTAAACTCTGTCTCCTATAGGCCTTTTTGAGCTTCAAATTAAAACCACAGCAGCTACAAACTGTATGACTACAGCGACAGAGCTCGCATCAAAAATCAGGTCTTCAGTCCAGCGAAGAACTTTTCCTTATTATCATACACTTATACTTTGCACTTTTTCAACAACCCACATAGTAAATCACATCAATGTAATAACCACAATTCAGAGAAATCACTTTGTTAACCTGTAGAGCTGGTACACCACTTAACCTGGTCCACTATCTCAGCTGACTCACCCGAGCGAGGCTTCAGTCCGAACGGCGGGCTGGAGAAGGATGGAGGTCCGCTCACTGGAGATCTGTCAAGCAAAGTTATTTTGCATCCAACAGCCAGACAAAATTCTGAACTGCAGCATTTAAGTCTGCTTGACTTTGAGCTAATGAAACAGATGAGGTTAATGATGGTTACTGTGCTGTTTGACCACCAGCTAAAAACAGCTGCGGAGTGTTTAGTAAAATCAAGACGGGCCATGTTATTTAGTCATATTGTCACATTATGACACGTGTGCACGAAGTTCAGTTCGTGCTTCAGCTTTACCATCATCACCTTTTATGAGCTAGTGATATTTCCTGTGTGTATCCGTTTTGCACACAGTGTACTGTTGATTTCTTATTCATATGATAGCATTTTGCAGTTGTTGCTCTTTAAAAGTGTGCTTAGTGCCAGAAACATCCATATGTGCCTTTCATAATGCAGTGCTTCACCTTCACACTTGATGTAACAGATGTGTACATCGCTGTTATGTAACACCGTCTCACAGATGTACTCATGTACTCGTAGTTGGAGTAGGAACAGGCGGCATTTGTGTTCACTCTGCTGTTGTGTGTATGCAGGTCAAAGATGTCCCTCACACCAGTGTCCTCCAACAAGTGCGCCGGCGGCTTCCAGAAGGTTTTTGAACATGAAAGGTGCGACGCATCTTCATCGCTGCTTTGGCCTCACCTTCTATGCAGGCAGTGACTTTCTCACATGTGAATGTGTATAAATGTGATGGACAAGTACACTGATGTGTTTGTGTTTCCTCTGTGCAGCACCGAGCTGCAGTGGAAGATGAAGTTTGCGATCGATCTGCCTCCAAAGGCTGAGACCGACAAGTGTCCCGTCATGTACTGGCTCTCTGGTGAGTCTCTGTTTAACTCGACCCGTTAGATTAAGGTTAGTTTAGAGTGTTTTCTGTCTTTAACGTTTTGTTTAAACAACTACATGGTCAGAATAGATGCTCACTGTAGGTTAATGGCAAATCAGAGTAATGAATACATTATCATACTAGCTTTAGGGATTAAAATAAGTTGAAATATCTTTGTAAATTGTGAAAATAACAGGGTTTCCACGGGGTAGTAAAAGGTAGTAAAGAGAATTTGACTTGGTAGTAAATTTTTCATCACCCCTTCAATATATTTTGACTTTTCCATTGATGCAAACTTTTTGTTTTAAGTTCGTTTAACTATAAGATTAAGATTAAGATTAAGATTAAGATAGTGTTTATTTGTCACATGCACAGTGAAATGTATTTTGTACCTGCAACCATATATACACACACATATAAATAAGAAGAATAAAAATAAAAAAAAGTAATTCACACTATACACTATACTCTATATACTATACACTATACATACTTTTATAAATTATAATATTTACACTGTGCAATAATGGTCCAGTTAGGGCTCAGAGTTGAGCAGACAGATGGCTTGTGGGTAAAAACTCTTCTTCAACCTTTCAGTCTTAGTCCTCAGGCAGCGGTAACGCCGGCCTGATGGGAGCAGGGAGAAGAGAGAGTGTCCGGGGTGGCTGGGCTGTTTTAGGATCTTCATGGCCCTCAGCCTGCACTGCTTGGTGTAAATGTCCTGCAGGTTGGGGAGGGTGGTTCTGATGGTCCGTTCAGCTGAACGAACCACCCTTTTTAGGGCCATGAAGTCCTGCTTGGTGCAGTTTCCCATCCAGGTGGTGATGCTCCCACGCATGATGCTCTCGATGGTGCAGGTGTAAAAGTTCCTGAGCACCTTGAGTGGGAGCTTGAAGTCTCTCAGCCGCCTGAGGAGGTAGAGACGCTGTCTGGCCTTCTTCACAGTGATGTTTATGTGATGAGTCCAGGACAGGTCCTGTGAGATGGTCACTCCCAGGTATTTGAAAGTGTCCACTCTTTCCACCTCAGCACCACTGATGACAAGTGGATGGTAGTCCCTCTGCAGCTTCCTGCTGAAGTCCACGATCAGTTCCTTCGTTTTGCTGACGTTGAGCAGGAGGTGGTTCTCCTGGCACCAGTTCTCCAGGCGGGAGACCTCTCTCCTGTAGGCTGTCTCCTCATTGTGAGAGATTAGTCCCACAACAGCAGTGTCGTCAGCAAACTTGATGATGACGTTGGACTCTGACGTGGCCTCGCAGTCATGGGTGTACAGTGAGTACAGCAGAGGGCTGAGCACACAGCCTTGGGGGGATCCAGTGTTGAGGGTGAGGGAGGATGAGGTGAGGTGACCCACTCGTACCACCTGTGGTCTGCTGGTCAGGAAGCTGTGAACCCACCTGCACAGGGATGGGCCCAGGCCCAGGTCCAGCAGCTTAGAGACCAGCCTGGAGGGAACTATGGTGTTGAATGCTGAGCTGTAATCTACAAACAGCACTCTCACATAGTTCCCCTTACCAGTGTCTATGTGTCAAAGGGTCTTGTGGAGAAGGAAGGATATGGCGTCATCTGTGGATCTGTCTGGCCGGTATGCAAACTGTAGTGGGTCGAGGGTGGTGGGCAGTGAGGAGGTGATGAATGTCTTGATGAGTCTTTCAAAACACTTCATTACCACAGAGGTGAGTGCTATGGGCCTGAAGTCATTGGGGCTGCTGGGGTGTGGTTTCTTTGGGACAGGGACTATGATGGATCTGTATAGAAATATAACTACTCAGCAGGACCTGAGCTGACGTTGTTGACGAGCGGTTCCACTGTCCGATCTGCTGTGCGCATGCGCGGAGTCATTTTGCGCCTCGTCATGGGCATTCGAACCCTCTGGAGTGCACGGACGCGCTGGCGCGTAAAAATGACATCGCCGATTTTAGATGACGTAGCATCGGGATGCTGCTGCCATGAATCGAAAGTGCAGACTTCAAACTATGTGCCAGTTTTTAAATTACGTTGATAGACCAAGTAGAACCAGAGTTATGCCCAGTAATTTACGTCATGCTTTTTCCTGTATATTGTCCTCACCTTCGATGCGCGTTTTGTGCAGAAATAAACGGCGAAAATGTGAGTTTCGCTAACAGGAAGTGCTCGCTAAAAAAAAATGAAAAAATTCCCCTACAACCCCTTTCCTATTGGTGGACAAATCAACCAATCAGAAAATTATGCGGTAACACGATGCATTTGGGTGCATTTGACTGCTGAGGAGCAGGTGAAAAAGTGGTAAAAGAGACATTCCTGGCAAGTTTTGCCTGTGATGGGCCTCTCAGTCTTGTGGAGGACAGAAACTGTTTTTGAGGCGGCATAAATAATTTGTGTAGCATCTTAATGTGAGTCCTGATTGCTCTTCAAATAGTTGTACACAAAAACACCTGAGGCCTTTCCTGCATTTTAATGTGAATAGTTGTATTTAACTTTATTATTTACTATATTTTTACACAAGTTTTGCAAATTTACAACTTATATTTGCATTGTAATTGTAAAAATAATTCATTAAGCATGTTTCTGATTTTTACAGTAAAAAAAAAAAAATTTACTTTTTTTCTACTCTGATTTTATGTTTTTATGTGATTGTAAGTCCAATGTCTTAATACAAGATGTCAAAATGAAAGAATAACTATACAGTCACACACATGAGGTCATGCTGAAAAAAAAAAAATTATACCAAACAAGGCAAGGTAAACAGATTCTAAGGTCAACTATGAAGCTAAACCAAAAATAGTCAAAAATGGCCAAATATACCCCGGACCCCAGAGGGTTAAGCCGATCATGGGGAATGATCGAGAGGCGTTTTGTAAAGTGTGCAGAAAAAAATATAAATTTGACCTGAAACGGTGTGTCAAATCACACCGAGCATCCACCATTCACCAGCAGCGGATTTGCACGTGGGGAGCACATCCCTATTTTGTTTTTTGGTGCTACACAAAGCACCGCAACTGCAACCTCAAGGTCAGCGACGAGCACAAGTATTGCCGTCACACCTCAGCAGCAAACCAGTATTCCAAGATTTTATTGGGAAATAAATAATCGGCTTGTGAAACTTGAATTTCATTGCATTTTGTTTTTATTCTTAAAAAAACAAATTTAGATAGATAGATTCAACTCATTGTCATTGTGCGCACAAGGCTCACAACGCATCTGTGGTCATGCAGCCAGAGACCAGCACTACCATTAGGCAATGTGGTTTACAGTAAGTGTCTTGCCCAAGGACAAATCGCAACACAGGGACAGGGACTCAAACCGGCAACCCAGCGGCTGCAAGACGGGCGCCTACCCACTGCGCCACTTTTTGAAATGTGTTTGGAATATTAATGTGTATGAGGTCTTAGTCAAGACAAAGTCACAGTTACACCTTCAAGTAAGTGGAATAAAGTTTTGTCTTTGGTGAGAGATGGGCGATCATCTTACATGGCTTAGTGCTGTGAATCCACCGCTGCCCCAAAAAAGGCTGCTGCTCGATTTCGTCCTGGTAGTAAAAATATTTTAGAG
Source organism: Archocentrus centrarchus (assembly GCF_007364275.1). Classification (NCBI taxonomy): domain Eukaryota; kingdom Metazoa; phylum Chordata; class Actinopteri; order Cichliformes; family Cichlidae; genus Archocentrus; species Archocentrus centrarchus. The sequence continues at coordinate 31,254,730 of NC_044366.1, forward strand.
GTAGTAAAAAAAGGTAGTAAATTTAACTCTAGGATTCCTGTATAAACCCTGAATAAGTAAAGAAAAAGTTTGCCAGGAACATACCAATGAAGCGTCAGTCGCACCAGAGTAAAAATAGGAGGAAAATCAGTAACTTCCAGGTAAACGCACTGGATCCTTCTGCTGTTGTTGGCCGATTGGTTGCTCAGAGATCGAATGTGCAGCACTTGCAACCATTTCAAAGGCAGCAAGAGCACACGGATCCAGTGCGTTTACCTGGAAGTTACTCAGAGCTTACTCAGAGAAAGGAACATCGCCTTCAGAGCTGGTGATGGGGCGCTTTACAGCGCTGCCAGAGCCAACCTGAAGAGGGGCATCAGGGAGGCCAAGGCTGTGTATAAGAGGAGGATTGAGGACTGTTTCCAGAGCCACGACTTCAGGCAGGTGTGGCAAGGGGTTCGGCATATTTTAAACTACAAACCCAGCCTGTTAGTTGATCAGCGTAACATCAATCTGGCAGAGGAGCTGAACAGCTTCTTTGCACGCTTTGAGGTACAGCAATCAGAGACAGCCATCCAACATCCCTCAGCAGGCAGCAGCAGCATCCTCAGGCTGCAAGAGCAAGAGGTGAGGCGTATGCTGGAAACTGTGAACCCCAGGAAAGCTGTGGGGCCCGATGGTGTCTCTGGACGGATACTGAAGGTCTGTGCGGCTCAGCTGGCTGGTATTTTTACCAGCATTTTTAACCAGTCCCTGAGCCAGGCTGCTGTCCCTTCCTGCCTGAAGTCCTCCATTATCGTCCCCATCCCCAAGAAGAACACTATCAGAGGTTTGAATGACTACAGGCCAGTAGCACTCACACCAATTGTTATGAAGTGCTTTGAAAAGCTTGTCCGGGCTCACGTCATCTCCAGTCTCTCCCCCAGACTAGACCCCCACCAGTTTGCCTACAGAACCAACCGGTCCACAGAGGACGCCATTGCCACGGCCCTCCACTCTGCCTTCTCTCACCTGGAGCAGGGGGGGAACTACGCTCGGCTGCTCTTTGTGGACTTCAGCTCGGCGTTTAACACCATCCTTCCTGGCAGACTGGTGACTAAACTGTCAGATCTGGGGATACCACGCTCCACCTGTCTTTGGATCAAGGACTTCCTGACAGACCGTTCCCAGAGGGTAAGAGTAGGTCCCCACCTCTCTTCAGCCATCAGCCTCAGCACCGGCTCTCCACAGGGCTGTGTGCTGAGTCCCCTACTCTTCACCCTCTACACACATGACTGCACCTCCATACATGCCAGTAACTGCATCATTAAGTTTGCGGATGACACCACTGTGGTGGGGCTCATATCAGGCGGGGATGAGTCAGCATACCGGGACGAGGTGCAGCGGCTGTCAAGGTGGTGCAGTGAGAATAACTTGATCCTGAACACCACTAAGACAAAGGAGATGGTAGTAGACTTTAGGAGGACAACACATGTCATTCAACCTCTGTTCATCGAGGGGGATGAAGTGGAGCTGGTTTCAGATTTTAGGTTCCTGGGAGTACATCTGCAGGATGATTTGACCTGGAGTATCAATACGACCAGCATTTACAGGAAGGCCCAACAGAGACTGCATTTCCTGAGGGTTCTTAGGAGCAACTATCTGACCCAGAATCTGCTGGTGTCCTTCTACCGTTGCTGTGTAGAGAGCATCCTGACCTACTGTCTGTGCGTGTGGTTCAACAGCTGCACAGCAGCAGACAGGAAAACACTCCAGCGAATCATCAAAACGGCTCAAAAGATCATAGGCTGTCCCCTGCCCTCCCTCCAGGAACTGTTCAATGCCCGCTGCCAGAGGAGGGCACAGAACATCCTCCAGGACCCCTCACACCCTGGACACTCCTTGTTTCAGCTACTGCCATCAGGCAGACGTTTCAGGACAATGAAGGCCAGAACAAACAGACTGAGGAACAGCTTTTATGCCAGGGCTATCATTGAACTGAACTCTGTGTGGTTTGGACAGTGATGTGGGGTGGTAGTGCTGACTGTGTGCGTGCGTTGGTGTGTGTATTGGGGCTAGATTCGTCTGTTAATTTAATTTACTATTGTGCACTGTATTTTAGTAATCATTTTTATCACTCATATTTTTATTATTTTATTATTTATTGTCTGAGGCACCTAAAAAGGAATGCATTTTAAATTTCGTTGTGCAACTTCTGTGTACAATGACAATAAAGATTCTGATTCTGATTCTGATTTATTTTAATCCCATGGCTCAAACATCCAGGCTCGCCCTCTAAATGACACTAATATGAATATTAACTTATACAAACCTTAAATGTTGAATTGTGTGAAAAATATAACAATATTGACTTTCTTAAACCACGGTTGTCACCATTAAGTGTTAAATCAAACGGACACTTTGGCACATCGCTCGATCCAGAGGATGATGTCATCATCTTACAGTACGATATAATGCCTGTGCAGAGGAGCGGTGATGTTGTGATCAGCTTTCATGGTCTCTCCGCAGGCCTGACGTGCACGGAGCAGAACTTCATCACCAAAGCCGGCAGTCAGCTCGTCGCCGCGGAGCACGGCATCATCATCGTAGCTCCGGACACCAGCCCACGTACGAACCCCCTCTGACCCAAAGCACCTTAACATGAGTGCACTTTCTCTTTGTGCTGATGTTGATTCCCACACTTTGTTTTGTAGCCCTGGTTCTGCTCAATGAAATTTTTGCGGAGTATAAAGGCTACAGTTTGTTCAGTGGGGTCTCTTCAGCGTTCTTCGAGCATTTGTGTTGATCTTTTTTCTGAGATGTGCATCGGCCATCTCTCGTCCTTCCTTAGGTGGATGCAACATTGAAGGGGAGGATGAGAGCTGGGATTTCGGGACTGGTGCTGGTTTTTATGTCAACGCCACCCAGGACCCGTGGAAGACCAACTTCCGCATGTACGCCTATGTCACAGAGGAGGTGTGATGGATTTAAGTCTTCCATTCACTGCAAAAGCCTGCAAAATTACTTAAAGCCACTCAGTGTTTTAAATGATCTTCTTGCCTCTGTCAGCTCCCTAAACTGATCAACGCTAACTTCCCCACCGACCCAGAGAGGATGTCCATCTCCGGCCACTCCATGGGTGGCCATGGGGCGCTCATCTGTGCTCTGAAGAACCCTGGGAAATACAAGGTACTGTGTGTTTCACTTGTACAAGAGGACAGTTAGTTAATCTATATATTCTGTAACAGACATCAGTTTTCATTTTCCCAAAGATCAGTCAAGGTCTTCCGTATGCATTTCTGCCTCATTATGCAAATGAGGAGGGCTGCCTTCTTGTTCCAGCTCCTCTACTATTGGCCAATAAACAGGAAGGGCTGCCTTCTCCAAGAACCTCTTTAAAAATCCAACAATCATGAAACTCCATTTTTTTTTTTTTAAATCACATTTGTTTCACTTTGTCTCCGGGAACCTCTGTGTAAACATTTTAATGCCACAGATCATCACCTGCAGGCTCGCCTCGCCTCTCTCTTCACTTCCCATTGGTAGAAACATTTTGTGAACGACTGAACGGTGCTGATGGATTCTGATGTGTCTCCTGCAGGCTGTGTCTGCATTCGCTCCCATCTGTAACCCGATGCAGTGTCCCTGGGGACAGAAAGCTTTCTCGGGATATCTGGGCTCTGATAGGTCCACATGGGAGGTAAGAACACTGCAGATTGTGGCCTATGAAAACATTACCCCCACACTGCTGGATGAAAATCTCGGAGGATGAGAATTCAGCCACCTGAGGAGAAGGAAAGGGCAGTTACGGTCATCACACTAATTCTCCAACTCTTTCTTTCAGGCGTACGATGCTACTGTGTTGGCGGCTTCGTATTCTGGCCCTCAGCTCGACGTCCTCATCGATCAAGGCCGAGACGACCAATTCCTGTCAGCCAGCCAGCTTCTCCCCGACAACCTGATTGCCGTCTGCTCCGAGAAGAAAATCCCCGTCGTCTTCAGGCTGCAGCCGGTCCGTTCCTTAATACAGCAGCTTGTCATTGTAACCTTTTTATTTGAGAGAAGTTTGATTGGTTTATCATTTCTGATCGTCTTGTATTTATGCAGCTATTTAGTGTTATTCAAAGACAGTTTAAAAGAAGTAATGCACATCAAACTTCTACAGCTTGAGTTAAAACGAGGTGTTTGTCTCGTGCAGGGCTATGACCACAGCTACTTCTTCATCTACTCCTTCATGAACGACCACATCAAGCACCACGCCAAGTCCCTGAACGCCGCAACTGCCACCACAGTTTGACCCGTCAGTCCGGTCCACTCTGACCCTGCTGCTCTGCTGCCATCACTCACCTCTTCTGTCTCATTTCTCTTCTGACCTCCTGCAGCACTGAGCGTGTTCAGTACCCGTTTCTCAGAAACCCAACTCTGTAACCAAGCATGTCAGGTCACTGACGTTTCATCCCACTTGGAAGCCTTTGTGCCTTCACTCTAAAAAGCACTTACCTGAAGTCTGAGATGAGAAGAGAAACTTCTGTTTTTAGTATTTTGGGGGGAGCTGTGGTTACAGCAACAATGTCTCTAAGATCAGGAAACGTTCCTGTGACTGCCAGCATGTGGGTTTTCTTCAGGCTCTGAGTCGGGGCAGAGGTCTGTCAGTTTTTCATCAGAATTAAAACCAAAACTTGATCAGATCCATTTTGGTGTTTTGTCCTCATTGAATTCCCGTTGGATGTTTTACAGCTTATTCAGTCAGAGAGGATCTGCAGTGTAGTCACAATTACGCTGCAACTTCAGCACAAAAGCAGCATTTTAGGAATCTACACATTTTTGCCTGGTGGGGTATCATCATCATCATCATCATCAGGCAGGCAAATCAGGAAGGATACCATACAGGCTGCTCTTACTGAGAGCTACAGTCGCTGACACTTTGTAATATAAGATCTTTATAATCACTGTTTGGTCATGTGTACTTCATGCCAGTGCAGGTAATACAACATTGTGCTTCAGCATTCATGCATGATGTTTGCTTCTGGTGATTCGGGTGTTTCAGGGCAGGGATTTTTAACACTGATGAGCATTTGTGGCTGTGACACCTAAAAATGTGGCTTTTGAAGTGATTGTAAAGGTTACTTAGTTTTGCCACTAAAAACTTAACTGCTTGGTCATTTCAAGTCCACAAAGCAGCGTGGTGTCGGTCACTGCACACAGACTGGTCATATACGTCACCTCCCATAAGAACCTTCATCGTTTCTCAACCTCAAACATTTCTTCAGTGTTCTTTTGTCATGAAGACCGTGCTGCACGTTTGAGGTAAAACATCACACAGCTGATATACTAATAAGCTCTTTATTTTATGACCACCCAGCAAAAATGGCATCAAAAAGGTGTTTCACTCACAAACAGCCAGGCCTTTTGGGACGGATAAAATAAGAATTTTGCTGGATGTGTGCTTCAATGTTATTTCCATGGCATATAAAGCTAACAAGCTATCGAGTTAAGTATAATATTAGCCAGAAACCCCTATGGTCATACAGGAATGTCCGACTACAGTTCTTACCATAATAATGCCAATCACAGAAAGTGACAGTGTTTTTAAAACTACAGTCAGGTGCAAACTCTCGGATGTGTAAGGAAGCACGTTTTACTGCACAACTATATTTACTAGTTAAACATAAATGCTTATAATACAAGGATATATTATAATGAGTGTTATTGGACCCAGCAATATCTCTTATGAAGTATTCTGTTGGCTTTCAAGGTAAGAAAATGCTTTTGGTCAAATTCTTGTTTGTTGTTCATTGTTTATTCTCTCTGCAAAAGAGAAAAACTCAAAATAAAAGTGCATACAGGGAGAGTGTGAAACCACGCCATTAGGTACAAACTACAAAGGACGAGCAATCTTTTTTTTTTTTTTCTTCATATTTTTAGTTTTTGGAGCCGTAAATATATCAAGTGAACATGCAGTTGAGCCGCAGAAGAGAGATGGACTGATCTGCTGATTAAAAATATTGCTACAACTGCCGCATGTAATTGATTCATTCATCAAAACCTTTACTCATTGATGGCAGATTGCTTTGGGTGGGGCTGTTGTGAGGCTTTGCCTTTTGAGTATGTTTTTGAGATGTCATGTGACCAAGTTTCACATAGGCATCAGCCTTTCAGTGTGTCACCGATAAGCGGCTCCAACCAGCTTTTGAATTCAGGGTTTGATTCCCGCTCCTTTCTGAGTTTAGACTGTGACATGCTGAGCTAGCTGCACGCTTAGCTGCAGAGTGATCGGTGCTTTCACAGGCAGTATATGTACTATTCCCCACAGACTCGAGTGTTTTTAATCTAGCTTTTCCCTGACACCTAGTGGAGACTGAGAGAACACGTGTTATATGATGAATATGTTTGAAAAGAAAAAAGAATTAACTAAGGTTTGGACTGTTAAAAATTGCAATTTCAAAACTATTTTTGTGGGGGCACTCAATGGGATCATTAAAATACTGTGATAAACAGCTATAAATAAAATGTTTATTACTACATTCACGAAGCAATGAGGCTACACACAAAAACACAAGTTAGTTCTTCCTGTACCTGCTGTGCTGCTGTACATACTGACAGAAACCTCTTTTGTTTAGTTTTCATTTATTTAAGGATATGAGGAGGACAAAGATAAATTAACAATTTAATAAAGGTAACAATTTAATAAAGTTAACAAGTTCATAAAGGTAACAAATTAACAATGCTAACAAATTAATAAAGATAAGGAATAAAGATAAGAAGTTAATAAAGGTAACAATTTAATAAAGTTAACAAGTTCATAAAGGTAACAAATTAACAATGCTAACAAATTAATAAAGATAACGAATAAAGATAAGAAGTTAATAAAGGTAACAAATTAATAAAGATAATGAATAAAGATAAGAAGTTAATAAAGGTAACAAATTAATAAAGATAAGAAGTTTAAGGTAACAAATTAATAAAGATAAGAAGTTAATAAAGGTAACAAATGAATAAAGATAACAAATTAATAAAGATAACGAATAAAGATAAGAAGTTAATAAAGGTAACAAATTAATAAAGATAAGAAGTTTAAGGTAACAAATTAATAAAGATAAGAAGTTTAAGGTAACAAATGAATAAAGATAACAAATTAATAATGCTAACAAATGAATAAAGATTAAAAAAAAAAGTTCAGTTACGCTAAATTATAAATTCAATAAAGTCTCCAGTAGCATGAACAGTGGACTGCTGAGGCTCTGTAGCAAAAGCACAGGGACTGATCTATTTCAGCAGTGCCAAGAGGTCTTCTTCAGGGTCGCAGAAGAAGGCAGACATGGGTTTGATTGTTAAGACTGGAGAGGCCAGCAGGGTGGATGTAGGGGAATCCACAGGAGGAGCAGGACCCAAGCAGGGGTCTGAGTGAAGGAAGACCGGCTCCTCAGGCAGTGGAGCAAGAAGAAAGGCATCGAGGTGGTCAAACGCTGATAACAGGTCTTCAGCAGTGTCACCGACAAACGTGGTCATGGGTTCAGTTGGTGCAACTGTGGATGGAGGGGAATCCACAGGAGTAGCAGGACCCGAGCCAGGGTCTGAGTGAAGGAAGACAGGCTCCTGAGGCAGTGGAGCAGGAAGAAGGGGATCGAGGTGTTCAAGTGCTGATAAGAGGTCTTCAGCAGTGTCGCCAGTGAAGGTGGCGATTGGTTCAGTTATTACAACTGTGGATGGAGGGGAATCCACAGGAGTAGCAGGACCAATGCAGGGGTAAACATAAGGAGAGTATGATGTAGATGCAGGGGGGTTTGTATGAGCTGTAGGGAGGACGTGATTTACTTGCGGCAAGTGGAACGTGCCATACGCAGGCACGTTCACACTTGGCCACTTGGCCTGTTCAGGTTCCTGCGCAGGTTTAGGTGCAGATGCTGCAACACAAACAGAAAGTCAATGAGTCTTCAGAGACTTTTAAAAATACCTTCAAGACAAGCTGTTGATTCTTAAATCTGCAGTAAGCAACATACAATAGAAATATTGAATAATTGGCATTTGAGATGAGTCACAGCGAGATCAGTTTTTCAGGAAATGAGGAGGTTCTGTACATCAGTTGTATTGTTTTGGAGGACAGTTGTTTTGTCATTGTAACATTTCCAGTGTTTTGAAAATCTGTAGTAACACTGACCTTCACTTGAGGTTCTGAGTGAGCAGGTTTCTCTTGTTTCAATTTGAATGTTCAGTAGCACTCAAAACTGAGACTAGTTTAGCGTTTTGAGTGCTACTGAACATTCAAATTAAAACAAGAGAAACCTGCTCACTCAGACCTTCAGGTGAAGGTCAGGGTTATAAGTCTCAGTAAGGCGTAAAAATATTTCTCAAATAGATTTGTCATCTGTTGAAATGCACAGAATTTACAGTCTTTGATCTGATCCGGTAAGACTGCATTTTTGTCTTGTTCTCATTTCAGTCCATATAAATAAAAAAAATCTTCTCTTACCTCTGCTGCAGGGCGTGCCCCGAATTCTCATCCTCTTTTTGCCCTAAACACAAACACATGAGATGAGCTTACACAAACTGAAAGTGCAGTGATGTGGGCATGTATGTTTTCACTTTGGACTTACATAATTGTCTTTAGTAGACCAGCCTGGATGTTGTTGGCTATGGAGCATTTTCTCCTCATTGGCCTGCTCATAGTATTTGTCCTGTTGGTCCTTTGACAGGGACTTCCACTGTGGACAGAAGAACACACTGTCAGCATATACACTGCTACTACGCATAACTACAGGACAGCTGGTACACATGCACAAACATGAGCATAAAACATTAACAGATGCATCAATCTATGCAGAGTTACACACTTACCCTCTCTGCCACGGCTGCATTCACAGCCGCACTCCCGTTTATTTTCAATTCTGCCTTCACGTTTTCCCTCTGCTCCCTCAAAAAGAGCATGAAGGCGTTCGGGGGCTTTTTAACGTACGGCCTGTCCTCATCCTGGTGGCCATCACGCTTCCTCTTTCTATAGGAGTAAAACACAGAGTAAGAGTGCATGTTACCACTGTGTGCAGCTGTGAGGAAAGTATTTTAAAAACAGGAGTAAATCTGTATAGCTGAATCAAAGCACCATTAAAGGAGGCTGATTACAATAATTCAGGCATCAGCAGATAAATGACAGATAGCTGTAGACCATGAGCCAGTCCCACTAAAAAAAGGTCTAAAAGCAGCAGAGCAAACTTACTTTGGAGCGGGTGTGCGGAGCGGAGGAGCAAAGGACGCAAAGTCAGACACCAAGACTCCGTTCCTACGCAGATATGAGAGAAAAGAGAGAGTTTATGAAGATACAGGTGTGCGGTAGCTGTGTTCTCTCATGTATGTGTTTGTGTGTTTTACTTACAGTTCTCCCATAGGACGGAGGTACTCCACCACGTAATTCGGGAGATTGAGCACATTGTTATACTGAAAACACACAAACCACAGAACAGGTGATCAGACAAGCTGCAATAGTATCATCTACTGACCAGGTGGCAGAAGTTACCCTGCCTCTTAGATGGAAACACTGAAGCTGAACATGTGAGAGAACAGTGTGAGAACGCAGTGTGAGAACAGGAACTTACTAGGTTTGAAGGAGCAGCAGGATGAATGATGGGTGCTGCTGCTGCTACTGTGGGGACACAATTTACAGGCCACTGAAACAGTGTGGGTGTTTGCCCCAAAAGGTTAAATGTTGCATCCTCTGCAGTACAGTTAACCATTGCTCTGTCCATCTTCGTGACGGAGGTTGAGGTGCTCTTTCTGTACTTTGGTGTAAAATATTCAAACAGTTTGTTTGTAGCTCTTCGGAGTAGGTGTTGACACAGCGGCGTCTGTTGGTGAAGTGAATTATTTAAACCTAAAGAATCTTTTTATAAGGTTCTATAGAACAGCTACATCAGTTCTGAACATTCCATTCCACTCCTGTCTGTTTGCAGCATCTCCTCAGCCACAGTCTTCAGTGCTGGATCAACCTCCTCAGGGACCCCAGGGCAGAAAATAGTTGGCAGGCCCTCACTGAGCCTGCAGTACATATCAGTTCACTTCAATTCAATTCAATTCAGTTCAGTTCAATTCACTTTTATTTATATAGCGCCAAATCACAGCAAACAGTTGCCTTATGGTGCTTTTGTTCATTGTAAGGTAAAGACCCTACAGTAATACAAAAATATAAAAACGCTTGTTCCCTTAGAAACCAAATTATAAGTACACAAACCAGTTCTCAAAAATCTTAATATTTGTTTTCTTTTTGGAGCAATATTTTTCTCAATATTTCTAATACAATATGCAAAGTAGCTCATCAGTTATTGAAGAAAACAAATGAACCTAACTCCACTAACTGCATGTGTTTGGGCCATGGGGGGGGGACCTCTCTAAAAATAGGACTGTTTGTTCAAATAAAATCACCTTCTCTTTAATGACTTTAAAAAACAGGAATTGGGTGCACAAGTTTTTTTTTTCTTTAATCCTCACAGGATCAAAAGTATACATACATGAACCTCCACTCATATTTGGTTAAATAATTCTGACTGGATATGTGACCACTTTTCAAGCTTTTCAAAGTGGTTTAAAGACAGTTGGTAAGTTATGTCAGTGTATCAAGAGGAGGCTTTTAAATACTCAGGTTAGTTTAAATTACTAGTAATAAAATAACAGGTGTATGAATGTATTTGCATACACCTCAGAAAGTATATAGCTGCGCCCCTGCATAAGAGACAATCGTACTGGAGTCTCCTCCATCACCGGGACGGGCTCATTGCATACAAACATATTAAAGAGGCAAAACAATGTAATTTATGTTCCATATAATATATAAACAGGTCACCTTGCTGTACTGTATTGACAGTAAACCTCTGTGCTGGACTGGTGCACAGTGTCTGTGTTCATGGTCAGAGTTACATGAAGTGTAGCAGAGACGAGTTTGAATCAAAGCTGCTGACGCTTAGATTCATTCACTGAAGTCAACATTTATACAGCCTGCTACTTTTACTTTCTTACTTTGAGTACATTTCAGAGCCTGTACTTTTTTACTTTTACTCAAGTAAAAAAGTCGAACCAGTACTTCAACTTGGTCGACTGGGGTCTCGTCTCTCCGTGCTCCTTATAGGTGGCTGGGGGTAGACTTTGGGCTGTGGGCGGCTGTTGACTTTGTGCTTCTGGAGGGCTTTGGCTGTCGTCTGTGGGTCTGCCCTGGTTGGTGATGGTGGGGGGCCTGGGTGGGTCTTGCGATCTTGGGGTGAGGGACCTGGGGTGCTTGCAGTGGCGGCTCTGAGCCGGGTGACTGGCCTTTTGTGCGCCTGTCCCGGTGAGGGGTCTGGTGAGGGAGCGCCTGTCCCCAGTTGGGGGGGTCGGCCACAGTGAGTATGGCCATCATCATGGCTTTGCTCACTGTGCCGCGTTGCCACCCACCCCTCCCCCTTTTAATTACACTATAGACATTATGGCTAACGACACGTCACCATACACATAAGGCGTCAGGGGGCAGACATGGTCCCCAGAAGTTGCGTGGTGGGACTACTGAAGTGATCCCATTCACTTCTTCGCTGCTGTCTGCCCCTCAGTTTTATCTGCACCTTAGACATTGAGGGTTTTTGGGGGTAGGTGTGGATGAGCACTGCTGATTGGCAGTCGGGTGCTCATCATGCATCTGTCCCCTCAATTTTAATAGCACTCTAGTTTTCATACAGACATATGTTGGAATATGATATATGCTACATACATTTACTTACGTACGTTTACTTCCCTGAGAAATTTGTCTGGAAAATAACTTAACTGATTAAAAATACAGAAGCTTATAATGTTCTGTGTCATCATGAACTTTGTGTTCTGACTGTTAAAAGGGAGCTCTTCCTCCCCACTGCTGCCAAGTGCTGCTCAAAGGGGATCGCTGTTATAGGGCCTTCGCCTTGCAATTTAAAGCACTGTGAAGCAGCTGTTTTTGTGGACTGGCACTATATAAATAAATCTGAACTGAGTTAGCAAGCTTTGATCTTTTTAAACTTCCCAGCCCAGCTTGGTGGACTCGCACCATTGCCTCACAACAAACCCGGGTTCAAACCCAGACAGAGTTTCTGTAGGTGCACATGTTCTCCTGTGCTTTCTAGGAGCTCTAGTTTCTCCTGCCATTAAACCCATGCTAGATTCATTTTTTACCCTGGAGACTCACAATCTAAGAAATCCTGCATCTAAAGAGCATCACTCCTGCCCCCCCCCCAAAAAAAATTCAAGGGAGGAGAAAGAAAAAGATCTTACAAAAAGTGATCCAGCAGCAGGTGTTTGTTTCAACAGGTGAGGTCTTTACTGATAAAGTGAAATACAGTACAGTATATACAGTATTCACAGCAGTTAAGGCGACGTTACAGGGATTATTCATGCATGTAGATTTGAGTTGCTGTACAACAAGAATTAAACAAATGTTCACAAAGAGTTACAAAAGGGTATATTACATCCAAATTTGAACAAACCTGAAAATAAGTCATAAAAAATAAATCTGCTCCCAGTCAAAGTACAAAAATGTGAGTACAGGCTGTTTCTGGACAATAGATTTGTACAAAAGAAGAAACATTAAGAACAAAACAAAAACAATAAAACACTGCTTCAGGTTCAGCAGGCACACATTTACATCATTTACACCAGCGTCATGTTTCAAACTTTAAAGGACCAGCGTGCAGGATTTAGTGGCATCGAGAGGCGTACATCTCTCCTGCAGTGAGCGTCACTGAAACACCCTCTTTAGAGACAGTGTTTCACTTACAAGTGATCATACAATAATACAATACTATACTACATTTCTACTAGTAGCTCCCCTTAAACACCACACACTGGCCATTTAAGCTCTCCATCTCATTTTCAAAGGTGATTTCAGATTTTCTCAGTTGCCAAAACAAAGATATAAATACAAGTTTAAAGTGCAGATTCTGTCGGGGAAGCAGCCAGTTTGGTTTTATTGCTTTTTCCCTGGAAAATGACTGAAATCCATGATTATGTGAAGAAATGTAGATACAGATTCAAAATCAGCAAACTGGAATCATCCGGCTCCCTTATTTATCTCACAGCTAAAGCTGGCACTGATCCTCATTATGGTAGTTTTCTGACTGTTGGGACTTTAGTAGATCGAAAAGGTTCGATATCAAGAATGTAAGACATGTTTTCCTCCATGAATTGCCAACCTATTGTGGTGGAGGGGTTTGCATGCCCAAGTGATCCCAGGAGCTATAGTTTCAGGGGGGGTAACGGCCCCCTGGTAGAGCCTCCCAAGGCAAATTGGTCCTATGATCCTAGGTAAAGAGGACTGGCTAAGAATGATTGAAAACACCCCAAGTGAACTCACCTCAGAGAGGGGTTCAGGGGCAGTAGGGCCCCCAGTAGGGATGCTAGTCCCAGTAGGGGGTGGCACCCCATTCAGTGCTTTGTGGACTGGGTGACAGTGAGCAGCGAAGGAGCTGGCGTTCTGATCCACAGTTGCAAAAAACTGGTTGCAGGAAGGAGCTTTTCCTCCTAAACACTCCAAGGAGTCAGCAAAGACTCCTTCTCAGCTTGGGAACGCCTCTGGAACAGGTAGAGCTGGCAGCAGCGAAGTCAGAGGTCGGTCGCCTTAGCCTGCTGCCCACGTGACCCAGGTAAACGGCAGCAAGTGGATTTATGGATGGAAGAATTATCTTCTTTTCCAGTTTCACCGAATTTAACCTCAAGGTAAAAATAACACTGTTGTGAGGCTATAAAAGCACTTCACTGTTTGAACCTTTGATTTTTTTCACCAAGCTGCCCACAGTGTTGAAAAAGGTGAAAAAAAAAAAAATGAATGCATAGAACGTTATGAGGAACAGGCGCTTATGTTTGCTAATGTGAGTGTTTCATGGCGAAATATACAGTACACAAACAAACAAATTCAAGAGAAAATCCTCGTGATAAATATTATGTACACAGGCATATAGTACACTTACATAAAATCCTTTAGTTTTATCACAGGAGAAGAAGAGTTTGTTTTGGCAACTGTCAAATCGATCCAGTGGAAGCATTTATCTATTTATGAATTTTTTTTTTTTTTAATAACTGCTGAATCTTTAAGTAGCTCAAGCTTTGGATTCCAAGCTGCACAGAAAACAACAACAACAAAAAAACCAAAACATCATTCCTCATTCACACAAACCTGCTGGTCCAAGAGTGTTAGACGCTTCATGTGGTGGAAGCACAGGCTCGCTTTAAAGGGGCAGGAAGTACATTTGTAATCACACTTATCTGATAAAATATAGAGGGCACACTTTTGGAGCAATCTACATGGAAACATGGGAAATTAAAGCATTTGAGCTTTTCTGCACCTCCGTCTACTGTCCAACCTTTTTTTTTTTTAAAAAAAAAAGCAGCTTTTGTCAGTGTAGAGTATTTACTTCTTACTTTGGAGGTATGCAATATATTTGTCCACCTGGTCCCAGATATTCAATTCAATATCGTTTAAAGCATTTTCTCATTTTTATTGTTGCTTCAACAAAAAGTGAAGCTCTAAAGCGTAGTTTAAAGTGGCCGCATTGGTTGTTGCACGCGCAAATTGAGACATCATGGTGGCGTACCGAGGCACGCAGGACTCACTGCAGGCTTCTCCTGAACCTCAGCATCAGCGCTGGCAGAGGGAAAGAAGTCAAAACAGGAAGCACAGAGACTGCAAGTTTTTTTTTTTTTTACACAAAGTCTCATCTTTTCAAATTGTTGTGATATCTGACAACCTCCCGCACTGATAACACTGAAACGGCAGCGAAGACCGACCAAAGGGCAGCGTGTGGGTGACAGTGGTGACCATAGACGCACCTTCAGCCATAACACCAGAGTCAGCGTCATGAGGCAAAATCTGAACAATGGTGTATTTCTTATATGTGGAATTAATGCTGTCAAGTCTGTCATGAGGTTGATTCCTTTGACATTTTTTTGTGTGCTTTTAGGGGATTTGTGTTTGTTTTCCTGAGCCTTATGCTTTCATAGTTTCATCTTTTTTAGAAAGAAAACAGAATTATGAATCATTAAAAAGCTCATCAAGATTATTAGCAACTTATTAGCAACTAATGTCTAAAGGAAATTAATGTCTAACTGAAGTTCTCGTTCATCTGGTCTCGTGTGGGTTTGACAGCCTTATCAAACGGAAGGAAAGTTTCTGCTATTTTACCGCTGACAGATGAGATGAAGTGATATTATTTATATGAAAATCGATTTATAAATCATCATCGGTCGCTTGCATTCTTTGGTTGGTTCTTGCAAACACTACAAGGTCCTCTTGTAGCTGCTGGAATTTTGGTTGGCTGCCTGGAATGACCTTCAGGAGGTGAACGCCACTCCTGGACCTCTTCATTAATCGATCAGATATTATAAATACACTGACTTGATGATGTTTGTGCACTACAAAGCAAAACTGATGGGTTAGTGATTATGCGGAGCCCAGAGTTTTAAAAGTCACAATGACAGCTCTGCTTTTAACCTGGTTTAAGTAACTTATTCTAACTAGCATCAAATGATCCGTCCTGTCTCCAACCACAGAAATAAGTCTGATATGTTGCACTATTTGGCAGATTTACTGAACTGTTGTGAGTAAATGGAATCATACAGAATAAGAATAATATGTCTGTGTAGATTCTCAGTCATCCAGGTCATAGTAGTCTCTGGAGCTTGAAAAAGGCGACTGGACTTCTTTTTGTTTCTTGAAGACGTTTCACCTCTCATCCGAAAGGCTTCTTCAGTTCTCAACCAAATGGTGGAGAGACCCAGGTATTTAAACCCCTGTGGGCGTAGTCCCCTGGAGGTGGTTATGACCCTCTATTGATCATGTGCTTGAACACATGTGCCCAGGTGTGAAGAGGGCGTGGGTCATATTCACACCTGGGCACAACACATCAAAGGCAAGGAAAGACAACTATGTAAATTTCAAACTCTGCAAACCAAGGCATACCATTCATCTGGTAACAAACAGGACGACACGATAAGCAATGGAAACCAAGGAAAGTGGGTGAAGAACCTATCAGACAGGGTCCTCACCAAACCAGAAGAAAATGTGCTAGCCAAAGGACTCAACTTTGCCATAGCCCCACAACAGCTTCCTATAGTAGACCTCATCACAGCAACAGAAACCGCTATAAGAAATAACAAACTTTCTCATCCTGAAGCAGAACAGATCAGGATGAAAGTTTCAGCCACTCTTTCCAGTGCAAGACTTCCTCCATCCAACCTCACCATTCAGGAGAAGAAGGCCATCACAGCCCTAAGCAAGGATCAAAACATCACCAGCCGACAAGGGGAGGTGCACGGTTGTGCTGAATTCATCGGATTACCACAACAAAATTACTACACTCCTCAGTGACAACAATACTTATGAGGTCTTGAGACGTGATCCCACAAGCAACTACAAGAAAAAAGTTGTTTGCTGCCTGCAACAACTTGAAAAGGAAAAAAGCCATTGACCGCCCCACTTACTACCGCCTGTACCCTGGAGAAGCCACTCCATGCATTTATGGACTCCCAAAGATCCACAAAGAAGGAGTCCCACTTCGACCCATTATCAGCAGTATAAACTCGGTCACCTACAACATTTCCAAACACCTCGCCACCATCTTATCACCGCTTGTTGGCATCACCCCCCACCACATTGAAAACTCTACAGATTTTACTAACAAGGTCCAGAATCTTGTACTGGATCCAGATTAAACCATGGTGTCCTTTGATGTGGTTTCACTTTTCACTTGCATACCTACAACTGAGGCAGTGGAGACCGTCAGAAGACGACTACAGGAAGACGATTCCTTACTGAACAGAACCAGCTTCACCCCAGATCAGATTTGTGCACTTTTAGATCTCTGCCTTACCACAACATATTTTAAATACAATGATGGATTCTACAGACAGAAGCATGGATGTGCCATGGGCTCCCCAGTGTCTCCCATTGTAGCCAACCTTTACATGGAGGAAGTGGAAAGTAAAGCTCTTGGTTCTTTCAAAGGGATGGCACCTAGCCACTGGTACAGATATGTAGATGACACCTGGGTCAAAATCAAAACCCAAGAAGTAGAAGCCTTCACTCGTCACATTAACTCAGTGGATAAATACATATGTTTTACCAGGGAGGACACCAGAGATAACAAGTTACCATTCCTGGACTGTGCAGTGCTTATCGAGGAAGATGGAAGCCTCAACATTGAAGTTTACCGGAAGCCCACACACACAGACCAGTATCTCCTCTTTGACTCCCACCACCCTCTGGAACACAAACTTGGGGTGATCAGGACCCTACAACACCGTGCGGAAAGTGTTCCCTCTAAGGCAGAAGGGAAGCATAAGGAACACACACACATTAAGAAAGCCCTCAAAACATGCGGTTACCCCAACTGGGCCTTCATCAAATCAGCTAAGATGCACAGGAATGAAGGCCAAACACAAACTACAGAGAATAGGAAGGACAAGAGGAACAACATTGTCATCCCATATGTGTCGGGCTTGTCAGAGAAACTCAGAAGAATTTTCTCCAAGCATGACATCTCAGTATACTTCAAACCAAGTCACACCCTAAGACAAAAACTGGTTCATCCCAAGGACAAACCCGCCAAACACAAGATCAGCGATGTAGTGTATGCTGTTCAGTGCAGTGAAGAGTGCTCGGACCTCTACATTGGTGAAACCAAACAGCCTCTTCACAAACGAATGGCACAACATAGAAGAGCCACCTCGACAGGACAAGATTCAGCAGTACATCTGCATCTGAAGGAAAAAGGGCACTCTTTTGAGGATGCCAATGTCCACATTTTGGACAGGGAAAACAGATGGTTTGAAAGAGGAGTGAAAGAAGCCATCTATGTCCACTGTGAACAACCATCATTGAACAGAGGAGGTGGATTACGTCACCAACTTTCCCCCGCTTACAGTGCTGTCCTGAGCTCCCTTCCCAGACGTCTCAACCCCCATTCACACCTTTGTTCCAGTGACCTCAATAGGCCACAGGAAACAATGGAGCGGAGTCCTAAATTGGTTTCAACTGAAACCACTGATTAAATATGACCCACGCCCTCTTCACACCTGGGCACATGTGTTCACGCACATGATCAATAGAGGGTCATAACCACCTCCATGGGACTACGCCCACAGGGGTTTAAATACCTGGGTCTCTCCACCATTTGGTTGAGAACTGAAGAAGCCTTTCGGATGAGAGGTGAAACGTCTTCAAGAAACAAAAAGAAGTCCAGTCGCCTTTTTCAAGCTCCAGAGAATAAGAATAATACCTACTGCCCCTTTAAAATCTCACTCTGAGTCAGGTCTGTACAACTACATGATTCAAAAGGCCCAATGGCAACTGCCTTGTTGTCCACACACGCACTCAAACTCACACACACAGATACTGATGACAGAGCAGGCTGTGGAATGAAGTGTCAACAGTGTAGTAAAGCCAACCCTACCCTGACTCACACAGTCTCTGATCTCACACACCGACAGCTCCGGCCTGAACCTCACAGGGTTGAACCGGTTTACCCACAGAGGAGCGTTTATCCCATCAACTACAAATTTACTCTGCAAAGCAGCAAAAGACTGATCGGACTTTGGTTTTTAAACCTGGGTTTGTTTGTTTTTAACATAGTGTTTAAAGAGTAAAAAAAAAAACAGTGTAGTCTGAGACTGTCTGAACCAGGGTTACAGCTACATGGGGTCTCATCTTCACACCCATCTCACCCTGAAATATAAAAGTCACATACAGGTGGTCTACGAGCCCAGAAGCTCAGCCATGGACATGATTACTCAACAACAGGCCTCTGGGCACCGACAGGTGGAGCCCCCCCTTCTACAGAGGAGAAGGTCATCCAGAGCCTCTGTAGTTTTCTGATCCATGACGAGCATTTTTGTGGTCCTTGTGGATGTTTTGTCTGCTGTTTTTGTTTTTTTCTAAAGTCATCATGTGTGTAATACAGCAGAGCTTCTCTGTGGTTTTTCCGTAGTCATCCTGAGCCTCACTGGTTAGATTCTGTCTCTCTTTTTTTTGTTGGTCTTTTTGTAGTTATTTTGTGTCTCTCTGTAGTCGTCTTGTGTCTCCATGTCATCATATTGAGTCCTTCTGTAGTTTTTGTGCCTTTTTGTAGTTATTTTGTGTCTCTTTGAAGGCAAAATGTCTGTTTTCTGTTTTTTTTTTTTTTGCTCCAGAGAAAATGAACTGATCGCTTCAAACTGGGGCTCTGAGCGGGGCCACCCTGATGCCATGGGTGCCCGGGGCTGTGCCTGTAGGCCTGCTCAGTAATCCATCCATGACCTCACTGATGCATAATGTCCCCTTGAAACACTGACTGGTGTTTTTGTTTGTTTCACTACCACCACACGTTTTGGCACATTAGCAAACTGCATCTCATGACAAATTCCACATTAAGGACCCCCCCACACAAAAAAAAGGATGGTGGGCGAGAAAAGACCGAACAATAATTACCTGGACTTCAATCCATCAGAAGCTTGAACAACACAGATTAGTGTCCCCAGACGAACACACACTCAGACCTGCCTCACATGACTCCACACAGTCATGTTAAAACTTTATAAAAACACATACAATTATACCTAAAATATATTAGAGAAAAATATTTTGGCCTTTTTCTTTTTTGACTGTATACAACAACTCAAGCGGCTTTTCTCTGCATCTCTTTAGATTATAAATAGTTTTGTGTTTAAATATAAACTGCAGGTAGAAGCCGACTCCCTCTAAGTTAAGACTAAACTATTTTGGTTTTATTCTTTTCAGGGTACTGAGAGCAGCGCACTCATTACTCACACAGTCCAAAAACACTTCACCAGAAACCTCAGTACAAAAAAGAAATTATCTGTAGAAACATAACTGATAATTTAATACAAATCATTTAAGAATTTTCTGACGCGTGCATAGACAGCATGATAAAACCTGGTGAAGTTGGTGCTACAGACTGAATAACAGCTCCTAATTTAGAGGATTTAAAACAGCTGGAGCCACAGTCAGAGAACCAAAACTGACTTTGAGAATAAAGATATTATAATATCTTTAATATTTTAGGAAATTAATGGACAAATTAAGTAAATCAGGGAATTAATGAATGAATAACCCCTCCCTCCAAATTGCAATATTACTGTATCATTACTTTTTTTCTTTCTTATAAAATTTCATCCTCTCTCACATTATTTGTGATATTTTTCCCTAAAATATTACGCTTCTATTCCCAAAATCCAGCTTCTCTTTCTCTCACAGTGGCCTTCATGTTTCAAATGTTTGGTACCCACCAGTGTAAGAACTCCTTAAAAAAAATGTGTGGTTGGGTTTTTGTCCTTCAGTGATGTTTACCTGAAGGAGCAGGAATCAAACAGTTTACTTGAAGCAGATTTAAATGTGCTTAAACCATCAGGTTCTGGTTTTCTAGCAGCGCCTTTTGCTCGGCATGATGGGAAAATCTTAATCGTCCCAGAAATTCCCTCTGATGAATTATTAGACAAACACACTTCTGATGGGTTTAGTTCCCGTAACGCCATTTTTCATCCTTGAATACTATTTTAAAAAACAAAAACAACAACAACAACAACAACAAAAAAACCACTCTGTTACTTATGCAGAATAATCAGAGGCTTTTTGTAGCATCATGTGAAACCACATCAGCGTTTTGATCCAGGTGTGTGTTTGTGGTACGTGTCAGTTGGTTGAAGCTCCGCCCGTTTCCACTGCTCACGTCAAGACGGAGTGTTTGGAGGAGGCCTCATCCACCAGAGCCTGCACCGTGATGCACACTTTCACCAGGCCTTTCTCCTCCAGGATGTGGTGAGGAAGACACAGTTTGTCCTGGGAGAGCAGAAACAGGGAGGGGGAAAAACGGGGGCGGGGGGGGTGTGAGAGAGGGGTGAGAGAGGGGGGGGTAGACAGGGAGAAAGAAGAAATGTGGGAGCAGATGTAGAGGCAGAGAGACAAAGGCAGCACAGGATTTAGTGATGACTTAACTGTAACGTCTGTTTCTGTAAGCATGCCTGCACGTGCAGTCCCGTCTCAGCCAGTGCTGCTGAACATCTTTCCTACTGAGATTTCTGTTTGAGTTCATGTGTAGCGAGTCTGCACTGATGCAAACAGCGAAGCGACACGTGACGCTAAGTTAACTTTCCGTTACACCTGGACTCGGTTTCAGACATTTTCTTCTACTCCTGCTTCGGTGTGATGACCACAGACACCATAAAAGATACCGTGACATCAGCCACTCATTGGCTATTGACAAGATGTTAGTCACAGAGTGTGTATTTTCACACCACAGATGAGCCTCCATTTTGACACACAACACTTAATTTGTTTTATTCAGTATGACCCAAAATGACCGACTGAGCCTATAAACTTAGCCGGATGTTGTTTATGGATATTTCCCCATAAACTTCCATAGGACTGGAATCCATGTGGCCGCCTGGTTTCAGGCACTTCTGCATTGTCTTCATTTTTCTGTCCACATTTTTTAAGGTCTATGGTGCGGACACAGTGACAGCAGACATACCTAAAATAGTCATCACAAGCACACAGCTATGGCCCCACCCACCATCTGTTAAGACTGATTGTTTGCTTGTAGCAGCCAGTAAGAAATGTTGGTTTAAAGGGAGGAGCTGCACCGAGGCCGCTGCAGTGGAAATAAGGGTTGTTCTGAAGATTCAGGTAGACTTACTCAGTGATAAAGATAGTATTGGAATATCATTAGATCTGATCCAGTAACACTGCTGCAGTGACTGTTATAGAAAAGTGTCTTTATGGTTTTAAACTGATGTATCAGTCTGCATGTGGTGAGCCATAAAACGACCTGAGCCCAAACACATGAACATGGAGATGATGGATGATCTTGGGGTTCACTTACTAACTTTTCTTTTGTTTTGGTGCTTTTATTAAAGCTGTGCAGACCTAAATAATGTCTGGAGTGAAAGGATCACATAAAACCTTCACGTGTTGGACCTGAAAAGGTTATCAAAATAGGCATATCAAATCCTAGTGGGATTAAATTGTCCTATGGCCATCTCCCATTTTACATACATGAACTTCTGCTTTAGGTTCCTATGCTTTCCTAAACAATGACACTGCAGAACAGAAAACATCCCTAAACTGTATTTATTACCAATCTTTAACAATGTCTAATATCATACACAAGTCATAAAAATAATCCTTCTTACATGAAATCTGTGCAGAGAATGTGGCGTCAACAGCAGCTCACATTTACTGTTCAAATCATTTCATGGAATGTAAACAAACCGTCAATTACTTCAAATAATCACATTGTTCAAAAGGTAATTATGTTATCCAGCTTTATGCCAATCATTCATAAATAAAGATATTTACCATCCCATCATTACTATAAACCAAAGTACCAGAGAAGACCCCGGTACTCATTCACCCAATGAGCTGACAGGCATAGGTGTGTTTTTAGATTCAGTGGGCACATCTCCACATTCCTTTAGTTTAATCCTCCATATGTCAAACCCTCAAAGACAAACTGCTTAAGATGATTAAGACATAACTCATAAACTCATCTGGTTACTTTAGCCCTTCAAATATTCCTCAAAAACAGTTACATTGCATATCAGGGTGCAGTAGAGTTCAACCGTGTAAATTAAAAAGCTCTCAGCAGGTGCTGGAGTAACGTAAATAAATAAAATTCCCATTTTTCTCCAGTTTCAAAACATCATACATCTCATAAATAGAGCTTTTAGAGAATCATTTAGGCAAATAAATACACAAAAATACATCCAACTGATTTCAATAATCAACAAGTGAATTATGGCTTCCGTTTGCGCCTCAAAACTTTACACAATAGAAAAGAGCAAATACTGGTTGTGCGGCTCTGTAATGGTGAGCGTCTCCATTCAGGAAACATGTGCTTCTGCAGTTCACCCTTTCTGTGAGTTGGGATCAATTCAAGCCTACAAGTGCAGTCAGTCTGAAAGAAAAAAACCCCAAAGAGCAGAGAGCCATCAAATTAAAGTTCATGTTCGAGAAAACGGGACCTCAGCAGTACCCTCGCAGCCAGTTTGGAGGTCTGCAAATTTTTACATCCGATTAATACTTAATTCATCACAGCATTATTACGACTGTAACATTCAGTGTAGTGTGGCATACAGTAAAAATACAGCACACAGTAAGAAGTTACATGTCATTTAAGAAGCCATGGGGAAGAATTTACTGTACGTTTGCCTGACTTTTATATAACACCGTTAAGCACATATAATGGGCTAATTGACTGGGTCCGGTTTGTCATTTTTTTTCACAAAGCCTGTCAGAACCAAGTTCAGCCAAATGTTTGAATGCAGTTGGGTCCATACGTTTTGGGACAGTGACCTTTTTGTTGTACACCACTACAGTGGATTTTAAATCAATAAACATGTGATTGAAGTGCAGATTTGCAGCTTTAATTCAAAGGGTTTATACACAGTCACTCATTCTGAGAGGCTCAAAAGTAATTGGACAAACCTACATAATTTTAAATGTGTCAATACATGAAAATCCTTTGTGATCAGTGAGTGTCTGGAGTCTGGAGCCCACGGACATTAGAAAATGCTGTTTCCACCCCTGCTATGCCTTTGCTGCAGCCACTTTCATTTGCTGCTTGTTTGTGAGTCTTTCTGCATTCAGCTGCTCTGCTGGGTTAAGATCAGGTGACTGAATTGGTCATTGAAGAATATCCCATTTTGTTCCCGTTTCCTGCTACTTCTATCAGCAGTCACATCATCAATAAACACTAGTGGCCCAGTTCCACAGACAGCCTCACCTGCCCATGCCGTAACATTTCCTCCACCATGTTTGACAGATGGTGTGGTACGCTTCAGATCAGGAGCGATTTCTCTCCCACTCCCTCATTTGCTTTTCCCATCATTCTGGTACAAGTTGATCTTAGTTTCATCTGTCCAAAGATTTTTTTTGTCATAACTGTGCAAAAACGTTCTGGCAAAGTTTAATCTGGTCTTCCTGTTCTTGAGTGTAACCAGTGGTTTGAACCTTGTTGTAAACCCTCGATTTACATCGAGGCATCTCTTGATTGTAGACCTTGACAATGATACGCCTACCTCCTTAACCCTTACATATTTTGAATTTGACAACAGTAAAAATACCCTAAATGTCATTCTTTGAGCCTGAAATTTGATTGATTTTCCTAAAGTGATCCAAAATACACACACACACACAATAAAAAATAAAATATTTTTGTATATTAAGGCTGTTCTGGGTCAAATCTGGCCCGTATCTACTGAAACTGATTTTAGAGCCACCAATGTGGGTCAAATCAAGAAAAATGACGTTTTTAGAAAATTGTGAAACTCTACATGCTGTGTCTGTGTGTATTTGCTGTGGTACAGCTATTGCCACCACATTTGTCCAGGTTCCCGCAGAGACAGACACCTGCTGGATGACAGGGAACCTTGAAACAGTAAAACAGCATCGGCGTGATCACATATGGTACACAAAAGGAACAGAGGTCAGAGTGTGCCTTGAGAAAGGATGCCTGATCTGTAACATGGCTGCACAGTGGTTAGCCCTGTCACCTCACAGCAAGAAGCTTCCTGGTTCAAATCCCAGCTGGGGCCTTTCTGGGTACAGTTAGCCTGTCCTCTCTCTACCTGTGTAGGATTACTTTGGGTATTCCAGCTTCCTCTCACAGGCCAAAGACATACATGTGAGGCTGACTGGTGACTCTAAATTGGCCATGGATGTGAGGCGCATAAATGCTCAAAGGGAATAAAGTTCTGTATGAACTCATAGTTAATGTTTGACTTGGAGCTACAGTTTTCTAGTAAGACTAGAAAAGCACATTTGAACCTGCAGTGTAACAAAAATAATCTAAAAATAAACAAATTAGAATCCATTTATTCTGAGCTAACTGATTAAACAGAGATAAGAAAAGGTGGCAAAAGATTATGAAGGGACCTGAGCTGCCGTGGCAGTGAGTGTGGGAAACACACGGACAAGGTTTCCGACCACTGCTCTGAATGCACAGGTTAGTTCGCAGTGAGCATTCTCTGTGTTCTGTTTTAAATTTATAATTTCAAAAGTTATGAGGATGTTTTTATGATATAGCAGTGAGGACAGTGTTTATTGGTTGTAATGGTTCTACATGGTTCTTGCCAGTTTCACATTGAATAAAATGTAATTAAATAATTGCTGTTATGTTTTCACGTCTCAGGTAAAACAGGAGTGTGATAACAGATAAGAGGTGTTGTATAACCTGAAAAATACACTCTCCCTGCTCTCTGAAACATTCATTAAGGATTAATCATTTTTTATGTTGGATAGGCAATTTTTATATTCTACATAAATCTGCAGTTCAAAGTTCAGTATGAGGGAACTTTTGACCCGGGTCATACAGCGAAGGCATGAATTGTGAACAATTAAGTGTTTAGACTTGGTCAGATGTTGTGAAGGTGTTTTTCTAAACCAATTAAAAAAAATCTGCCATCATCAAACAGTCCTCTTCAAGAACGTACCAGATTGCTAACATGGACATTCCTCAATTTTTGCTGTTCTCTCCATGACGTCCTTCAACATCTCTTTGGATCTCACGCTGACAGCTCTGGTAAACAGCTACCCAATCCAAGCTCAACACAGGGAATCAACTCAAAGTCCATCATCTGCTTAATATATCATGAAATAATGATGGAACAGGACTCACCTGAACAGTTTTTCAGTCAATTATCTAATTACTATTAAGCCACTGAGGAGGATGTCTATGTTTAAACACTTAATGTATAAATACATAATGTAATACTTTTGTTAAAGCCTTTGAATTAAAGCTGAAAGTCTGCACTTTAATCACATCTTGATTGTTTGACCTCCGGACCTAATTGTATCTTTTACATTCACAGACTGCCTTCCTCTGTCAGTGTTTGGTTCTGCTAAGCCACTGCAATCATGAAGGTGGTGTTTGCGAGCTTATGAGAGGGGGAAAGTTCTTTGGGGTATCAATGCCCATGTTAAGTTAAAATAAATCTTACACTACACTATTTAAGTAATTTGACTGTGAGCACTTAATCACCACCACACACCACATGTGGGTGCAGCTGATCACAGGTCAATAAGTGTTGGGAATGGGCTTATAAAGAATTTTTAAAAAAGGGAGAAAGAAAACTCCCCTTCAAGTTCCTCGTCTCATGCACCTCTGGACCACTTTCAGAATACCTGATATATTTAGACTTTTTCTTTTTTTTTTAAAGACTGTGCATCAGCACATGCTAGTATACACTACAAATCAGGTTGTTTCCACTGAGCTTTCTCCCTCTGATGCCCAAGAAAGTTTCAGTATCTGATCCTGGAGGATGAATTCATGCAGCACAACACTGCGAACAACCCAGAAAAAAAGCCAGCATGTTCCTGGATCACGCTTCTAACCTGACACGCCTGCTCTGGGTCTGGAAACTGCTCGGTCGTAATCAGAGACCCAGCTGTTATCACCGGTGATAAACCTCCACATGAAGTTTGGGTCAGTTTGAAGCAGAATGTAATGCCGGCTCTCACGTGGTTGAGAACCGTGGTGAAATGTGTGGCGTGTTTACAGTGAAAATGGTCCTAACAGGTCTTTCAGGGAGAAATCTATAAGTAGCAGCTGTGCTCGAGTAGTCGGGAGGTACACTAGACGATTATCTTGATTATCTTGATTTGTTTTTTTGCGGTGATGTTTCCAAAAGTTTTGGATCACACCATTTATATATTCAATATTTTAGACCACTAGACCTCCAAAAGGCTGCAAAATACTGCCCATTATACTCAGCATTTATATATAAATACAAGAATAATCTGATCACTACTACGGAATACGTTACGTCAGCTGTGCACATACTGGCATGTTCACTCCCTTAGCAACAAAAGACAGCAGTTTGTTTGTAATTTCAGCAGAAATTGACCGTTTCTGAGGCCAGACGTGACCCACAAAAAAAAACAAACTCTCGGTCCTGCACATATGTGATTATCTTTGCTGGCCAACATGTTGATAAGACATCAGTGACTTTAGGTAACTTACTGCTCTGCATGTCCTGCTTCTGTTAAGTTTTATGTCAGTTTATTGCAAAGATGTCAAACAAGGATAGAGGAAGAGGCATTGGCTCATGCTGATGCTGCATTTGTGTCACGTGGGACGGTGCTGAATAAAACTAACAAATATTATAGAGGCCACGTGGGGAAATTAAATTGCCACAGTAGGTTTTCAATAGTGTTCATTTCAGCTTCTTGCTTTAACAAATCATCATGCTTACATTAGGTGGGGCACACACTGAAAATCACTGACTGCAAACAGGCTCATTTTTTACAGCCACTATGTTCATGGAAAGCATCCTTTTTCTTTTTAGCCCCATAGAAAGCACTTTAACACCTAATTACTGTCATACCGGCCAAAGAATAACAGGAAACTCCTGATCACAAGATGAGTAATTAGAGTCGTTAAACGAGATTATTCTTTCTCCCCATGTGACACAAATGCAACAGAAATAAGGAGGAGGAGCCTGGGCAGAAGGAAGGCGGAGCTTGCAGGTGTCACGGTTACGTCAGCTCGGTCCAACTATAGGCCACGAAGAGCAGAACAAGGCAGAGGATGTGAATCAGGCTCGAACCAATAAGGTCCCAGATCTGCCAGGCGGGAGGCGGGGTTTGAGTGGTAACAGAAACCAATAAGGGAGTCTCTGACGCCCCAGGGGAGGTGGGGTTTGGAGCTGAGGTTGCCTCCTCCCGATTCCTGTCTGGAGAGGTCGGATCCAAGGCAACCAGCGCTCGAACTGTGGTGCGAACTGGCTGCAGGCGGCACTGGATGATGTCATAGGGCGAGCAGAGGGAAGACTGTTGTCCCCATTAGGAAGAAAGGGGTGAAGGGGACAGGAGGAAAAAATAGTGGGAAAAGTTGGAAGTAAAAGAACAAAGGAGGCAAAAAAGGAAGCAAAGAAGGAAAAGATGATGTAGGAGAAAGAAGAAAATGAAATGTAGGGAAATAATATTGTAGAGAACATGGGGTGACGTAAATGAGAGGATATGATGGAAAGGTGGAAGATAAAGGGACAAAACAAGGCAGAGTGTGAATCAGAACATGAGTGTGTAGTTAAAAAAATGAAGGAAGGATGTTGGGATTAAAGGTGTGCAAAAGTTGGTGCAACAAAAACAGGTGAAATATTCTCCACAAAAAAACAGCAAAAAGAGGAAGAGAAAAAACAATGAAAGGGAGAAGTTTAGGGTGGAAAGAGGAAAAATTGAGATTGGAGGAAAAGTGATGAAGGAAGTTATTAAAGGGAAAGGTGACAGGTAAAAAAATAAATCAATCAAAAGTTCATAAAAATAGCGAGAAACAAAAAGAAAGAAAATTTATGGAAAAGGGAAGGATGACGAAGAGGAGACAACACAGGAAGAGGAGGAACACGTGGTGCGATCCAGCCGGAAAGTAAAAAAGACAAAGAAAAGGCAGAAGGTTAACCAATGGACATAAAGGTCAAAGGTCACAGAGTGGAGAAGCTGGTGGTGAGGCAGGCAGGGGAAGGAGGGATGCTTACTGAGAGGGTGGCAATAACCTCTGCAGACCCCTTCCTCCCAGTAAGCAGTCCTATGATGAAGAGGTGGCTGATGGGAGAGCCAGTGCAGCAGGCCAGCACGTTAGCATAGAAGCTGTTAGCACGTTAGCGCAGCGAAGCTTTGCAGAAGCATTACTATTAAAGCATTCAGGCTGCAGCTTAAACGGCGGCTAGTGAACAGCGTCCACACAGAGGCTGCAAAACAGCCAGCAAGCAGTGATGGAGGTCAAAGGTCAAGGCGATTAAATCCTTGGAACTTCAATTTTCTTACAGATAAAAGCAACATATGAGAGCGCAAAACACACATATCAACAGAACATAAAAAAATAATATAACAAAATGATTACACAATAACCAGCTAACCCTGACCCAGTGTCTCACACCTACTGTCACTTACTTGATGCTGGATTTGGAAAAAAAAAAACAAAAAATTCTAATATTTCCATTTCCTTAAACAGCCAGCATCCTTGAGCAGCACACTGTTACAAATCAAAACTCCTATTTCTTTTAAACTGGCCAGGGGAGCCTGTGAATGTCACCTCGCTGCCCATTAGCTTCCAATAGAAAATGCCCTCCCACTGTTATTTACTTGAACTCTTGAACTGTAGCAGTTTGACCACTGAAGCCTCTAAATGTGAAGAACACTTTTTCTGTTGACTCTTTCTGCTGCAGAAAAGTAGAATGAGCAGTTTCAGGAAGTTTGCACATTTGTTTTTCCTGGTGATTGATATTGCTCTCCGGTATGGAGCTACAGATAAAAACTGGAAACAAGCACAAACAGCCAGCCTGGATTAGTATAGCGGTAACAAAGTCCACCTACCAGGTTGTCTTGAACAACAGGTGTGTTGGCATGTAACAGCAGGTGCACAGCGTATGTACCCCTCTGTGTTCACTTTTATTTCCTGACTGTAGCCTTGAACTCAGCACAGCCTGCTAGGCAACATAAGCACCCTGCTGCTCCAAGTCTTTGGACAAATGCTGCATTATGGTCAGTGTATACAGACAGTGGCGTCTGTGCTGGAAGTGTCCATGGACTCATTTTCAGAGTGCATATCTCAACCACTTATTGATACAGAGGGTTATGGAAACCTAGCAACAACGAGCCTAAGTTTTCTCCTCTGTCATTATTTGCAGGGGTGATATTGTAAGTCTTGCCCCTTCTTGCTTTTGATTGGCCGATGAGAGAACAAGGACATTGGAGGAACAGCGGGTTTCCAAATGCTGAGCTACTGAATGTGAAGAGTACTACAGGAAAACAGCTGTGCCCTGACTGGCTTTTGTTTAATGCTGAGGACTCTGAGTGGTGAAACTCAGATTCACAGAATTTGTATTAAAAATAGTATAAAAAAAAAGTATGCTTCCTGTGGACATAGACCCATAATGCTGTCAAAACAGCTGTCAAAATGAGAAACTGATGTTTCCACAAACACAGTTCTCCACTGTTTACAGTCTTTATGCCGTGCTAAGCTAGCCAGCTGCTGGCTTTAATCTCACATGATGCCTCTGCAAAATGTATTGACAATGTGTATTCTGCAAACAGTTGGCGAGTGGTTGCTGGAGGTTACTGGTAGTCGCAAACATGAAATTGGTGCAGCACCAAAAAGCTTCTTGCACTTGCTTTGGACACCACCAGGCTACAGCAGTTAGCAGTAGTTTGCATGGAAGATGCGGGCATGTCTGCAAACACTTGCAAACTTCTTGCCAAGCACCAGTGAAACTCTGAAAAGTGTGACACGAACAAGAAATGGAGAACATTCTCCTTCAAAGTAAAAGTTGCACCTTTTGAAATGTATCAGTTGTAGTGGTAAGGCACAACTTTTACTTTGAAGGTGAATGTTCTCGGTTTCCAGGTTGTGACACACTTTTTCAAGCTTTATTACAATTTGGAGAGTAAAAATTGGACTAGTTGGTGTCTTCCATGCAAACTATGGGCAACTGCAGCAATCTACTAGCAACCATCCTCTTTATGGCTGATTTCACCCAGCAACAGGCAGCAACCACTCACCAACCAGTCAGGGAATTCCCATTTTTCCCAAGTGACCGGTCACTTGGGAAAAATGTGATCTCTGGTCACTAGGCCTGTGTGGCCTGACCAGTCTGTAGACCCGTGTGACTGAGGCCAAAGGCCAGCTTAAAAAACGTTGGAATGCTTCACGTGGGTATCAGGTTGGTGTCACTAAAAAGTTTGTGCACCAACTTGTAGCTCAAGTGAGAATAACCGGGACCTATTTCAGGGTGATATGGATTCAGCTGACATCTCTGCATAAGCATCTTAGACACCCTTGATAGTGGTTCTTTCTTCACATCGTTTAATTTTAAAAGGTTTTACATTACTTTTAAGCAAAGAGTTTTACAAAAAGTACCTTCAGGTGTGCAGGTGTACAGTAGAGAGAGTGATAACCATCTGAACATCTAGCTCACCACTAACTTGTTCAACTTTTAGACTTTGTTCTTTTTTAAATGATTTCAGTCAGAATCCACCACACAGCAGGGTCTATAACAGAAACCTGCCTCAAGTATCACGTTCTCCTTTTACAGCTTCAGTCTGGACACAAAGACTCCTTAAACCAGTGCAGTGGTGGGGATGTGTGTTCCAGAGGCTCAAATCTAAACTTTTGTTAAGTGTGGTCAAACACATGGAGTAAACACAAGCAGCCCATTCTGCTCCGTACCAGATTGGAGCTGCTATTTTGATTGACTCCTGTCATGATGGAGGAAGCTGTAAGCTGCAGGCAGCGATGACGGTGGTGATGAGTCAGCGTTACATGTTGAAGTTAAACGACTCCGTTTGATAGCCATGAGAACAAAAAGGAGGCAGGATTCAACCAGTCCTGGGAGAAAGCTGAGTGCTTTTCAAGTTTTATGTTAAAAACAGATTTGGGTTGAAACTCACTTATGTTAGACTGATGTACTTCTTATTCAGTGTCATATATGTAAAAAAAAAAAACTGTAATCAATCAGTTTTACTTGCTCAAGGATGACATTGCAAAAAGTTGCTTTTAGACACAGAGAACCATCAGCTTTCCTTCCATGTCTGGTTTATAATTTAGTGTCCGGCAAAAATCTATAATTTTAGTTTTCACCTCATATACTGACATAAATCAGAAGGAAATGGAAGGTGCCAATGCTGCATTACCATTCATAAAATTATACCTGCTATCCTGAAGAGATCCGTTTTTTGCAGGACACTTTCACAACTCTTTTGACTTCTTACGTCAACAATCAGCCAACAACCAAGGCAACTGTTTGATTTAGGCCAATATGGAGTCAACGGGGACTTTCTCTGAAGAACTGGGGGTGTTTTCAGGTTGGTAGGTTGCTGGTTTACATCCCTGCACTGACTTGCAGAAAGACCTTCGGCAGCAGTGGGGCTGCACGAAAACTGTCATGGTAACACTGGACTGGTCTCAGCGTGTAATAACTTGAAGCAGGTTTTGGATGACATGCAACTTGAAATCAACCCCCAGTTCAGAGAGGCTACGGGGATCTAGTAAAGGGTTTGTAATCGTACTAAGAGCCACATCTTACCTGTGGCACGCCTATTTTTCTGCAGGCATCCAGAAAGTTCTCCACATTCCTCCGACACTTGGCCATGCTGAGTTTAGGCTGGAAGCACAAATATAACAACTTACTGAACTACACTTAGAAACACATTTTAAACATAACAGGAAACGAAACCCTTTCCAGTCATTATTTTAAGGGTCAAAGGTCGCAACTGACAGTAAGACGTACCACTGCAGGTGAGGGGACGTGGATGCTGGCGACAGAGCGTGGGCGAATGTGATTGGCCAGATGGCAGAGCACGACGCCGTCCATCAGAGACGAACCGAGGTCTTCAGGAAGGACGACCTTCAGCCTGCTCTCGATGCTCTGAGGAAACAATGCAGGCAGCTATGTGTGAGCAACAGCACTGGATTACAGTATTACACATGATCATCCACAGCACGCCGACGGGTCTCAAGAGCTTGAAAAAAGGCGACTGGACTTCTTTAAGTTTTTGAAGGCGTTTCACCTCTCATCCAAGAGGCTTCTCCCTAAAGGTGGAGCATCCCAGGTATTTAAACCCTGGTGGGGGCTGTCCCCTTTGGAGGTAGTCACTGACGCACTATTATTCATGTGCAGCATCACATGAGCCAAGATGTGTCCACTGTGAACGATCATCATTGAACAGAGGTGGAGGCTTACGACACCAGCTGTCAGCCACCTACAATGCTGCCTTGAAATCCCTTCCAAGGTGCCTCAACCCCCACTCACACCTTACTTCAGGTGACCTCAATAGGTCACATTATAGGGTGGGGTAAAGTCACACAGGGATTTCACCTGAAACCTGATCAATAGTGGGTAAACGACCACCTCCAAAGGGGACAGCCCCCACCAGGGTTTAAATTCCTGGGACTCTCCACCTTTTGGTTTTAGAACTGAAGAAGTCTCTTGGATGAGAGGATGAAGTCCAGTCGCCTCTTTTCAAGCTCTTGAGACTACCATGACCTGGATTACTGAGACCCTACACAGACACAGCACACCGACAGCTGACTTTAGCACCATTCACGCAGAATGAACATATATTACAGGGGAGGAGGGGAATGAAATATTCATCATTCTCATCTGTAACTGGCTCCAGGCAGCATTTTAACCAGGATGAAAACACTGTGAATCAGTCAGTTGGACTTAGCCTTCCCGATGACATCATCACTTCTTATGTCTATCCAAAATAAACCCACATAACTCCACTTAGAATGATAGAAATTCAGAATTTACTTGAAAATCGTTAGCTTTGATGTGATGGAGCTCAAAGATGCAGTCAAGCCATTTAAAAAACATTCATGTTCATCCAAACAGCAAACCTCTGAGTCACAGCAAATCTGAACACATTAGATTCAGTGCGGCAAAACACTTATTGGAGGTTAGATTACCTCTGAGTTCCATCACCAGCATCACGAGTTCATACAGGAATAAAAGCAAAACATGGAGAACAGCAACAAAACTTCCTGTAGGTGAAGACCCTTCCTGACAGTTGGCAGATTTCACTGAGTTGATAACATGCTAAGCTAAAAACCTCTCTGGTTCAGCACACGGCTCCAACAGGGTTTAAATCAGAAGAGGAGCTGCCCGTTTACAGGAGGCCATTCCAGCTACAATTCTTACCAGTGAAAAATGACCCAAATCTGTATCAGAGTGAATTAGAGTTAATAAACAATCAGTGCTTTTTTACAGAGAAATCCAGCCAACTTGAACGGGTGAAAACCTGTTTAAAATGAATAAACATTAAGATGACATTAGCTCGTCTCACGTCTCTCAGCTGCTCCATGAGCTCCAGCTCCTCCCGCAGCTGCTCCATCTTTCTTCGCATGGTGAACTGAGGATCCACAGACTCCAGACTCTTGTGGCTCCGCAGGAACACTGCAGCAACAACAACAGGACACGGAGCATTACACGTTAAAGGTTTGCACAGGTAGATACACGGGATTAGAGACAAAACCCTGACAGCTGACGTCTGAGGAAGGAAAAAATTGCCATGATGAGGAGAGACTGAAAAGCCGACTCTGGAGGCAAGAAATCTAATTTCAATTTACGACAATAAATAAATAAATACCACTAGTGCATCTAAAGAATGATCAATAACCTTCTCACGCAGTTTAATATTCTACTGAACCTGCAGTTTGATGATGTAAGCAAGTCTAGCCTCCTTTTAATTAACAGCATGTTTGTTTACACATCCATGACCAAAATCCAGGAAGACTCCGGAGCACTGATGAAGAAAAGACAGGAAGTAGAAAAAAAGATTTGAAGGTGGCAATTTAACAACCCCAGGTTTCTATCTTAGGACTCTACTACAGTAGCTTTGTATGACTGACAGTTATAAATAACCCTTATTTATCATATGCTGGGCCTCGATGCAGCCCCTTAGTTCATCCACCGTCTGAAACAAGCTATAAGCTCTTCTCCCTATAAAGCCACCCTCAGCTTAAGTTAGCTTCATTCTGATTGGCTGCCCTTTGCAAACATAAATGACATCATACAGAGCCAAAAGTAGAAGAAGAAGAAGAAAAAAAAAAAAACTGTGTTAAAAAGCATATAAAGCAGTCTGAAGCTTGAGCTTTGGCCCCACAAGGATTACTTACACATACACTGACCTCATTATTTGGCCACATTTAAAACAACCATCCAGAACAGAACAGCACATGCCAGAAAATTAGGGAAAGCATAACAGATCCACTTTAATGAAAACAGTCTTTTTGAATAGGAAGAAACGCAGGCTCTTTATTAATGGGCTCAGTGAGCAGTGACCCCCCCCACACACGCACGCACATACTAATTATCTTGAAGTTAGGGTATAAATACCTCATGGGTACAAATGCTGTTCCTTATTCAAATCCAAGTAAGCCATGTCTTTACTTTCATTTTTCTACTCTTTCTTACATTTGCTTTCTATCTACACTGCTGCCATCTAAATAAATCTTTCCTTTAGACCAAAAAAAATATACTCCCACACCCCACATTTTTAGTTTGCAATCATATCTTCAAGAAGAAGCAGACAGTTGGTGCCTCCATCTTTCTTTTGAGAGGATAAAATCTGTAAATATTTACCAATTTACTTTAGCTTGAAAAACAAATGAAAGCATTAATTGAAGATCAAAACAGTTGCTGGAAGTCTAAAAAAAGATATAGAAATAATATAACAATCATAGAAAGTGAAGAGAAGCTAGGATTAAAAATGCAGATGATGAGCTGCTCAGAGAGGAGCAGTTTTATTATCACTGTGTAGGAGGACAGAGTGTGAAACATGCTTGGCCTCTTCCCACACACACACACACACACACACACCTAAAATACGCACCCACATACATGAAACGCATACTGCTAAACACCGAATCATTCACCTCTTCACTGTCCTATTTTCCACACACATAAATCAGCCTTTTCCAGCTGAATGAAGCTGAAAACAGCCTGAATCGGTGTACTTCCATCAAGAGGCCACAGGAGGGAGCTCTACGCTTTACACTGGGTTCCTCTAGTGTTGTGAGGAGCAGAAGATGACAGGGCTTCAGGATGTGAATGTTTCCAACACATTCACCTATATTTCAGCACTGTACTGTCTCCAGGTGGCATTTGTATGCAACTAAATTCAGATCTTGACTAAACCCGTGGATGAACTTGACTTTTTTGGGTGGGTAAAATGATCTACTTGGACCTTGGACCCCAGTTCCTCTGGTGGAAATACAGGTGGAGGAACTAAGGTCCTGGAACACAGTCTCAGTATGATAAATGATTTGCTTGGACTCACAGGATATTCCTGACTGGCGTGAACTCTCTGTGGGAGACAAAGGGAAAGGGGGAAGATAGTGAAGGGCAAATAATTTTATCTCCTGATTTATATTCTGGGTCAAGTCATTTTACAAGCTGCTCAACACTCCCTCCTCTTCATCATCTTCCTACTCCCTCTCTCTAAATGTCTCTGTCTCTCCGCCATCTGGACATTCTGAGCCTGTAGCATCTTGTTTCTGTGCCTCTTCCTCTGAAGGGTTATTGGAAGGTTTTCTTTCTTCAAGAGGGGGGATTTCAAAGCCCTGCTTGTTGGTGTTTATCTTTAAATACTGGAAAGACAACGCTCATATGTTTTAATGATGACACACACAACCAGGTGCTCTCAGCACAGGATGCACCCGATTTCATCATAGCCCAGTCCAGCCAGCTGTGTGCAGTGTAGAAAAGGCATGTTGCTGAAATTATATTTCACTGTAAATATTAATGAGTCTGAACTGAAAAATGAATTCATGATGATGATGGCCATAACACCAAAACTGCCATGAAAGAAGGTTAAAACATACACACAAAAAGCTGATTTGTGTTTCTCAGCTGCATCTTTCCAATAATAACAACAAAAATGGATAAGCTCATCATCTATCATACTAATTGCCAATGTAAAACACTGTTTATTCACCACTAACACACTGGTACAGTATTTATCAGCCCTCCCCCTCTCTCTAAAGCGCAGCTGAGATAATGTCTCTGATCGCAGAGCTGATCTGTTTTGAGGAAAAAGAAATCTTCTCTCAGTGCAGTTTGAAGTTGAATCTATCTTTAGCCACTTATGTTATCTGTTTGTGTGCACTGCCATCCTTTGCAGTGATGTAGACAGGCCATAGATACACATGCAAACACACTTTAAATAAAAACACTAAAAGCATACACACAGACAAATTCCAGTAGTCATGTGGTTATGAATACAAATACTCAAACACTGATCACATGCAGTGTGTGTGTATGCATCCACACACACACTCACAGGGTGATGATTGGTCGTTAATGAGGTCAGGAGCGCTGATGATGGGAGCATGATGTCATTCTCCCTGAGGCCTGAACCCATTACAGACCATTAGTCATAATAGTATCACACTTACACATAAGCCGCTCGTGTAGAGAAAGAGTGTTTCTGTAAAACACTGACAGATAACAAACAGTCTTATCCTTGCAACGGCAAACACTGAGATCACCTCAGGCAACTCAAAGACGTGTGTCAGATAACTTACAGTGTGAGCGTTAAAATCAACAGCTCGAATCACCGGACTTTTAAGATCAGCATCAGTGCATTTGGAATGTTTCATGTCGTGAGGCCGCGTAAGGCGAACACATGTAAATGTTAAAAGAGATGAAAATGAGTCAGACTTAAAAACTGAAAGTGGTGAGAAAGTGAAGTTAAAAAGTCTCTGAGGGTTTGTAACAGATTTGTGAACATTCAGAAGTTATTACAGCGAGTGTGTGAACAGCTCACAGCTAAGAGTCCCTGCAATATATCAGAGCCTTTTATGGGCCGACTGACTAAAACACAGCTCACAAATATTTCTACCGTTGTGAGCTCCTTCCTTCACATACTGCATCGTCAAAGCCCCCTTTATACAACCTTAAACATTACAACTAAAAGACTAACCCAAACTTGATTCCAATCTGAACTGAAGTCAGAACCAAGCAAAAGTATCCTCACTTCATGGTCCATAACTGACGGTGGTCCTGATAAAGATAAAGCACGCACAGAGACACACGGCTGTGATCCATCTAAGATTCTGGACTCCATTCCAGTGCAAGTAGGATACCCCTGTAGGGACCATTATCTGACACCTAAAATACAGGATCCAAAAATAGACGCACACACAAACGTGCACAGACGAAATCCAGACTCATTCATAGTGCATTCAGTATGCACACGCACACAAAACTGGAGATGCATCAGAGCTTCCAAATATGGCCTCTGATCTCGCAGGCTGTCTGACGCTTGGACCTAAGACATTTTAACGTACAACACATGTAGGTCATGTCACGACAAAGCCGACACAAAACACAAATGTTCTTCTCTGGAGTGAAGTAGGCCTTTTTAAACTATTTAAATCGAAGTCCCACCAGTAACGGGTTTACTCACTGTGCTCA
Organism: Archocentrus centrarchus; assembly: GCF_007364275.1. Classification (NCBI taxonomy): domain Eukaryota; kingdom Metazoa; phylum Chordata; class Actinopteri; order Cichliformes; family Cichlidae; genus Archocentrus; species Archocentrus centrarchus. Next base: position 31,292,626 of record NC_044366.1, read on the forward strand.
GCTCACTGTGCAGCTGAGCAGACGGTGGTGCGGTTTCAAACTGTTTGATCTGACCTCGCCAAAGTTAGGTGAAGTCAGGTGGCCAATTTTATAATTTAATCAAAACTTTTCCCTTGCTGTAATTTTGAGAGCTAAATATACCTTTCAGATATAAAGAGTGCTTTCAAAATGCGGTGTGAAGGTCTAGCAGTGGTCTCAGAGGATGAGTCGCTGTCTTCAACTCACATCTCAAGAAGGGAAGCAAGGCCAAATGCTTTGGAAGGGCTTAGCAGCATTTCACACTGGACAAGCGGACAAAAGACCAAGTTAGACCCTGGGTGGCAGTAACAAAGAGGTGCACGGAAACACACACAGTGTACCAAACCACAGTGAAACACCCAGAGATGGAAGCAGCACTCCATTGTCAAAGAAACATTCACACTGCAGCAGGTTAAGGAGCTTAAAAATATCTCAAAGCTTTAAATGTGGAGGCCAAAAAAAGACCAAAGTGCGCTGACTATCACGGACGTTCCACCACAGACCTCAACCTCATTCAGCATTTATGAGAGTGCATGAAGAATGAGGAGGCTCTGTGTGCCTGACAAGAAGCTCTTTAGTGCATTGCCAGATCAAACACAGGCCAGCAAACATGCCCATGCCGGCCCACAGTGGGTACCTGTGGCGCCCAAGTGGCTCTGCCCATGCAGAGCCCACAGCAGTTTTGCCCTTTAGGGCCCCCCCTTGTGGAGCCCATAGTAATTTTGCTATGGGAAATTTTGGTGCCCCAGGTTAGCCAACTGTGGACCCTGGTACAAATGCAAAATGTGGGGCACATGTGGGCACTGCACTGTGGGGCCAGATGTGTCACACTTTTAGACCACAACTTCTCACAGATTGGGGTTTCCTTTGAATCAGCTGCCAGTCTGTCCTCACACACAGCACGTAGCTGCATTTGTTGATTCTTAGTTATCAGAACATGCTCATGTTTGTTGAAGCAGCAACATATCAGGTTTATTCCAGGAACTATTTTCTCAAAGATGTCAATTTCAGAATTTAAGATCTACACGAGCCGTGCTGCAGTAACACACACAAACTTTCACATCACATCTAACTTCTACCACGTGCACCTGCAAGTCCACAGCCACAACACACACGTGAACAGCTGGAGATGAAAGCAGAGTGTGGTGAAGCTCGCCTTTGATCAGGGTATACTGCTTCAGTGCACACACACACACACACACACACACACACACACACACACACACACACACACACACACACACACACACACACACACACACACACACACAGCAGCTAGCCTAAAACACCCTCACATGTGGTCTGAGGCAGAGAAACACACAGTTGCAGTGGATGAGAAATAAAGAGAAAGCTGTCAGGGAATTTCAAAGTAAAGTATCCCACTGCACTTCTTCTACAACAACACCCCCCCTCATCTCCTCCAGCGTGCCAAACAGTGACCCTTCTGCTATTTAACCAAAATCTCAGTGAGGAAAACCTTTTATTTAACTAAAAATAATAACACCTTAGAGGGGAAAAAAAAAGAAAATTAAGTCAATAATATGTCAAATTAGCACACTAAATTAAAATAAAAGGCTGAGGAGGCTTTGGTAGTAATACAGTGTATCACAAAAGTGAGTACACCCCTCACATGTCTGCATATATTTAAGTATATCTTTTCATGGGACAACACTGACAAAATGACACTTTGACACAATGAAAAGTAGTCTGTGTGCAGCTTATATAACAGTCTTCATGCAGAGCAACAATTCGTCTTTTCAGATCCTCAGAGAGTTCTTTGCCATGTTGGAACTTTCAGTGACCAGTATGAGAGAGTGTGAGAGCTGTACTACAAAATTGAACACACCTGCTCCCTATGCACACCTGAGACCTAGTAACACTAACGAGTCACGTGACATTTTGGAGGGGAAATGACAAGCAGTGCTCAATTTGGACATTTACGGTGTAGTCTCTGAGGGGTGTTCTCACTTTTGTTGCAGCTGGTTTAGACATTAATGGCTGTATATTGAGTTATTTTGAGGGAAGAATAAATTTACACTGTTATATAAGCTGCACACAGACTACTTTTCATTGTGTCATTTTGTCAGTGTTGTCCCATGAAAAGATATACTTAAATATATGCAGAAATGTGAGGGGTGTACTCACTTTTGTCAAGTCAAGTCAAGTCAAGTTTATTTATAAAGCACGTTTAAAAACAACAGCAGTTGACCAAAGTGCTGTACATTTAAGATAAATAAAATAACTTAAAACACAATGTAAAAGAGATAGTTAAAACAGGAAGCATAAAATTATAAAAACAAAAATAAAAATAAAAGAAAACAACATCAGTAATGTATAATTTTGTGATACACTGTACTTATAGAGACTGAAATATCATGACTGTGATTAAATAGCCTTCACACGTGTATCTGTAAGACCTAATTTGACAAATATAAACCCGTTATGACCACGAACTGAAAGTGGCCCTGATAAAAACAAAACTAAAACCAAACACACTGAAAACATGAAAACTAAGCTGAACGAAACTAAAATTTAAAAGAAAAGAAAAAGATACTGAACACTACAAAATTATAGCAATGCTGGTCAGACTGAGAGAAGCTGATGTTTGTGGCGAAATCACAGATGTGTGAGCTCGTAGTCATAATGGCTTTTCCGGGGAGCGATCTAACAGCAGCAGCTGTGCTGGGAATGATCCAGAGGTGCAGGTGAAGATGACTAGAAGAGGAGATGACCCAAATTCAGTTCAGGTTTGTGTTTTTTAAACAACACTGTCGCCAAGTGCTGCTCATAGGGGTTTTTTTTCTTACTGTTGGGTTTTCTCTGTAATTATTGTACTTTATTGTATTTTTTTTACCTTACAACATAAAGCACCTCAAGGTGACTGTTGTGATTTTGGGCTATATAAATAAAATCTAATTGAATTGAAAATAGATAGATTATACGATTTATGGAAAAAAAATCAATCACCCATCAAAAGAAAATTAATTGGCATCCCCTAAATACGCTCCTGGTTTTAATTTTTTAAAAAGTGTAGAGATTTTTGTTATATCTGATAGTAAATGAGCTGTGGACTGATGAACAGAAGAACAGGCAAAAGACAAAGTTCAAGACTCTTTAAAAACCTCCGATTATATTGGAGACCATAAAGAGAGGCTTTTTTGGCTTTGAAGAGAAAACAATCCCTACCCAGGGTCTGATGGCGCAGTCTGAAAGAGTCTGTCAGCAGAGAGCTCAGCCCAGATGTGTGTCATCTGGCCAATTAGCAGATAAAGCGGGACCTACCCCGGCTGTGATTGCCTCCGTCGTCATGGCTACGAGGTGTATCTCTATGGAGGGGCGAGGCCTGTGGGAGGAGGGAGGGGTCGAGACAGGAAGGAGGGGGAGAGCAGGGCAGCGAGGGCGGGGCTACAACCAGGGGGTGGGGGGTGTAGTGCAGGAGGGTAGTTGAGGAGGTGGTGGTGGGGAGCATCAAGGCGAACCAAGTAACAGCAAGGCAAAGATCATTCCACGAAAAGCACACCCCGAAAAAACAGCACCAGGAGGACGTGTGAATTAGTTGGCAGGAATCAATGAAGCAGGTGTTGAATCAAAAATGCAGGCAGGTCAGATCAGATGAGTGGTTATGTGATTTTTAACATCAAAGGTCATGCGGGAGAAATTCATAAAGTGCCCGAAACAAAAAAAGTGAATGAGAAAAGGAAAACAAGTGAAACAGAAACAGAACGAGATGACAAGACACAAAACACACAAAACAAAATCAAGATTAGCTGCATTTCATTACAGATCACCCTCACATGCTGTTAGCACAATGTTAGCTTCATTAGCGGTTAGCATCATTTCACACACTGGTAACAGCAAACAAAAGCTGGATGGTTGCCAATTTGAATAAAGCATGGGGCAGAAGCTTCCTATGGTTCTGCAAATAAAGCTGATGAGCGGTGGACATGAAGCTGCTTCTTTTCACTTTACGCTAATTACTAAGTCCCGGGTTTCCAACAGGGTATTAAAAGCTGACACCGCTGCAGAGCCCGACTTAGAACTAGAAGATGTTTAAGTGCATCTGTATTTTCATCCACCTCTAGGAACTGTTTTTAGGGTTTTTAAAATCATATAAAGGCATGTAAAAGAAAGAATTTCTTAAACTCTGTCTCCTATAGGCCTTTTTGAGCTTCAAATTAAAACCACAGCAGCTACAAACTGTATGACTACAGCGACAGAGCTCGCATCAAAAATCAGGTCTTCAGTCCAGCGAAGATCTTTTCCTTATTATCATACACTTATACTGTGCACTTTTTCAGCAACCCACATAGTAAATCACATCAATGTAATAACCACAATTCAGAGAAATCACTTTGTTAACCTGTAGAGCTGGTACACCACTTAACCTGGTCCACTATCTCAGCTGACTCACCCGAGCGAGGCTTCAGTCCGAACGGCGGGCTGGAGAAGGATGGAGGTCCGCTCACTGGAGATCTGTCATGTCGCTACGGCAAAAGAAACGGAAACAAAACTTTAAAGTAAGTCACATTTTAGTCAATTGTATAAAGCAATTTGATGGACACTCTCAGACACTTTGATGCGCCTCACGTGCAGTTTTGAAAGACACACAGACTTATGAATGGCTCCACAGAGAGAGATAAAGTACACAACAACACATTCTTGTGATGAAGCTCTACACGTTACCAGGACCTAAAATTAAACTCAGAACTGGCTCACAGACAACAGCACTGCACTCAGTTTGCACCTCCTCTGCCTTCAATCATCGCTCAACTTATATGACCTGCAGACTCACCGATACAGCGACTAGCTCAACACTCCAGAGACGTGTAATTCAACATAACTGAAGAAGCATTGTTTTCCAAAGACTGTTATTAATTTAAAAACAATCCTACAGGGAATTTACCTCTTTACGTCTTTCATATTTTCACCTGGTAATAACATCTGATCTGTGAACAGTGGTTTAAAATATAAGCAGAACACACTGCAATCTATTATTAGACTGGCAAGACCTCTCCTGGAGGAGATCAGTACTTCAAGAGCAATGATTTCATTTTTCTTGATGTACTTCCCATCCGTGTGGCTTTGGTGGGTCTACAGTTCATGCTAACTTCACAGACTTCAACTCTGCTGTGGAAATCCCAAATTTAGTGCAACTTCCAAAAAATGTGATAACAAATGACCGTACGTCTTTATATCTCCATTAATTTTCATCTGATAGGCTCAAATATATGATAATTTCAAGCTGTATATAGAGGGACATCTATCAAAGCAGCAACCCACTGCACTCATAGTGTCACAGCTCTGTTAATCTACACATTAAGGTAAATAAAAAACAAGAAAAAATGTTAACATACAGCAATGGAGCAAACAGAACAACTCACTGTGACAAAACAGGATAACACTAGACAACACTCATAAGCTTTGCTAATGTAAACACACACCCTCATGACACTTCAGTATAAACTCTACCTTACACACTACCATGTGAGAGAGAAAACTGTCAATTCAGCAGCCACTTGTCCGACCGTCCACTAAAAAGGCTTTCAGTAAACCCACCGTCAGTTTAGCCTGTTAGAAATTCCTCAAGAAAGCCTGTGAGTAACTGGTGAAAGACTCACATGTAGCAACAGAGAAACACGTTCCCACCCTGTTCACATGTGGAACGGCTGCCAGATGAAATGTGACACATGTGAAAAGCTCAGAGGGGTCTGTTTTTGCAGCTAACACAGGAACTCACAGCAAACAGACACACAAAAGACTGCTGGTTCACTGCGAAGCACGACTGTGGACAGCTCGCTCTGAGGACAGGGACTACATCCAGATGTAGCACGTTTACCTTGATCGACATATGCCATTCATACTCCCGGCATGCAAGCTGGGCCTCAAACCTGGCCTTCTCTAGAATCATCTGTCTCTTCTTCTGGAACTCACAGCCACCTTCATCCATGTGCTGCTACAGAACGCATCAAAGGTTTGGGCTGTAACTATTTTCTGTAACTTGAATACTTACAGGCTTTACTTATCCAGGAACGCACAGCACTTTAGGACCTGCCGAGCTCTATCACTTGATTATAGTTACTTAAAAAAAATTTCAGGTAACAGATATTTTAGGTAGCTTTGCAAACTGGAGGGACCAACAGGCCTTGAAATAATGTAAGGAGGGGTCAGAAAAAGGTGGCATCATTTCTAGTCTCTATATAAGAGGAATTCTTCAATGAAAAACTTTCTAGGATTTATACCATGCTTAGCTCCACCCACTTCTTTAGAGCTCCAATCACATCTGTAGAACTTTATTGAAACTCTTGAGTTACTAAATCCTGTCCACTTTTTCTATTTCACTTGAAAACAGAGTGTTAAAGTAATGATGTTACCGCCGGCTGTGCACCTGTTCTACTATCCTCAATAAAATATCTCATTTAGCATTTAGTCAAAAATCTTCCCAGAGAATATTTTTCATTCTAATTATTAGAGACAATTCGGAACTAGCCACAACCCCTCAACTCATCTATAGACTTGCCTCTACAGGAAACGGCAGATTTTCTGGTATGAGCCTGTCCCACTTGGAGTTGTTCTAATCTACATGGATACGTTCTTGAATTTGAAGGAACTAGATTTCAAAATGCCAAACTTTGGCTTCCTCCCTAATCCCCTGGAGTGATACCAAAAAACAAATATTAACCAAGAACAATCACTGCACATGCTTCTTCCCCACTAGAAACATAACAATTTGCTATGTTTACAACTTTTTTCAAGCATTTATCAAATCAGGTATAACAACAATACTGCAAAAAAAGTGACAATCTGCACACTATTTGGTTCCAAGTACCAGATTTTTCCTTAAAATATTTATACAAAAGCAACATTAGGATCCGTAAGAACTTACGTCAAAGAGAAGAAAGAACAGGCAATTTTCCAGAAGCTCTCATTAATACAAACCCCTGCCACACATTGACCAAGAACTCTAAGCATAGATTCATGCTTTGAACAACAATCTCCAAAACCATCACTGAGCTGATACTTAGAGAAATAAAAAAAAAAAAAAAAAAAAAAAAAAAAACTTTCAAATTGCTGAAAATTTGTAAAAAAATAAATTTAAAAATTTAAAAAGTCAAAAACTGAAAGCCTGTCTGGAACATCCTGTAGACATTTGTCCACTGAATATCAAACCAGGTTTCAGAGGAATTGGCCAACAAAATAAGGGAGGAGCAGTGACTGAAGTTAAACATCAATCTACGGTCTCCTGGAAAATTTCAAAAATTCATAAAAATTGTAAAAAGTCAAAAATCCATCTCCAACAATTTGTAGAATTTTGCCAATGAATACTCATGTCAAGTTTCAGAAGTGTTGGCTTATAAATAAGGGAGGAGCAGCCACTGAAGTTAAAAACGAATGTACTGCTAATCTTCAAAATTTCAAAAATTGGCAATAAATTTATAAAACTGAAAGCCTGTCTGGAACATCCTGTAGACATTTGTCCACTGAATATCAAACCAAGTTTCAGAGGAATTGGCCAACAAAATAAGGGAGGAGCAGCCACTGAAGTTAAAAATGAATGTACTGCTAATCTTCAAAATTTCAAAAATTGGCAATAAATTTAGAAAACTGAAAACAAAACATTTGTCTGAAGCATTTTGTAGAACGTTGCACATCAAATACTCAACGTTTCAAAAGAGCCTAGGAATAAGGGAGGAATAAGGATTAAAGAGAAATGGACAGTATTTCTGGAAAAAACTTGAAAATTCTTTAAAATTTTTAAGTCAAAATCCATCTCCCCTATTTATAGAGCCTTACCCAAAAACTACTGCTGCCAAGTTTCAGAAGATTTCAAGTATAAATGACCAAGGAGTAACAAAATTAGCAAAAGGCTGACAGACACCAGATGGACGGCTCAGTCTGGGATAAGTCGTCGACAGCGGAGTTAAAAAAAGATCAAATTGAAATTTTAGCTGACCTTTTCAGACACGATGATTGTTGTCACTTTATTGTAAGTTGGTGATCAACAAATTGAAGCTTGCATCAAACTAGAAATCTTCCCAGATAAGAACCATCGTGTCTGACTGAAGGTAAATTTCAGACATGTTTTACATATTTTCATGTGTGATGATAACAGCCTGCTTTTCTGTGCTGTGCTTGGACTCAAAGTTAGACATAAAGAGCTCTAAAGACGTGAACACTGTACCTTTGGTGTTGTGGCGCCGTCATCACTGTCCTGCCCACTGAGGAGAAAAAGAAGAAAAAAAGGGGAAGGGATGACCACATGACCATCACCCCACACAAAACAATACGCAGCTAAAATTTCACCAGCAAAAAAGAAGTACTGATGCATAATTTTCCCTTTAAGCCAGTCAGGAACAACCATAATGACCCAAATACAAGAATTTTTATTCTAAATTTAGGTTTGATGGCTTGTTAGGACAAGAAACTGAAGCATGAAAGTGTTTAAAGTGAGGAGTGTAATGGTCCTGAACAGTCTTCTACAGAGAGTGTTGCATAATGGCTTCTTTGTAACCTTGTTGTTATGCTGTGCTGTTATGCTATGTTATCAGCCCATTTAGAGTGAGACAGTCAGTACAACCAGAGTTTAGTTAGCCTAATTCAACCTGCAGGACTTTCTGATGGCTTGTGTTTAAGTGTAGACCAGTTTATAGAATCTCTAGAATATTAACATTAAAAAAAAAAAAGTGAGATTATCAGTCAAATGGTCAAAAATGATAGCTGTGACTGACTGCTCCATGACAGGAGAGAGCAAGGCTGACATAAAACAGCCACTCAGGGCTTTTGTTGTTTTTTTTTTACAGATAACCATGTTTCTACAAGAGAAACATCTCTCCTCCCCGGATTAATACCAGTTCATGGAGGTGGAATGTCCATAAACTTCCTGTCCTCAAAAAATGATGCTTAGCACAAAAACATTTTTTTTCCCCCTCAGGCACCCCCGTCTGTCACGCCAAAACTTTTCCACGGTCATAAAACGGGCTGCAGCACACAGATACTCAGAATCTTACTTGAGTGACTCATCCACTGTGACCATCTCCACTGGATAGAGCTGGACTCCAGACAAATCTTCCTGCTCTGTGTTCACTCTGACACACAAAACACAACATTAACAACAACACAACATGCTGAATTTCTCCTTATGATCGGCTGTTTGTTAGGCCATTAAAGACAACTCCGCAGAGGTAAGATAGGATCTCACTGTGCTTGATGCTATAACTAATCTCTACTCTGATATACTGTAATACTCAGGTGTTGGTGCTGAGTTTTTTACCTGCTGGGGTCCTGCAGCAGCTCCACAGCCTCTTTGAGCTGATTGATCATGTCAATGTGGAGCTCTGTGCCCCCTGTGACTCTTGACCTGCAGCCACAAAGATGGAAAGGAGAGGTATGTATACATCTGAAATTCACACAGGTGATGATAGTGCCATACATAAATACATACATTATACGTACATTATAAACTGTGATCATGAAAATAAACTGATAAAAATCACTAGCCATATTAAACACAAAATGATATTGCAAAGAGATACTGAATAAGATACACTAACATAAGCAGAAGGGAAACAGTGAGATTCAATACAAGAATGCACCTTTAAATGGGGACAAACTGGAAATCAACTCACGTTTGCTCGGTTGACCAGTGTGAGTCTTCTTCTATCCTGAGGGGCTCGTCGAAGTCTGCCGCTGTCCTACCCTGCACAGACAAGCATACACACATCAGCAGCAGCTGCAGCAGTCACGTGATCCACAGACTGGCTCAACCATTGGCCAAAAATCAGAGACATTACCACTTTCCCCTCTGTACAATAAGGGCACAGAGTCTCTTTTCTTCTTATATTCCTCATGTGTTTCTTACTTTAATAGTAACCTCTATGGAGTTTTTACTCAGCAGTCTATTTAAGTCATTAATAAAGAGCACGCACGTCTAACACCAAACACAAAGAATACACCTTCAAAATAAAAGAATAAAATCTAAGCACGATTTAGATTCATGGATTTTAGAAAGCGATACCTTTCATCTAACTTTAGGCCTCAGCCACACTAGATAAAAATAGGAGCGCAACTTCCAGGCTCCCAGGAAAAACCAACGCTTAGATGCACACGGACCATCATTCACTGTCAAAAGCATGTTTTGTGGAGTGACAGCGGCCCGTGAACTTCAACCACTAAATTTTTTGAACATTGATCCCAATTCTGAAGATGTTTGCTCAAGGCTTTCCAGATAGACTGCTTCCATCACCTGAAAAACAAACTCCGCAGTCCTGCGAAAAAATAATTATACTCCATAATTCAGTAGTTTGTAGAACCGTCTTTACCAGCAATAACTTGAAGTAATGATTTTCTGTGTAACTTTATCTCCCATCATCAGCACGGTCCACTCGTCTTTACAACATTGCTTCAGCCCCCCTTAAGTTTGTATGTATTGTTTATGCACAGCTCTCTTAAGGTTCTGCAAGAGCATTTCAATGAGGTTAAAGTCTGGACTTTGACTGGTCCAGTGCAACATCTTGATTCTTTGCTTTTTCAGCCATTCTGACTCTAGAATTCTTTGGTATACAGAGGAGCTCATGGTCAACTCAATGACTGCAAGGTGCCCAAGTTCCTGTGGCTGGAAAACAAGCATCCACAGAATCTGGCACCCCTCCACCACCGGCGTAACTGCTGGTACGAGGTGTTTGGTCTTGTCTGTCTAAAGGACTTTGCTCCAGAAGTCTTGTGGTTGGTTCAGATGCATCTCAGCAAAGCTAAGCTGTGCTGTTCCTTTCAGAGAGAAGAGACTTTCTCCTGACAGCCCATCCAAAAAAGCTGTTCAGTCTTTTTCATTGCTTCTTGTTCTAATTTCTTTTTTACGAGAAGTCATAAAGTATTGAACACAGGAATTCAAAATCATGCTGTAAAAACCTGGAGCAGTGGAGAATGGGGTCAACAGAGGTAAAAACTCTGAGTTGATCTAAATAAGATTTTACTTTTAACATGGAATAATCAAAAAAAAAAAAAAGCGGATGAACTTAAATTGTAATTTCAAACTGCAGCACAGCTGGGGCTCTTCATGACAAATGAAGTGATGCAAAACTTTAAAGCCTAAAAGTGAATCTAACTGAGATTAACACAAAGTGACAGTTGTCTGCAAACTCTATTTAAACAAACGCCAGGAGCCTAAAAGGACAGGCAGCGTAACTAATGCTGGAATAAAGTAGCCCAGAGAATATAACAGTTTGCATAACTTCAATCAGAGAGCAGCATTATGCCTGAAGTGAACCGTTTACTGCATCAATCTTTGATTGAAGCACTCAGAGGGGAGGAGAAAGAATACAATATGAGCTCTTGCCTTGATGTAGTTGATGAAGCGGGTGCTGAGAGCCGAGTCTCTGCTCTGGTCCTTCAGGGCTTCCGTAGGACTCTCCTCAATCAGGTGCACCGAGTCGGAGTTTGGGTCTGCTGAAATGGAGGAAACGGGAACTGTGAAAGTTTGGAACGGACGTAGTTTATACTGTGCGGCTCTCAAACTCTTCTTTCTTTTCACACTGCATATTTAATGTGACTCTGCTCTAGTCAGCACTAACAGATCATCGCTGACATAAAGAAAAGACTTTAAAGTTCAATAACTGCATCCGTTTAAGTTGAAGTGCAGAGTGCATCATTCTGGTTGGTTAGACTCTAAAAAATATGGACACAAAAGCACATAAAAGTGATTCCACTCAGGATCACATTGAACTGGATAAACGCCACAGTTTCATCATTTCTATCCTTCAGTTATGTTTAATGCAGCACAGTTTACTCACTGCAGATGAGCAGTATACACTTCCTGCTCCTCTTTGTGTGTATTCCATGAAATAAATGCTCTGTTTATACACATTCAGACAGCTTTCCTTTTTTAGATATCAAAATTATTATAAATACATAAGCAATAAAACAGATACATTCTGACCAATGCCCACCAGTTACAACCAGCCAGGCACATTAAACGAGGACGACACGAAGCAAGACTCCTGAATAGAAATCTAGGGGAATCAGTCACTTCCTTTAAGTCGCATCTTAAAACACATTTAATGAGAAACATTTTCCAAAATTTTATATGAGTTTTAATCTGTTTTTTTTTCCCCTGAAGTTCTCACTGCAGTTTCTTGGTTTGAATGTTTTCTTCTAAGCTCAGTGTTACTGATGACTTAAAGCTAGTTTACAATGATAGAAAAGCTTGAAGAACAAAAACCATAGCAGGACTTCGCTGCTACTGTGAAGACATCGCATTTTGCAAAGATGTATTTTTTGTGGGATATTTTTGTGACGCCCTTCTAGCATTAAGAATTTGTTTGAACATATAAATAACCAAGACAGCCCTGTTTTCACTCATCTCAGCTCGGTAAATGTGACCCTCCATCAGCTCTAACCTAATTAAGGCTGATTGAAGTCTATTTAAACTGTGTGTCTGGGGAGCTGCTGCTGTTCTTTAATAGAGTTCAACAGCCCAGATACTTTCAGACACGCAGCTGATGGATCAGAAAAGCAAAACTACAAAAATCCCAGTTTGTACACTGCTGACCCACAACGCATGGCTGGGATCTTATAGTTGGTTTCTAATAACAGCTGCAGGTACAGGGAGCACTAGCAGGTTCTGACTTGTAGCCGTGCTGAGTGCCACTTTATCTGCATGACCAAATCCAGCTGCAGCTGAATTACAGTAATTGTGTAAGTCTGTTGGTTATTTGACTCCTTTCTAAGCTGGTGACACACCACTAAGATCACTCCATGTCCTATAAATGATCAGCTGATCGGAGCACAAACCAAGTGTGTGAAACTGGTGTTGCTCTTTGTCTCTAAAGGTTTGAGTCTGCATGCTGTGATTTAAATGTTTATGCCCCCAAAATAAGAGCGATAAGCACAAGCACACACTGTTCATTCACGACTTGTTAGGTTGTTCAGAGAGGTGTGTGTGCGTACCTGTCAGAGAGCTGATGTGTTCGCTGGAGTCGTCTTTGCTGATCCCCTCCTCTGTGATGTGGCTCATCGGCACATTAAGGCTCAGACTGTCTTCATCTGACGGCTGAAACAAAAAACGGCTTCAACAACAAACTTAATACAAAAGCACAACAACAGCCGAGTGTTAACACAATCTCCAGGCTGCTCCTATCTCAGCTTTACTACTGTTCTATGTTTTGAACCATTTGATCAAAATGTTCCATATTGTCACAGAAACTATTTAATTTGTGAATTATAGCTTAAAATTTAGGTTTCCCTTTAGTAATAAAATAATCATTTACAATTTGAGCTCGCTGCTGTTTGAACAGACTTCCACCTAAACACTGAGTGTTTAAATGAAATGCAGGAAATGTGAATTAGTCACAAAGAAAAGAAGTTTTCATTCTAAAAGAAAAATGAAAATATGAGCTCTGCCGCCCCCTGACTCCTCTGCACAGACGGCTCCGAGAGGCGAGCGCAACTTTCTGCTTATTAGTTAAAATCAAACAGAGAAAAAGAAAGATGAGCTGATCTGATTAGAAAATGAGGATTTTTCTGGATGTGGACATCGCATAAAGGAGTACAGAAGATGAATATGAAAGCATAAAGCTTGTAACACATATACAGCTACACAAACATGATGCAGACATTCATTATGATATCCACAAAGATGTAATCATGGCATATGGACACAAAGGTACAAAAGGACACAAATTTCACACACATGCACACTGTCTCACACTCAGACACACACACACCTCAGTAGCAGACAGGCTCTTGTCTCCGTTGTCGCTGCCGACTCCTGAGTCACTGTCCTGCTTCTTCTGCTGCTCCATGTCCTCCACACTGCAGACACAAGACACGGGTCACACACCTGACACACACAGGAGGCAGGTGTGGGTGTGGATGTGTGTGCGCGCACAGAGATAAAGAGCAAGAGAGCCACAATGACAGAGAGAGAGAATCCCCCTCCCCTCCCCTCTCTCTCTCTCTCTCGTGCTGCGTTCACACTCTTCTGTAAATTCTGATTTCGTATTTTTTACTGCTGACTTGTCACAAATGTTTCAGGGCTGAAGGTGTAGAGCGCAATAAAAACAGAGCTTAAAACTGTTGTGGTGACACGACTTAAAAAAAAATAAAAGACCCATTTAAGAACCTTTCAAACTGAATTTAAGACATTTTTAATCTGTAGTTGTAAAAACAATGTACTAAAAAACTCAGTTTTCACACTCTGTGAGAGTGATGACCTCATGTACTGCAATCCTGCAGGTTTGCGTGACGTTATTAACCTCAATCCTTCATTGATTTTAAAGTAGTACTTTCTCTGAACCTTTAAATTATTTAGGAGGGGAGTGATGTGATCTGCAGCCAGACAGAGGAGGAAGAATAAAATATTATTAAATACTAAACTAGCTCATTGAGTGGCTAAAGCTATGGCTGTTATAATAATAATGCATAAGTGCAGATGTTTCACACAAGCTTCAGTGTCATACAAAAAAAATTAACTGACCTGTAATACTCTGCACAGTATTTTAATCCAATTCACATTCACACAGACACACACTGATGGCAGTAATCAGTCATACCATATGCACAAACTGTGAAGAGACAAAAAATCTGACATCTGTATTTGATCAAAGGAAGATCTGAAAAAAGGTTTTTATAAATTAAAACATGCAAGTCAAATATGAGGCACCTGGGGAACTTCAATCAGCCGTGTGAATGCAGCCCTGTGGCAACCTCCAAGCAACTGAACAATAATGATGCTGCAACTGCTCACACACACACACACACACACACACACACACACACACACACACACACACACACACACACACACACACACACACACACACACACACACACACACGCACACGATCATGATTCTGCACGCACAGTTGTTTCATAATAAGCCACACTGCTCAGTTTAAGTCTGAGGCAAATGTGGGTTCATCCATCCTTCTGTGACCTCTGACCCATGACTTCCTCAATATGTAACTAAGAGATTGAAACTCATGTAATAGCCAAAGCATATGCCTCTAACTGCAAATGTTAGGAGTAGATCTGGAACTTAGACTGTTGTTTTACATTGGTGGGGCACTCTTTCTTCATTCAGTAAACCATAAACTGAGCCGTGCTGCGTTTCATTTTTATCTAGTTCTCCTTTAAGGTCATCGCGTTAATGGAGTTTTAAAAATAGCATCAGTCTGTTCTCAGCTTTCTCTGGAGTGAGGCAGAGAACAACTACCCCTCACAGAACCATACTAATTTATTATCCAAAGCCTTTTTTGAGTAAAACAGCTACGTGGCATCACATGTCTGTGAAAGCAAAGAATTCAGAGTGATGGCTTATAAGGATGTTTTAGAGAAAGAGAAAAGAATCGAAAGCATCTGAAGAGGAAAAAGACCGAGCAGCAATCCTAGAAACCTAGAAAAATATTAGAGTAACAAAGTTAGGTTGACCTTTAGTCTGTCCGTTTACAGTGAGCCTTTCACAATCATAACTTGTTACCACTGAAAACATTACGCAAATGTGCAGGAAAATAAAAACTACAGACAGCGAAGCTGTTCATATTAAACACTCATAACCCAGAATATCAGAGTGTCACAATCAGGAACTCGCCTTTTTTATAACCAACATCTAATTTCAGTAGTCTGGAATGGAAAACAGTTCAAAGGTCAATCCTTGGGCAGGATACTGTACCCTGAGTTTCATCCTCAAGTGTGTGAATGTTAGCTAAAAGCACTTGTATGAATGTTTGTGTGAGACTTGCAGTTAGAGTAGAAAAGCGCTATATCAGTACCAGTCCATTTATACCAAAATCAGTGCATTGCTAACTCTGTATTGAATCTAAATGCACAACATAGATGGTCTGGCAACCAGCAGGCGGCGCTGTTTGGTGGTATTAATAGAAAATATATGGAGCCAAAATGTGTCTCCACTGAGGTATAGGTGTATGAACCAAGCTGCAATCTTCAGAGTCAGGTAAAAAAAAAAAAAAAAAAGTTGTAGTTCCTGGAGTGGCCACTTGAGGCTGGTTCCAAAAGCGAGCGAGTCCCTGTAGGCTCCCATATCAGAATCCTCAACAGCATTAAAACGCCTACTTGAAGCATGTTACAACAAAAGGAGTTCTCAACTTTACAACAATATATTACATATATCCTGCTGTACAGTCAAATTAACAGACTACTGCAACAAGCAGGAGCGAAGCTTCCAGCGAATCCCCGTGTTGTTTGTTTAATGCTGCCAAAGTGACGCGTTCAAAAGTTTTATAGCATTAAAATCGCAACTAGAAATGGAAGGTTATCCAAAGTATAAACAGATGTGTTAGTTTTATTTCTATTCTGTTAACAGCATTTTATATGTATGGACTCACTCAGCTGAGCTATATTTACACATCATCAGCTCTCCTTCTAGGTCATTCCTTCATACTCTGGTTGTCACTGATGCTTTTATCTTGTATGTCATTCACAGCTTATATAGACAAAGACAGCAAGTAACAATTAAAAGAGGGACCAAGAATGAAAGCTGAAGGAAAATCTGATTTGCATGTAGAGTAGAGTCTACAAGGGAACAGAAACTATTTTTCCTGCCCACATGTTGGGAGTGTTTCATGTGGGTGGATGTCCTCTGAGAGCTCGGCTCAGTGATGAAGAACCTGAAGCAGCAGAATTTTTATTTCCTATATATTTCTGTCTGTATTGTACATCCTTCTCCCTTCCAGTTGTTTTATTTTATCCATTATATCACTTTGGCTGGACTGACTAAAAACAGTGACATTCTCCAGAGGCCTTAATCCTTTCTTTGGTAATCCTCTGACTTTTCATCCTATACTATCCAGCATTTGACTTTTGACATTTAAAGTATGGATGAAATGACAAAATAATTCTATACTGTAATCTTTAGACTCGAGTACTGTTCCAGTTAGTCCAAATGAATGAAGCTTTTGCCTCCAGTTTTACTGGGAATAAATTTAAAAGCACTACAGGGACATCCGGTGATGATCCTACCTCCAACCCAAGGCACTCAGAATGTGTAGTTATTTACTTCTTTTTATTAAACTGTTTTTCCAAGTCTTGGACATTAGTGAACAAAGAAAATCATCATTCTGACTCACATCAAAAACTCTTCGTATTTTTTTAGTTTTGCCTGGCTTCACAAATTAGGGTCAGGGCTGAAGTTACCACATACCTCAGAGTGTTAACAAAGATGACCCATCTGTATCAGACCTCTAAATTTTACAGCAAATTTTCAGGTAGTTTGTGAGAAATGTATACTAATTACACTTTTGGACACAGAGAGTTAGATTTTGGTAGCATGCTTGGTTTTATTGGTTTATACATGTGTACCCCGATGCCACAGTTTAATGCAAAATCTGTATCTTTTAGAAGGTAAGTTCAAATTTATTATTTCTTGCTGCAAGATTACTGTGAGCGGCAATAAGATCAAAATTTTTGTATGTTAGCATTGCATCTGTGGACTTTTGACCACCTGTAAGTACGGCTGGGCAATTCATCGAAAAATTAATCAAAACTAAAATTCAGAACCTTTAATCCAGGTAATCTCGCCCACGTTGGTTAATTTTTTTTGTTAGTGACAGCAGTCTTCAGTAAAAATGTACAATTATATGCACGAACAGAAGTATTGTGCTGCATGAGGCAGCATCTCAGAGAGCAGAAAAAATGTTAAAGGTGTCGTTAGACATAAAATATTTGGGATTTTTGTCCAAAAAATGCGCATTTATATAGCATATTTGATAAGATATAGAAAACAAGAACAGAGCTGAACATTCCTCCACGCTCACTGAAAAACAGACTATTGATTCGCTTAATGCGTTTATCATTTGAAGCCTGTTGTTACCAGTTTTGGGGAGCTGCAGGCACATGATTCCACTCTGCTTTCATATAGGGCTTGGGGAAAAGTAAGCAAAATCATAGGCGTCTGGTACGTCATGAAAATGTGTTACTGTTATTTAACTCCTGCTGTTGTACTTTGGAAAGAGGTAGTTCTTACACTGGCTGTTGGGGGCAAGTTTTCAGGGGTTGCAAAATGATCCAAAAACCCTCCAGCAACTGTGTTCACGGGAAGTTTTGCCTCACATTACTTGCAGAACAGACCACACGGGTTTGAGCGTATGGCTCTGAGGATGGTATTAGTGGCGGTGTGGAAAAGATTTGGCTGTTTACTGTTGGACAGCGCTGCAGGAGTGCTGCATTGTTTGAGTGTATTCCTACAAATGTTTCATCTTTTCACACTTCACTGCTTCCTTTTTGGATTGTTGTTCCCCCGTTTAGCTCGGTTCTGTTTCGTTTCTGTTTCACCTTGTGCAATCCGAGTACCGACCCATTTCTACAACTGCTCCATGAATTCTTTCTTTGTTCCCACAGTTATGTGCAGTCATTTTTCTTGTGTGTCCTTTCTAAGTGTCGTCATTCAAAAGGATTTTAGTCTCATTCTTTTCCCTACTTGAATGTCTTCTTCCTGTATTTACTCCCCATTCCTTTATTCATCAATCACAGAGAGCATCTCACACACTGACGATGGGATTTTGGACTAACTTTTCAGTGAACTTCTGTGATAGCAGTCAGTCACTGTTGCCCAGCCTGGAGCCAGAGAATGGATCAGTTTCAGCTGACTAATGGAGGATTTGGCTGCAGGCTGAGAAACTGAGGAAGCTTAGATCACAGACAGCCATTCTGTTCCAGCAGACAGTTTCTATCTGTGTATAATGCTGTTGAAACTAAAACTAAAACGAATGGCTCTGAGGTGACGCAACATGCTTCTGGCAGCTATGTTGGAGGTCCACAACTAAGAACAGCTTACAACATTCATAAATAACATGAAAGCCACAAAAATCAAATCTTTTCTAAATCTTTTGAACTGAAAATAGGTTTTTCACATGTCCTGAACTTTTCTAGACACAAAGACACTGTCACCAGCTGCAGCCCCTTCATGTTACTGAGACAGGAAGCCAAACAGATACACTTCTGTATCAGTGTGTCTGGTTTTAGGCATTGAGGCAACACTGCCGCCATGAGGAAAACCAACTCAACATCTCCCTCTGTACGGGAAGTGGTGGCCTAGGGGAGATGAAGAGGGTTCATCACTGAGAGGACCCTGGTTTGAATCCTTGGGCTGACGTCACTGTGGGTCCCTGAGCAAGGCCCTTACCCCCCAGGTTGCTCCCCGGGCGCCCCCTGCTCCACGTTGTGCTGTGTGCACTGCATACTCCATGTGTGATGGGATAAATGCAGAGAATGAATCTCACTGCATGTATATGTATGTGACAAATAAAGCTCTTTCTTTTTCTTTAAATACCATTATTGAAAAGAAAAACTACATTCCTATATAACAATGTATTGACATTTGACACCAGAACATTGTTCAAGACATACAGTCTAATAGCGCACTACAGCAGCAGACACTGATGATATGATAGTGCAGTAACTGACCTGCCAGTGGTGGGCCGTGATAAGCTGAGTCGCCCCATGACAGGCAGGTAGAGCGAGTCAGGCATCTTCTCGCTGCGACACGCCTCAATGCTCAGATACTTGAAAATGTGAACTTTACCCTTTATACAGATCTGAATAATGGAAGAAAAAGAAAATCAAATCAGGATGAAGTAAAAGACCAGCTTTGCTTTGTTTTTCACATCACCTCAACCTTTATTCACACAGACTGCTGAGTCACTGATCCATTTTTTTTAGCTCTTGCAGCTGGTGCGTAACATTTCCAAAGACAGGCACATAGTTTTATACTACCTACTGCAATACTGCTGCTACTGCAGACACAAACATGATACTGGGATCATGATGGTTGCCACAGTGGCTACACACCAGCCCAGTGCACGATCCATTTACAAATAAAAATCAGCTATTACAATTGTTCAGTTCGTATATCAGGATGCTTTCTAAAATAATAAGTTCAGTCTTACTCATGCGAGACACACAGTAAGGATTTATGTTGAACTGTGTCTCAGACTCAAAGAATAGTGTCAGGTATAAAGTTCAGTGAGGGAAAAGTGTATGCGTGTGCACGTACCTGTGCAGGTGGACTCTGCAGTGGATTGTTTTCTAACTGGAGAGACTGGAGCTGTTTCATCTTCCTGTAACACACCGGGATGGTCGACACTTTGTTACAGGAGAAATCAAACTTCACCAGAGGAAGGTCAGCCAGGTCTGCAGGAAGACACAAACGCACAAATGTATACATCAAGCAAAGAGCTCTGGTTAGCTGCTTCTGCAGAGCTAGCACATTTGATTCATTTGACCTGTGTGGTACTGAATGGTAGCATTTATTTAGAAAACAATCAAACCTGTGAAAAAGAGATACTGAGTCCAGATCATGAGATTGTCTTTCTAAATGAAGAGATCTGTTGTTTTAATCATTGAGAAATATGCAAAAAAAAAAAAAAAAAAAAAAAAGGACCAAGGACTGAATCACTTTTTCATCTGTCACAAATCAGCTGGATGTTACACGGAGGAAAACAAAGTAAAAGCAAATAACTAAATATAAATGGATGCTGCTAGCATGTTTTTGGGTATCAGTTAACCAAGTGCAACAAAGAGAAAAGCTCCATGAAACCAGTAATCTGCTATCTCCACCATTTTTCTTTAACCAGGTCAGAATATCATGACTAGAAAACCTTTCCCCACATAACAGAAACCCTTTCAGTTCATCTCCCTGCATTTCCATTTGAGGATCAAGGGTCTAAATTAGTTAAATAAGTTACATGAAACAACTGAACACCCAAAAAGCCTCTGCTTCCGTGCTTGAGGTGGCAGAAGATTTCAGGGTTATACACTCTGCACTTAAAAGCACAAAGCATGTTTGTTTTCCTTTTAGTTCATGTCCAACAATAACTAGGACGGAGAAGCCCAGGAGATTTGAAGTACAAAGCTTTTTGTTGATATTTGCAGTGGACAACATTCAAAACTTGAGACAAACTGCACCTTTGAAAAAGCCAACAGTCTAATGGGTTTAATCTTCCCGGGACTTTAGCCCTGCTGTGAAAACGCTAATCACAATGTGCTGGATGAACTTTTACTCCCTGGAAAGTTCCAGAACATTAGTTTTTTGGGAAATTAATGGTCCTGGAACAGCTAATGGAAAATCACTTTTGGAGAACGTAAGCCATCTCACTGTCTTCTGTCTTTCATGTAATCCAGACTGACTCCATGGTGGTGAGATCTGTGGAGGTCAGATGATCTCTTCCAGAACCCTTTGTTCTTTATTGCATCTGAAGACAGTTCTTTATGAATTCTGGCCGTACAATTTTCCTGGTGCAGAACGAATTTGGGACCGCTCAGACCTCTCCCTGATGGTACCGATAAGAAAAACTGCATCATGCTGTGACCTTAACCAAGGCTGAAATGCATCAGGAAGTTTTAAAATAGATGCTAAAGAAGAAAATGTTTAAGCAGGAGTCGGTTTAAAAAAAAAAAGTTTATTTATTCACGAATAACATGCCACTTTTTAAATGCCACAATTCACTGATTAAAAGATTGTGCACGATGCCCCCTCCTCTGCTTCAGCTGCACAGACCATACCACCTGCCAGGTAAGGGCGGGGTGTTTTTCACACCTGTGCTACATTAAGAGGCTTTAGCACCCACAACCTGATTTTAAAATGACCGATAAAACAGATTGATACAGTTTGTTTAGAGAGAGTGAAAAAACCTCCTGCTGACTTAGTTCATCTAAGTGGACGACACACACTTACACACACGCAGACGCACACATTCACATGGGTCAAACCACCAACATGTTTCCCACAAGATAAAACAATGCAGCTCTTGTTATTTTCAGAGTAGGTTTGTAATTGTTAGCAGCCCAGAGTCTGTTTCTGTTCATGTGAACTTCATTCCTCATTACATCCAAAATAACCTGGAAAACCTGGAATACCTCTCTTAACTGGGTTTTACTGGAGTCACTGAGCTGTAATTTCACAAAAGAGACTGTTTAATGATTAAAGGTTGTGCCTAAGAGTTTTGTAGGGTCAATCTGTAGGCCCGATATGTTAACAAGTAAGAGTTAAATAAAGAGATTGGCCACACTCTTGATTACAGATCACGGGCTTCAGCTAGCTTTGGAGGCCATCATTCACACTTTAAACTAAAGCTGTCACCAGCTACTGTGACAATAAGCCAAAAAGAGACATTTCTGTATCACTGTTTTGGTTTTAGCCATTGGAATATGCTGTTATACTAAAGGCAATGAAGGAGTGTGTAAAGTTTGATGGGTCTAGCTTGAACAGTATGCATCTATAGTGTGAATTTGAACATCCGAGGTCACATCATTTGAGTTATTAAGATTTTCAGAAAACTTGACCTCTTGACCTTTGTTTTTAGGTCAAGGTCACCAAGATTTGAACTCGTAGATGCATCTTGGTGCGAGTTTGAACATCCTAGGTCACGTTCTCGCGTTATGGCCAGCGTTAACGTTTCTGGGGAACAGTCGCCGCTGAGGCTGTGAAAAGCTCCACTTTGTCTTCAGAACAGGATTGAGGAGATCCTGAACTTTTCTGTCAGTAAGTGCTGCTGTTTTCGCCACTGCTAGCTTTTGTTAGCTGCAGTTAGCCTCTGTTAGCCAATAGCTCTTTGCCATTAGGTGTTATCAAAAAGCATTAGTGGTCTTTTTGGAAGTTAATCTAACATTATTAGACTCTGAAGCTTAATAAACAAACTCTCATATGATCTAAGAATCTAATCAAACTGCTTCTCAGAAGGAAAGTGTGAGTGTTTTGGACACACGATCCTATCAGCAGCTGGCGTGTTGCATGTCTAATCTGCTGACAGTAAGTAAATTGTGGCAATATCGGGAATAAATAAGCATCTTAATGCCTGTTTTCATGACTTCAGTCGAAGAGACGAGGCTTGAGGTGAGAGGGGAGAGGATGGTATTTTATTTTATTAAGTTGCCGGTGGCGGTGTCTTTTTCCTTCACATTTTCACTTCTTTGGTGAAGGGAGCTCCTCACATGCACGATAAACATGGACGTGATCCTTCATATCTTGAGTCTGAAGGTGAAGACACAAATTAAACTTTGCCTCCACAGTGAACGCCTACAAGTCCTCTTCTCTACCTTTGGCATACTGCGTGACTGGTCTCTAGCCACATGCATAAAACACGGTTAGGCGAAATCAGTTTGTCAGAAAATATAATTACAGACTAATCAAAGTATAATTATCAGAACACTTTTTTCCCCCCTCTTAAATAACCTAAAAAAACCAAACGACTATACCATTAACACAGCTCTGAAGCTTACTCTGAAATGGACTCAGGCTACTATCTTCAGGGGGGTTAACACTGTTTATTTCAACCCACTAAATTGTTTTTTTTTTTTTTGGTTGTTATTGGTTATATAATTATATAATTAACATTTTTTTTCAAGCTCTTTACATGAGGCTCAACCATTAATGTCAAAATTTAACACTGGTGCATTTACTTAAAGTGGCAAACAGTCATGTACAATGAATGTGTCCAACCAAGAGTATTTAAAAGTCCTGGATTGCAGGCCTGATGAAGACCTGTTTTTGCTTTGGGAAATTGTGATGAGATCTTTTTCAGGCAAAAAAAAAAAAAGCTGTGTGTGTGTGTGTGTGTGTTTACACGATCCTCAGACGGATGTGTGGGTTTGTGGGCAGAAACCATTTGGGCAACTGTATCCTGCAGACTGCTAATGATGCGTCGCTCAGGAACCCATCAATTTTGACAGTGTGATTATTACAGAGATTTTTTTGATAGGTTCTCATAATTAAAACCACATGTAGGCGGTAATATTGTCAGCTAAACAGATGTGATGGTGTGAGTGGCGACACCAGAAAGCATTCCTCTGGTTACTGGATAAAAATATACTCTAGATTATATTATGCACAAACATGCGTTCCCTCCTGCTGTAAGGTCACTTAGGACAAATGTTTAAATTTCCCTTTAAGTGCCCTGTTAAAGACACAGAAATGGTCATTTGATTATAAAGCTGACTTTACCAGCAGTACCAACAGTAGCAAATACTATTCTTATAAAGGTTTTACTTTACATTTCCTTTTAACTAGATTACTTTACGACTTCAGTCAAAATCTGATGTTTTAGGTTATATTTATGCTGAGATATTTAAAAAAAAAAAAAAAAAAAAAAATCAAACGGCTCACAAAGGTTTTCTTTTTTTTTTTGCTGCAACTGTATACAAAAAACCCAACAATAATTAAAATTACAGTTTACTGTAAGAAATGAAAAATTATTCCTAAATCTTTTGTTTTTTTTTTAAAACAAAAAAGTCCCCACCCTGATTTAAAGAACTGAGGCCTCATGTTATCTATCACTCTGTTTACATACGTTCAGATATGCACAGCATCAGAAGACCTGGGCTGATATGATCCAGTTTCCTGGTCTTTGTGAACGGGAATTGTTTGATCAGAAATCTGTGAAGTAACTGTGATTGAAATAAAACAAGATAACTGAAGATAAGCCCGGCTGATTTAATTTAGACGTTTAATTTAGAAGTCGGTCTGAGTCACCTGCGACTAGATGAAGATTTCAGACCTGGCTTGTGGTTCTTTTCACAATGCAGAAGTTATTTTAAGAGCATCCATGTTTTCTTCTAACCATGCTGCCTGTCTGGGTTTAACATCGTTTTGTAGAAAAAGTGTTAACCATAAATAGCTGCTCATAAAATGATCGGATGACTTGTTACTTACTGAGGTACAAAACTGGATGATCGACCGACTTTTAGAAGACTCCAGTGGTTTCACTGGGAGGCTGTAAGATTTACTGGCTTGTGATGAATATAAATTGCATGTAAAATCTCTGCATGCAAATTGCAGAGAGTGGTCAGCTCAGTTGCTGCCTGCATGTACAGTGCTGCTAACCAAAGTTGCTGCAGCCATGGTGATTCTGGCTTTAAAAATGATTTTTCCACCAGCGCTGATCTTTTAGTCAGAGTCTGACTCTCTAACATTACACTATTGCCACCCTGAGCTTGGCCGACCTTTAAAAAGCCCTCAGCAGTCATGGTGGTCTTATCTCAGGGACTCTCGAGAGCTGCAAAGTAGTCTGCACAAGTTCAACGCATATTAAATCAAAAACAACATCCCTCCCTTTGTCAGGGCTGCCATCCAGTCCGCCTGGTTAAAGCCTCCCATCGCTGTGGCACTAAGCTGCTGAACTAGTTCAAAGCTCAATCAATCAGTCCAGGAGATGATCATAACGGCGAGGGACGGCATATGCCAAATTAGGAAGCTGGAGCAATGAATCCAAACAGATAGAACAAGCTGAGGTGAAGTGAGGGGGTGGGGGGGGGCTGAGTAAATCAGAAAAATATACTGTAAATATACTGTAAATAGTCCGGCCTGTTAAGGTTCAACACACGGGCACATCATGTACATTGTATATAGTGTTATTATTAGTAGTATTAAGGTTAATATTGTTTGTTGATTTTATATATATTCTTTTCTTAATAGTGTGAATTATTATATCTTTATTTATATTTATAATAACTGCGGCTGCTGTTACACCCAAATTTCCCCTCTGTGGGACAATAAAGGCTGTTTCTTCTTCTTCTTCTTCTTCAAAAACTGTCTGCAGTTGTTTGTCATTCTGATCAGCTACCTGCTGGACTGACTCCATGTCTCTACTCTGTTTATTACAGACTGTCCGCACATTGGACAACTGACAATAAAAGCAGAAACTTTTTGTACACTGTCATTAATATCTTGACTATATTGGATACAACATAGGAAAAAAAAGATCAACTGATTAATCAATAACTAAAACAGGCCTAATCTTAAAGAAACCCCTGTAGTTACACTGTATTTGGGTATTGGTATTGGTTTTACATGCAGACACCAGAGTGGTTCTGGTGATTTTAACTGGCTGCCCTCCATATAAAAGTCAGTTTCCCTCCAGCCTATCAGTTAGTCAGACTGGGTGTTGTCTCGCTAGATGAGCACCAGAGTTTTGCGGTTGTCACTCGTCTCTGTGTGACTGACTTATTTCAGACCTTTGGGGCTGGAGGTCGCTCCTCGGTTATACTGAGGGTTAAGTATATTTTTGGGCCCTAGGATGGGTGTGGCAGTGCAAGTAGAGGACTCTGTGGTCTCAGACGCATCTCCCCGTCTTGCATATGGCAGAGATTATTCCATTTGTGTTTCACTCTAAATCACACTTGACTTTTCAATCCTCAAGTAACAGCAGGGGAGCGCACAATAGGCTTCTGTAAGGTACAGACGTAAGGCAGGATCAAAAGAAAGCTGAAATTATAAGGCTTAAAGCCTGCCTAAAGAGAACGTGAATCATCTGAATTACACACATAAAGTAAACAAAAGGTTCTCCAATTAAATTTCACCAGGGTGTAGGACGCAGAAAGCTGTAAGCCTTTGTTGTCTGAAAGTCATCAAGAATGACAAGACACTGCAATTAGATCCAAACTGGATACAAAACACATGCTCACCTTCTGGCAGGACGCAGAGGAGGTTTCGGCGTACGTTTAGTTCACGCAAAGCTTTGAGTCTGCCGATGTGACGGGGAAGAGCCGTGATCTCGTTGCAGCTGATGTCCTGCAGAGGACAGAACAGAAACGAGGGCTATGAGCCATTAATACTGATGTTTGGGAATTGTTGGAAATTCTCTGCACAGCAGCAAACATCACAGCTGAGCAGATGGTGTAGAGTCAAGCTGGGCCTTCGTGGTAAGAATACACTGCTGAAACGTTAATAAGCAACAAGCCCCAACACACACATGACACACAGAGTGCACATATACAGAGTATCAAGGTACGGCTGTAAAGGAGTGTTCATACATGAAGAGCCAAGCAGTGATGCTGTGACCAGAGAACAAAGAATGAAACTGAGCAACTTAGAATGAAATCACTGTTACCAATGGGAAGTTTGTGGGCTCTGAGCTAAGCTTTTCTCAAATTTGTGCGAGCGCTCCCGTTGGAAAGTCCCGTTGGAAGCGCTCATCAAAAGAAGCTGCCGACAGGAGCAAAGGATCCTGCTGGCTGACACATGAAGGAATAGGAATAAATTAGGGTATCCTGATGAGCCGCTAGCAGCCAAATGTCAACCACAAGGCAATCTGTGACTTTACCTCAATGTTCGGCTCAACACACATTTTATCTGATTTCATTTTCACTCTGAAAGGACTGAAAATGATGACAAGCACCGATCAATCTGCTGCTGATCAGAATTGGACCGTTTTCAGCTAATTGTCCAGGACCGATAACTGGCCGGCTGGATTTTGTGCCATTCTCATTAGGCTCTGATGCATGCACAGGATAGCTAACAGCAAGTGTGATTGTTTGATCTGTATGCCATTTAAAGACTTAAAGCACCGTAATCATGGCACTCTGACTCTTCTCCGAAACAAAATGGAACCTGTAATGGGCTGAGAATGTATCTTCCTCCTCGTGATAATGCTAGCCAGTAATCTGCCAGTGCTGCCACGTGCTGTTTCCTTGTTTTCACAGCTCTGTCAGTCCTTGTAAAAATCCAGTCTGTTCAGAACTTCTCTTTCTTTGTGTGTTACACTTCTTTGTGTGTGTTACAGTGATTTCAGTAAAAGAAGCTGTTTTTCTTCCTTCAGATCAAACTGACCCAATTATCTCAGCTCTGTCAGCATCATACACAACATGAAGAAGCTGAACACAGCATAGTAACACCATCAGATAAAGTGGAATATATCGCAGGTAATTTTATTTGTACCCAACAACTCCATGCAGTAACTTGGAGCACTTTATTTTGAGACTTGTCCTGCAATCTGGAGCTGTTGTGGAGAGAAAGTAAAAAATATTTTCTTATAAATGTAAATAGAAAATTCTATTAAAATATTTAGGTATGCTGTCAATCATACCTCAGAATCAGCTTATATTTAAAAAATGTCAAAAATCTGAATCATCATCAATATAAAAAAGTGAAAAAAATTGAAAGACAATTAACACAAAATACTGTGTCACATCAAGCTCACTGGAGTAGGGGTAAAACTAACCCCTCCATACTGGCATAAAAGCAGTGAGCAGTGTTATTGGGGCATAAGATATTCACATACAAACGTATTACTCACTCCTGAGTGGCACAGTAATAAACCAACGCAGTGACACGAGTGGTACAGACGGTCTTACCAGCTCCATGAGGCTCTGCAGTTGTCCGATGGTCTCGGGCAGGCTGACCAGCTTGTTGTTGCTGGCGTTGAGGACTCTCAGAGGTAAACCACACAGGCAGGCCGGCAGGGAGCCCAGCTGGTTACGACTGCAAACACAATGTCATTTATTCAAGGGGATCAATCATGCACAAGTGAGTTTATTCTTATAGCACTTAGTGCCTTTAAAGTGCTTCAAAGTAAGGAACAACAACTGCGTTAAAAGCCACTTCTTTTCACTTGGACTACAGGTGCACTATAAGCTCTTAAGCTGATGATGGCACAATTATAACTTAGCTTCTAAACATCAACCTTTTTATATTTTGTCAGACAAAATCTAATATAGTGGGACGTGACTGAGGGTGAAGAACTTAAAATTACAATTGGAGAGGTAACAATGAATACATGGCAGAATTCCACACTTCATATTGACACTTAAATGTGCAATGCTGTTTTCACCTTACAGCAACTCATAGGAAGAAATAAACAGCCAACAGCAAGGTTTCCTTTTTACTTAACACATGCAAAAATGTGGAAACAAAGATGGAGACATGCTGCAGGTAAAACACAGGAAACAATGTAAACAGAATAAGTTATATAGGTGGGCAACAGTCTATTGCCTTATGGCCTTTTTGTTGCATTCATCTATTTTCTAAACAGGACACAGCCACTTTTGAACAAACTTTACTCAACTGTTAGTGGACAAAAGCAAGAGGGGCTTTATACTCATGCTTAGTGTGATCTCTGCATTGTGGCAACCTGATTGACCCATGCATTTTGTAGGGAAAAGTCGCAGCTTATCGTGTCTAGTGTAAGTAAACACATCACATGTCTAATAAAATCTGTATTGTTTTCTCATCTGAAAGACCAGCTAGTGGGAAGTCTGTCTATCCATCCGTCCGTCCGTCCGTCCGTCTTCTTCCGCTAATCTGGGGCCGGGGTCGCGGGGCAGTAGCCTAAGCAGAAAAACCCAGACCTCCCTCTCCTCAGCCACCTCCTCCAGCTTATCCGGGGGAACACGAGGCATTCCCAGGCCGAGAAATATAAGTGAGTCCTGGGTCTACCCCCGGGGTGGATGTAACCCCATTTCGCCTGTCAATCTCCCGCTGCACTCTTCCCTCATTCATGAACAAAACTCCAACATACTTAAACTCCTCCACTTGGGGCAGCAACTCGTCCCTGACCCTTTTCTGGCTGAAGACCATGGCCTCAGACTTAGAGGTGCTAATTCTCATACCTGCCACTTCACATTTGGCTGTGAAGCACTCCAGAAGAGGGAAGCCATCACCTGGTGATGCCAACAGAACCACATCATCTGCAAAAAACAGAGATGAGATTCTGAAGCAACCAAGAAAGACAGTGTGCCACCAAGGAGTTGTTTAACTACTTCAATGACCATACCCCCAGTGATGGACAAGTAATCCCCCTCTGCTTCCTCTACAGAGGACATGTCAGTGGAATTAAGGAAGTCCTTGAAGTACTCCTTCCACTGGCCCTGTATCCTTAGTTGAAGTCAGCAGCGCCCCACCTGCACTATATACAGTGTGAATAGAGCGCCACCTTCCCTCCTGAGCCGCCTGACAGTTTAGCATAATCACTTTGAGGCAGCCTCAACAAACTCCTCCTACACCTGAGTTTATGCGTAATCCACCACTGCTTCCAAAGTCCCACAGGCTACCCAAGCCTGATAGGAATCCTTCTTCAGCTTGATGGCTCCCTTCACCTCTGGTGTCCATGAGGTATTACCACCACAACTGGCATCAACCACCTTGCAGCCACAGCTCTATGCACCAGCCTCAAAAATGGAGGTGCAGAACATGGTCCATTCAGGCTCCATGTCCTCAGCCTTCCTTGGAATGCTGTCAAAGTTCTGCTGGAGGTAGGACTTGAAGATGTCGTAGACTGGGGCCCTAGCACACCCTCGCTATACGTTTAAGTATGCCAGCTCTGTCCAGCAGTCTCCCCCACTACCTGATCCAACTCACCACCAGATGGTGATCAATTGACAACTCAGCTCCTCTCTTCACGTGTCCAGAACATATGGGTGCAGATCTGATTATATGATTACAAAATTGTCCAGGGACCTATGACCTAGGTTGTCTTGGTGCCACGTGCACCAGGACAGCATGGGTAAACTGTGCTTTGCACATAAGTCCAATAACAGAACTGCACTCAGGTTCAGATCAGGCATGCTGTTCCTGTCAATCACGCCCCTCCAGGTCTCACTGTTGTCACCCATGTGAGCCCCAGCCCACCACCTCTCACCAAGCACAACTCCAGACTGGGACAGAGTCCAGCTGCTCTCCAAGAGACTGGTTCATGAGCCGAGGCCATGGGCTGAGGTGAGCCCGAATGTATCTAGCTGGTATGTATCCACCTCACACACTAGCTCAGGCTCCTTCCCCACCAGAGAGATGACATTCCATATCCCAATCGCCAGCCTCGATAGCTGGGGATCGGGGTGCCAGAGCCTCTGCCTGACACACACAGCACCCGACCCCTATGGTGCCTCCACAGGGTAGGCCTGTGTCTCCTCTTCAGGCTGTGCCTAGTGGGCCCCACTGGCTAAAGCCCAGCCACCAAGCGCTCTCCCTCGAACACCCTTCCCAGGCCTGGCTCCAGGGATGGGCCCTGGTAACCCTTTCCCAGGCAGGGTAAACTGTTCCCTTGCTGTTCCTCATAGGGGTCGTCTGAAGTGCTCTTTGTCTGGAAGGCAGTTCAATGTATGAAATTTCCAAGAAATCCCAAAAAAATACAACAGATGTCATTCCTCCATTTGAAGGTCTTCTTCATTAGTCACACACACATTTTGACCACAAGACTGCAAAAGCCCTGTCTGACTCAAAGGCTGAAAATAACATTCAGGAAACACACAGTATAAATGAGTTTATCCAGCTGTTCCCACACATACTCAGACACTGGAAAAAAGTAATGTTACACTTTAATACTATAATGATGGAAAAGCTCCAGAGCTTCAACAGCCTGAATTCCCCTCGGCAGATTGTGTGTGCTACAAGTGGCTATAGAATATTTTAAGAAACAGGTTCATTATAACTACACTGCATCAATTAAATATATCTATTAAAATGTGTTAAGATACAAACTCTGCTTTTTTTAAGCACTAATTTTCTTTTTGTGACTTGGAGTTCTTAGTTTTATAGAGCACATGAAAAAGATGTCCAATGATGAACCATTTCAACCAATTTACATATACTAATCCCACCCAGCCTGAAACAACATCGAACTCTTTGAAAATTCTGTTAATATCTAGAGATCTGCTTCTTAGATTTTCTGGATTATTAGATTTTGTTGGTTTTTTTTAACCTCCACGGAGGAGGTGACATTTTCAGTACAGATTGCATACATGAATATCATTCTGCCTGTAAACATGATAGTTCAAAAAAAATGTTTTTAATGAATTCTGATAAAAATTTGTAAGGCCATAGAGTGGGGTCATGTTAATCCATTAAAATTTGGTTTATATCCACCCAGGTCTTCAAGGTCAACTTAATAATTTATTGGTCAGAAATTGATTAAAAAAAAAAACCCTCATAACGTAGAGACTATTATTCTTACAAGTGTGGTGTGTATTTTACACATACACTATATTTCCAGAAGTATTTGCTTATCTGCCTACACACACATATGAAATTGAGTGACATCCCATTCTTAATCCACAGGGTTTAACATGTTGTCAGCCCACCCTTTGCAGTTATAACAGCTTCAATTATGTTGGGAAGGCTTTCCACAAGGTTTAGGAGTGTTTATGGGAATTTCGGACCATTCTTCCAGAAGCACATTTGTGAGGTCAGACACTGATATTGGATGAGACGGCCTAGCTCACAGTCTCCACTCTAACCCATCCCACAGGTCTATCGGGCTGAGGTCAGGACTCTGTGCAGGCCAGTCAAGTTCTTCCATACCAAACTGCCTCACCCATGTCTTTATGGACCTGCTTTGTGCACTGGTGTGCAGTCATGTTGGAACAGGAAGGAGCCATCCCCAAACTGTTCCCACAAAGTTGGGAGCATCAAATTGTCCAAAATGTCTTGGTATGCTGAAGCATTAAGAGTTTCTTTCACTGGAACTAAGGGGCCGAGCCCAACTCCTGAGAAACACCCCTGCACCATAATCCCCTCCATTAAACTTTATACTTGGCACAATGCAGTCAGTCAAGCACTGTTCCCCTGGCAGCCTCCAAACCCAGCCCTCTCCAATGAACTGCCAGATTTAGAAGTGTGATTCGTCACTCCAGAGAACACGTCTCCACTGCTCTGGAGTCCAGTGGCGGTGTGCGCTGAGCATAGAGATGTAAGGCTTGGATGCAGCTGCTCAGCCACGGAAACCCATTCCATGAAGCGCTCAGCACACTGTTCTTGAGCTAATCTGAAGGCCACATGAAGTTTGGAGGTCTGTAGCAACCTCTTCTCTCTAAAAAGAACATGGCAGCACAGCGTAGGTTTGCAAAGTTGCACCTGAAAAAAACCTTCTGAAACAACGTCCTTTGGACAGACAAGATCAAAGTGGAGATGTTCAGTTAACAGCATATCATCACAATCACCTCATACAAACTGTCATGCACTATGGTGTTTTGCAGCCACAGGACCTGGGCACCTTGCAAAGTATTCTAGAGTCAAACGTGAGTTTATTAGTCTGACAGCTAAAACTTGACAAACTGGGTTGCAACAGGACAATAATCCAGAGACACCAACACATCTATAACAGAATGTCTGAAAAAGAAAAGAATCGAGGTGCTGCAGTGGCCCAGTGAAAGTTCAGACTTCAAATCAAAACGGTACAGACGGATCTCGAGAGAGCCGTGCACAACCTCAACGTTTTAAACAGAGGGCCAAAATTCCTCCACAATGATGTGAGAGACTGATGAAGTCACACAGAAAATGATTACTTGAAATTATTTCTGCTAAAGGTGCTTCTATAAGCTATTGAATTATGGGGTGTGCTTAGTTTTTCACAGGACTGCATAGAGAAACGTGAACAAGTTATTTTTAACATGACTATAAATGGAAAACATTTCACAATGAGCAAAGATTCATTATATTGTTTATAATGTTCACATTAGGTAAAAGTGTTAGCATACTGAGGTTGTCAAAACGCTAGCAGAGATAGGCAATGTGGCAGATGCACGACATCAGTTATTTTTTCCTTTTATTCTATATTAACTCAAGATAAACGAGACATTTCTCCAGTAATGAGGACAACAGAAGAAAAGCACCATTAGCAGGAGTATTATCCTTTTACATGTTGTAAACACTATGAGTAAAGAGGGCACACAAAATATTTGCAGCTGTGTGGTCCATATTTGGGATTTGTTTTCAACATCCCAGTGAAGCCAAGCTTTTTGAAAATATAAATGCATATTTGTGGTCTGAACTAACAGTACTCAAAATTAGCACATGTAATTTAAGGTTGTGATTTACGAAAACTGACTTCATAAATTTTACAAAAAAAAAATAAAAATACAGAATTGCAAATGAATCAAGGCTTACATGTGGAAACACACCAGCAGCCTAGTTGTGTCATAAAAATCAAATTACTGTTTCAGATGTGCCAGCGAGCTGCTGGACTTTAAAGACACTAAATATATCCTGGAGAGGATGGAGAGTGTCCTTCCTGTTCTAACAGCGCACACACTGTGTGTGTGTGTGTGTGTGTGTGTCTGTTAAAACCTAAATGAGATATTACGCATCCTTTCTGCGACCACGACTTGCTCCAGTCTTATAACACACAGATGTACTTCGGTCTTTCCCAGCATGCTCTTCTGTATTCTGGATGTTTACTGATCAGATCAACTTTCTAATCATATTAGATTCATTTCTTATTAGGTTCATTTACTAATGTGCTCAGTGACCGCACAATGACTGGCACTGCAGCGCAGAGGTCCAGACTGCCACTAATTGGCTTTTCCAAGAATTTTTATTTAAAGTCATAACTTTTCAAAGGTTACACTGGAGCCACTGCAAAATAAGAAAGTAACAATAAAAGTCCAAGTTTAAAAAAGTGTTTTCACACTGTCACTGCAATGCTGTGCATTGTTCTGGGAAGCTACAGGTAACAGTGGGAAAGTAATGAAACACACTGCTTTCCAAGACATCTTAATGTTCTGCACATACACCCAAAAAGCAACAACACGGTGACAGGCGAGGGTAGGGGGACAACAGTGAAACAGAGAGGGAGGGAAAGTGTGGTTAAAGAAGATTGCTTTCTTTCATCTCTTCCAGGATGCAAAGTTGCAGGTGCTTCCCCACTAGCAGGAGTATTATCCTTTTACACCTTTAACACTGAGTAAAGAGGACACACACACAAAAAAACCTTACATGACTGTTAGCAAGCACAAGCCTGCAGGAACTTTTGCACTGCCTGAAAACAGCTTGTTTTCTTTGAATGTTATTTATGCCAGTTTAACAGAATCACTGTGGACAGCATGACACACAGAACAGCATCTGAACTTCCCACCACCAGTTTATATGACTGACAGCTCCTCTCCTACCAGACCAGTGGAGAAAGGTGGGCTCCAGAGTTTGTTTCAAAAGAACCCAACCTCTGTGATGTGGTCACAAAATATTTCAGGCCACATTCGCCTGCAGTGCAAGAGTGTGACAGAGATGACAGTGAAGAAAGTGACCTTTAAAGACAGTGTGACAGAGCACAGCACAGTGTGTGAAGATCATCGTGTGTTGCTCACTCAGCTGAGTGTATCAAAGGTTGTACAGTCAACTAACAGTTCATTGAACACCAGCTGTGTGGGATGACGCTCGGCAAGCATATCACCCTCCAGCATAGCTGGTACATCACACACACATACCAATCCACAAACAATGAGAAACACACACACACACACGCAGACCTGCAACAACACAGGCAGAGGCACAGCAGCTCAGACGGGTGCTACCATCCTAAGCTGATACACAAAAGCAGAGTCTGCTCACATTAAAGGACAATAACACTGTTTTATTTATGCTTTGTCACTCTCATTCAGTCTGATGCTGTGTTCAGAGTGCACAGCCACAAATCTGACAGGAGCCAGTCTGTCTTTGTGAGGCTGCTGACACGATGTATTCCCGAACCCTTATCTTTAATCCTCACAACTAACCGCAGCACCCTAACCCTAACAGACTAGGTTATGGTCTCTCAGAACTAATTTTTACACATGCTACGCAAAAAGTGCACAGTTGTACAACTATGTGCAATTTTTTCCTCAACTCTGCCTCAACATAACAACAAGGCAGGAGGCACTTTAACCCAGAGGTAGAAGAAGCTAAATAAGAATAACTCAAACCAAAAAACCAGACATCTGTCAAAAGGCTTAACCCGGGTACAAAATAAAAAACAGAGCAAGAAAGAGGAGTGCAATGTCTCACTCCTTACCTTCACACAGCATTAAGTGTGTCTGAAAGTCAGATCATGATCGAGAATGGGTCAGAAAGGTGTGAGGGAGGGGCTTTCAGCCACTGTCCTGCTTAACCAACAACTGATTCCAACAGAAACGTTAAAGAAAAACCTTCGATGGACAGCCCAAATTATCCTCAAAATATAGAAATGTCTTTGATAAAACAGTTTTAAACTAAATTAGTATCAACACACACACACACACACACACACACACACACACACCTATTTTTACCAACAAAAATGTGTGTGCATGTGTTGTTAATAACTGCTCTGTCCTGCGGAGGCACTACTGAGTATAAACGCACACACACACACACACACACACACACACACACACACACACACACACACACACACACACACACACACACACACACACACACACAGAGCTCCCCTTTTGGCCAAAACAAAAGAAAATTCCACCATTGAATTCTGGAAGTCATTTTTGCATAATTTAAAGCACAACCAACATCTGAAAAGCTAAACGTCTCTTTTCTCGGTGGTCCCCAGTTCATACATAAGTTACAACTTCTTAGTCCACATGTGCCAGTGCACCTATAAACACACAACCCACAGCTATCGCATACAGAACACATGGAATTTAGCAAATTGATAAATCCTATTAAAATATAATCAAGGATAATTATTGCTTAATTACCGTATTTTTCGGACTATAAGCCGCTACTTTTTTCCCACGTTTTGAACCATGCGGCTTATAGCCCGGTGCGGCGTTTCTGTGGATTTTTCTTTAACCACCAGGGGGCTCTTTAGCAGGATATGAATCATGGGACGTCAAAGTTGGAAATCAAAGAAGAAAGCGCCAACAAGTGCTAGCAGCAGGCACAAAAGAGATTTTTTTCAAACTCCCTCATCATGGAAACCACAAAAAGAACTTCCTATGATGCCGCTTTTAAGTTGAGGGCTATCGACCTGGCACTACAGGAGGGAAATAGAGCCGCTGCACGTAAGCTCGGCGTGAACGAATCAATGGTGAATTGACTTGTTATAACTCAAATTTGGGGTTGTCTGTCCCCCTCTGCTGAGTGCCGAGTAATTGTGGAAAACCGAGAGCGGCGGAGATACCAGCGGCTTATAGCCCGGTGCGGCTTATATATGTACGTTTCCAGTTTTTTCCAAAAAATTTGTAGGTGCGGCTTATAGTATGGTGCGCTCTATAGTCCGGAAAATACGGTATATTTTAATAGTAAAATAATTTTCTCAAGTTTAAATAAAGGATAATTATTGCTTTATTTAAACTTGAGATTTATTTTTTACAGTTCTCACATTGTTCTCAGCTGGATTTGAAACTGTGAAATCTGGTTAAGAGTAAAACCTGCATTTAATATGGACCGTTAACAGCACGTCAGCACAGAGTCCATCCTTCCAGTCTATACTGGACTGCCAATGTGATGTTTCCATCTGGTATTGCTGATTGTATGGTATAATAAACATTTGACCTCTATATATTTTATATTTATGAACATATTGAATGAGAGAAAAGGAACCACAGAGCTACAGGAGCCTTTTGGAAATCACAGCATGCAGCTGAACAGCTGTGATGAGTCGTGATGAGTGAGAGGAAAACTCAGCCTGTCTAAAGAAAGCATTTAAAATATGCTGAAATTATACAGCATCGCATTATTTAGCTGAATTCCTGCAAAAAACACACAGTGCTGTTTACTGTCTAGTTAATGGGAAACAAAATGTACTGACTGTCTGATGTTCATAAAATCTCCATTTTAGAAAGCGAGGCTTCACTCCCTCACTCACTGCTGCATCACACTCACACTGCAGCACCCTCCGAAAACCCACAACTTCTCAGCAGAACAGGAGAGAAGCCTCAGTTTACTGTAAAGCACAGCGGTGACACCAGGTGTGCATGTGTGTACCTGAGGTTTAAGGAGGTGAGCGACTGCAGGCTGATGATGCTGTCTGGGATGGTCCTGATGCAGTTGTGGTACAAGTTTAGTGTTTCCAAGGCAACCAGATGGCATACCTCCGAGGGGACGTCGGTTAGTCGGTTTTTTGACAGGTCTGCAATGGAAACAGAAACAAATTGAAAATAATCATAATAATAAAGACACATTAGCAGATTTGGGTCAAATTCAAATTATTTTTCATAGGTTTTCATAGAGATATTGAAGAACCAGGGCAAATTTATAAAGACAAATGTACAGTTAAAATGTACAAGCAGAAATTTGTGAATTACAACAAAAAAGAGAAGGACTCCACAGTTCTACCAAACTGGATATGATGGATATTTCATTTGAATATATTCCAGGTGAAAAATATTTTAATTGTTGCTGTAATATTAAATCATCTCTGGTGGTTGAATTAAATATGAAAGTTTTTAAATGCCTTTGAAACAACCTTTGTCTTGTATATGGTGCCACTGGCAGGAATAATAATGTATCAGTAGCACCACAGACTACATAAAAGAGGCTGAAAACTGAATCTAATGTGGCGCTGCCTTAACGAGAGCACCGCCGAGCGGGTGCTGACGCTCAGCTGTGGGTCAAGGTGCTGTTATACTGAAGTGAAGTTTGAACAGTATGCATCTACGGTGTGAAACTGAACATCCTAGGTCACATGGTGCTCGTGTTGTGGCCAACGTTAAAGTTTTTGTGGAACAGACGATGACGTAGACGCCAAGGCTGTGACAACACCTCGACTTTTTCTTTGAAACGGCCGAGCTAAAAAAAAAATAAATAAATTTTTAAATTCCCCTAATAACCAGCAGGGGGCAGCTCCTTTGGTTGAAAACAAAAGTGTGACTGTATGGAAGTATAAGAAAATATTTCACCTCCTCATTAAAAATTTCCTTGCATGTCAGAGCTCTAAATCGGTGGTTTCAATTTATCTTCAGTTTTGTAGATTTTGGTCCTATTTAAATTACAGTAGATGGTAATGGTGTGTTTTCGGGGATGGCTGCCTTGCAACTGAAAAGTTGTTAATGGACTTGCAGTGACTTCAGGTTCTCAGTCAGATCCACCCTCATCTGTTATGTCTGGTTTCAAAGGGCCAAGACTGCAACAGCCAAAACAGCAGTCCACAAATCAGTGGGTGACCTCATGGTTCCTGCATCTATTTTCTTTTTATACACTGCAGTTTTCACTGAAAATATGTTAATATGATTTAGTATATTTATAGCTCACACAGCCCTCAGGTTTGGTAATTCCAACAATTGTTTGATGACAGAAGAAAAATCTGGGTTGTGTGTCATTTGCTGTTGGTGTTGGAGTCTCTGCCAAACATTGGTTATGAGGTAACACAAACATTAAAATGAGTTAAAAAGAAAGAAGTGTGTTTTTGGTGTGTGAGGCAATTAAACAGATTTCAGTATGATATGAAATTCTGTAAGCACTCTCATAGGAACTAGGCCTAAAACAACTTGATAAACGGGCAAATTAAACCTATTAGGATACCAGTTTAATTTGCCATAATGCAAATACACTTAGTTGGGTAATAAACTGGCAAATAATGAATGCATTACGTTTTGTTGCTCCATTTATGTGATGATGTACAGACTTTGGACTAAGTTTTCTTGCTCGACAAATGAAGCAGCACCAAGTAACATCAGGCACCACAGAGAACCCTAAACCCTGAACCCTGAACCCGAGGTAAAACTGACGTTAGACTCAAGGAAGTCAGCATCTGACAATGAGGACACAGGTCAGATACTCAGACCAGGACTGGTGACATCACTTCCTGCTGTAACTCAGCAACAATAATATCAACTTCAGTTATCAGCAGCCCAATAAGGCCAAAAAATGTCTGTGCAATTATTCCACATTGTTCTGCTGAGGCTGAACTGTCAGCCTCTTGAAAACACATTTTGTTTTGTTAATGGAGCAAGGACAGCACAAGGGTTCATTTCCTCTGGTGGAAACAATCAGGGAAAAGCTATGTTATACTTTTGTAATCAGTATTTACAGTCAGTGTTCAATTAATATCCAGCAACAACTTATGAGCAAAGACTTTCCCTCTGGTTATTTGTCATACTAATATTCTAGAGATATGGCACAGACAAGGTGCTGCCTAACCATCAGGAGTAATCTGGAATTGCTTTATTTGATATTAAGCAGTAGATCAGCAAATCTTCCTACAGTAATGGGGGTGTGTGTACAGGTTTGCATCAGCGTATGTGTTAATATCTTGTGGAAAAACTCTGCTTCAATATTTCAATATGACAGAATACTAAAGGCACACAAATCTAAATGCATGTCTGCAGAGATTTGTCAATGTTTGTGTACCAGACCAATGTACTGCCTATAACTAGAAGCAAAGACAAAGAATGCAGCTGTACAAGTCATGTGCTAATATAAATGAATCATATACAGACTCTGCATTGAATAAGTGACCAATGGGAGAATAAAGCCTGGATCATTATGATCTGTGGATGCCTCCCCTGTACGACATCCTCTGCCTATGCTCTGTCCTATATCCCGATGCCCTATTTTTCCTTTTCTCTTCTCCCTCCCCTCACCCCCAACCCGTCACAGCAGATGGCGGCCCCTCCCTGAGCCGGTTTCTGACAGAGGTTTCTTCCTGTTAAAAAGGAGTTTTTCCTTCCCATCGTCACAAAGTGTTTGCTTATAGGGGGTCGCTTGATTGTTGGAGTTTTCTCCAGAATGCTGCAGGGTCTGTACCTTACAGTATAAAGCACCCTGAGGCGACTTTTGTTGTGATTTGGTGCTATATAAATAAACCTGAACTGAACTGCCAGCACATTTTTCAACAACAGCATGCATTTTCAAGGCTTAGCTAAGCTTTTGTTCATACTGTAAAGCATCTAAAGTATCACAGTATACCTCAAAAATTCCAAAAAGTATAAATACTGATTATATACCAATTAGCTTCTGCTAATATGCTAATGTTGCTAAGATGGTGTTGACTACTACTTTTCATCATATCCTCCTGGGAACCCGCAACCTTAAAGTCCCAAAACTGTGACCTTAACACAAATCTGGTCCCTTATCATTTGACTATGATGAAACGCAATAATCAATATATTTTTTTAGTCAAAAAATAAAAAATTAAAACACAATAATTACACCTCCTCATACTGAATTGTAAACCAGTGGCCAGTGTGTGAACGCCACTGAGATTAACACACACACACACACACACACACACACACACACACACACACACACACACCTGAATGTACAAACACCTCTGAGGTGCAGCAGGGTTCCATCAGTTAAAAATCACAGCTGCATCTGGGCATCAGCAGCACATAGAACAAACTGCATCGTGGATCGCACAGTCACAGGAAGTGCTATTTAAAACACTGTGAGTGAGAAACAAAGAGCCAGTCAGTCCTGCTTTCATCCGGCGAGCAAACAGCAGCAGGCTGACTCGACTCACAACAACACAAAGCTTATTACTGGCGGTGTGTATGTGTGAATGGGAGGTGCGCTCGGCACCGTTAATGCTCTTATTAATCTCCAAAACAAAACTGTGGAAACTGATGTGTTCAAAGCTGCACTGACCTACTATAAAACACGACACACAGGCAGATTAAGGACATGTCGATCCTACAGATGCACATCTGTCAGGTTACATTTGAATGTATCTATACGTGAGGCCATGTGAGGTGACACAAGTGATGATACAGGCCTCGGGTCATTTAGCCCATGACACACATAGAGCAGTATTACCACTGCCCGGGCCTGACGGTCTACACAGATGCAGTTATGACTGTTTCAGAAGTTTCTTGTTTTATTAATGGGACCTGTTAAAATCATACATATGGATAACGGCTGTGTTATTAACTATGGCGACAATATATTTTAGGGAAGCACTGATGGGATGTTTGGATTGGTCATCCATGCAATGCTGAGCGAAAAGAAAGAATTATTTCTGTGGACAATTCATTCATTTTATTTTACAAAGTTGGTGCAGCCACAGATTCATCTGTGATGCTTCACTGACCGACTGTGAGAGAGTAAAGTTTTTGTCAGAGTCCCTCCAGTTAACTTGTTTCAACTTGCAGCATGAGACAGCAGCAGAGATAACCAACCAAAGCTACCTGTGAAGTCTGACTTGAAGCTGCTGATAAAGACGACCATGATCGTGCATTTATCGTGCACTGCTGGACATGATAACACAAATTTCTCAACTGAATGAGCAACATATTTCATGCGTTGTCTAAAAAGAAAGAAAAGAAAGCAAACATGTTTCAAACCAGCTGCAATTATTAGATTTTGACATGACAAGAAAGAAATGTATGAAAGTATGATGTGAACAGCTGCAGCTAACCAATAAGGACAACCTGCTGTTCAAATTAGCAACCCACAGTAGACTATTGTTCTCTTCATCCATCTATCTTTTTTATGACTTATGTACATGATAAAGTTGTATTTTATTTGAGGTTTAAACGCTTAAGTAAACCATTTTGAGCAATCTCCATCCTGAGACCCTGATGCTATTGAGCAATAAAAAGGAGCTGGCAATAAACAGCAAACTGAAGCTCTGGATTAGTTTCACAAGAACCCATTAGAGACCATTAGAGAGTTAATCCTGTTTATGGGGGCATACCCAAAAAGTCCTCGTGTTGTAAATACAAATACATACACCACACCCTGTGAAGCAGGCGTGGGGCTTCCTGTGTGAGTAACACCACTTACTCTCTGTCTTATGAAACAGGAAATGACCTCCTGCTGCTGCCAAAGTGTGACCTTTGACTTTGGAAGGAGGAGGAGAGGTCTGCTGGAGGAAGTTTCCTTCACCTAAACTTGAATCAGCATCTTTTTAGATGTGAAACAACACAGCATGTGGGGTGGGGGTGTTAATGAATATTTTTGATGCAATTATATTAAATTTAACTTTGAAAACTGAACTGTGGGGGGGGGGGCTGAGCTTGGTTTCCACCAGAAAGGTTGTTAAACCAAGACTTCAACTACACTGCTGCTGGTGTGAGGAGGGAGTCACTCATTAATGAATAAGCTCACTATAATTAGTAGGGGTGCGGGAAATTTTCGATTCTTAGATGCATCTCGATGCGCAACGTGGACGATTCAAAATCGATTCACAAATGACAACAATTGATTGTCTAGACGTTAACTCTAACTGCGAACCTAATGAGCGGAACATAAAGAGCGGAACTCAGAAGAGCGGAGGTGTTGCACCCGGACACATAACAAAGACGCAAGATGGAAGAGCGGCAAATCCAGCCGGCACCTTCTGCACTA
Source organism: Archocentrus centrarchus (assembly GCF_007364275.1). Taxonomy (NCBI): domain Eukaryota; kingdom Metazoa; phylum Chordata; class Actinopteri; order Cichliformes; family Cichlidae; genus Archocentrus; species Archocentrus centrarchus. Next base: position 31,335,338 of record NC_044366.1, read on the forward strand.
AAAGCTAGTGTGTGGAAGCACTTCGGCTTCTACGAAGTCGAAGGGAAAACATCCATTGACAAGAGCTACACCATATGCAAGTTGTGTCAAACAAAGCTCAAATATTTTGGAAACACGACAAACATGCCATATTGCTTTCATTTGATTTACTATAAATATAAAATAAAATGGGAGTTTTAAAATGGAAATAAAATTGAAGTTAATTCATCATGGATTGCTACTACCAAGATGCATTGATAATCGTTTTATAATCGAATCGCAGTCCTCTGAATCGTAATCGAATCGAATCGTAGAGTGCTTGGAGATTCCCACCCCTAATAATTAGGGAACATAGGTGAAAAGATATCAGCTGAACAACTCAAGGTAAGCAGTGTTAGGTCCCAGTTATTCCTTTATTTCTTCTGTTTTATACATGTGTAAAAGTCAGTTAGTGGAACCAGTAGACGAATAATATACACTCACTGGACACTCCATTAGTTAGACCTTGCTATAACCACATTTGCCTTTGGAACTGCCTCATTTGTTCATAGCACAGATTGAACGAGGTGCTGGAAACATTCCTCAGAGATTTTGGTTCATATTGACACGATGGCGTCACGGCTCCATGAAACAAAGTGCCCTGCTGGACTGAGATCTGGTGACTCTGATATGTGAATATCTTGAATTCACCGTCATGTTCAAGAAACCAGTTTATCCCACTGGATTCTCTGGAAACCCAGGACAGGAACGCCAGATTAAAAGTCACCTAACCTTTGTTTTCCATTCTGGTCACCTTGATCAAATCTACATGCCTGAATACAATGAGTTGCTGCCATTGGCTGATTGGTGATTGGTTGATCAGACAGTTGGTTTAATGAGTAGTTGATCAGCTCTACCTAATGAACTTTAGTTAACAGCTGTATCTTGTAGTTTTTCTAAAAAAGAGGAAATTTCCTGATTTCAACTATAATAATGAAATAATAATTCAATAACAATTAGTTCCAATTCTAATATATTTATTCTTGCACATTACACAGTGTGTGTGTGTGTGTGTGTGTGTGTGTGTGTGTGTGTGTGTGTGTGTGTTTAAAGAAAACATTTCTTGTGCAGATGTTTCATATTAAAAGCCTTTAAGTACAAAAACATCTAAAGGAAGTTTCATTGACTTTAGTCAGCAGAGTAGACTGGAAATAACTGCAGTGTTATGAGTATTACATTACTCTGCAGTCTTCAGTTTTATTGAATCATCAGGGCAGTTTACATAATAAGGTTAAGACTATAGAGACATGATATGAGCTTGCTGGGAAAAAGAGAAACAAAAGTGATGCAGAAAAAAAATGGTATCATTTTTTTCATATCAGTCAATATTTCTGCCAAGCTTAATTTTGATTCAAATATTTATTTTCTGTCATAAGTTGAATGTACCATACTGTAGAATATTACACAGCTGTGTAAATAAATAACATAGGCACATATAAAGTAAAATCATAATTCTGAACATGAAACATAAAGAACACAAAGAAAATGAAAAACTAGATTCTTTCTCAGCTCCAAATAAATAAGGTATTTAATGCAAAATACAATCTCAAAAAACTACACTGTATCATTTCTTTTGTCTACACTCAAACTGCTGTTGGGTGGGAAACAATCCCACAAACAAACAGACCAGAAACATTCTGCACAAATTCAAGAAACCTTCAATGTAATCAAAAGAGAACATAAGCAAAACTGACATATTCACTCAACTGTGGTCCACTTATGCTCCAAGGCAATAAATACATAAATAAATTTTAAGTGGCCAGTGAAGCACATCTGATATGGGTCAGATGTGCGACTTGACCACAAATCCGATGTGGTAGCGAAGTATGACACAGCTGTTCAGTTGTGTCAACACTCTGTGTGTGTAGCCGGTAAAGTACCTGGTGTCTCCCAGGCCACAAACATTTCTCAGAAATGTTTATGGCCTGGGAGTTGGTAACGAGGGTCAATTACTTTACTCGGCTGCTTAAATCTGACATTTTCAACTGTGCTTACTAATACTCAATTCAATTCAATTCACAACAGTCGCCTCAAGGTGCTTTATATTGTAAGGTTAAGACCCTACAATAATACAGAGAAAACCCAGCAGTCAAAACGACCCCGTATGAGCAGCACTTGGTGACAGTGTGAAGGAAAAACTCCCTTTTAACAGGAAGAAACCTCCAGCAGGACCAGGCTCAGGGAGGGGCAGTCATCCGCTGTGACCGGTTGGGGCTGAGGGGAGAGAGACAGGACAGAAGACAAATTGTAAAAGACTCTTTTACAATAAAGCAGGCTGTTGTATTACTGATATCACTGTTTGTTTTTTTATTGTAAGGCCTGGTACAGGAGAAAGTGCCTGGGGCTGTGTGTGCAAGTGAAGGGTCAACTCTGCGCTGTGCAAGCGTGGCACTGCTTCAGATGGTAAAAACGATCCATGGCGTTATCTGCATTTGTGGAAATATGTTTTCAACATAGTTTGCACCATATGCTACATGCTCATTCATTTTCAGCTTCTCTTTGCATTGCAAGAAAGAACAAGTGTACGGGCATTTTATTTTGTACCAAACATGCACTGAGACTTCATGCTCTGGTCAGAGTAATCTAATTTCCCCAATTACATGAACTGTTTGAGCTCATTTGAGGGGCACGAGGCAGCCTGCAGGCTAACAGGAAACTCTAACCTTTTTTTTTTTTTTTTTGGGTCTATATTAATCAGCGACAAAGCAGGGTCAGCATCTCCCTTCACATTACCTCTGTAAAACTAAAACATCAGCATAAACAAAAAAGAAAAAAGAAAGCCGGCTTTCAATCTAGATCCAGAAACAATCTGTGAAAACTACACAAAGCCAGCTAAGCTATTCCAAAGACATCAGCGATAAAGAGCAGTTAAGTTTGTGTCTAACTGACTTGTTGAAGTGCATGTGACCAGTGATGTGAATTATGAGACCCCGGGATGTTGTACAAAGACTTGTACTGTACAAACACTGCAGCCACTGCAAGAATGTGGAGGTTGAGAAGCCGAGACACGAGAATGTTTTCTTGCCCACTGATTAACACAGAGCGCCGTCATCTAACAATAATACAGCAGGACAACAGAAAGGGAGGGAGAAGTGGCGAGGTGGGGGTGGGGTGGGGGTGGGGTGGAGGGAAGGAGGGAAGGAAGGAAGGAAGGGACAGAGAGGTAATGAAAGAAGATATAAAGAATGACAATGTTCACATCTGATTTCATTCCCCTGCTTTTTTTATCCACCACATACTGCATGTATCACATTAAAAAAAAATGGGAGTTGTAGACAGGATGTGACATTTGATCAATTCTTAATGCAGATAATAATCCAGACCCAAAAGGACAATGTAAATATTTTTTCATGCTGATTGGTTGACGAGTGGGGTGGAGAAGGGAAAGGAGCAAACAGGAACAGGAGAAGCACCATATTATATATTTAACTTCAGCTCTTTGTATGCTAAAACTTTGCTTTTCTTCACTGCTGGCTGATGGACTAACAAGAGCACAAGCAAGAGAAACCCTGCTAATGGTGCTAGCGCTAATTGTGAAGCATAGACGTGTTGGCGCAGGTGCATCTATACACACAGTGGGTAAGAAGAGAGCTGGAGAGGCACAAGAGGGACACCAGGGGCTTTAATTTCCCACTTTACAGCTTATAGCACTTAGAGAGCACTGACTGGTGATTAACATCATTCACGCCATATAATGCAAATCATGCAGTCATGTGGATGAATATCAACTAAACAGGACAAACAGTATGAAGTTACAAACCCTGCAGTGCCTACAGATCTCCAAACCCACTATCCAGACTGATGAGAATGAATCCACCGTCCTACCACCGCCATCTGTGTACAGCTCTCCATTCTAGCAAGAAACAATTCAAAAGCAGGCACCCACTAGTGGTTCTATTCAGCAATCACATGCTGAATATTTACGGAGTTAAATTCTCAAAGAGGCAGTCTACTGATTAGCAAGTGAAATGATTGAAACCATGAAAAAAATCAATAGAAACAAAAAAATGGCTTGCTAACCTCCAATGTACGCATCCCACCCTAAATATAACTACAATAATACTATTAATACTGCCTGGTTGCCCCATAAGCTACTCTGGTGTTATTGATTGTAAAGTGTTTCACTGTAGACATTATATGCCAGTTCAGTAGACATGCCCTAACCCTAGCTTGTAGCTGTATCATCATATACTCTATATATATATATATATATATGGCAGGATTGTGCAACCCCATTCAAATATACCATTGATGATATCTTAAGTTGTCTTCTTGCTTTGTCCTTGATTACAACTTCTACTTTTGAAAATACATTACCAGAAACAAACACTCATGCATGTGGTTATTGTTTAGCCTGTCATCCATGAACTAAACTGCTCACCAGAGTTGACGTGTCAAACTATCCGTGGCTAACCACTTTAGCTAAACAATTTCCTGCAGTGACCCAAAAATAAATATTTACTTCAGCAGCACAACAGTCAAACAGGTCAGACTGCAGACACAGAACATCATTCTCCGAGCAGTGTTCTGTAAGGTATTACTGTCCTCCTCCTACAGTTGGTATTAATTATCCTTTTGAATCCAGTAGGGCAGACGGATCGTTATCTCACGCTTGTCCTCCAAATCCAAAAGAAGGTTTTTGGGTTATGATTAAAAACAATAGCTGAATGGTTTTAAAATGTGGGTTTTAACGCCGGCATCACAGAAGATCACAGTTCTAGTGTTAAAGTATTATATATAGTTTGCCATTATCTATCAAGTATTTTAAAATTTTTGTCTATATGCTCAACTGTGGAGGATGGAAAACTGGGCTTTTCCCCATTAGTGCAAACTGACAGGAACCACTCAGATTTTCCATCACAGCTTTTCTAAATACATTCAGATGAGCATGAATGGTGTTTCAAGAGTCACCATTTATTTTGTTGTATTATTATGTTTATCAGTTTATCTGATTTTTAGTTAATAACTCTATGAACATCATTGTAATTTGCTGATAATTTAACATTTTTCAGGCCAACGTAGAAAAATATTTTGTACTGAAACTAACTCGCACTGTCAGCTACTGTTCGTGTCAGAAATTTGGTGCATTTTTATTGGCCGAGGGTGCACGGATGTTTCTCATATTAACAAAGACTGCTGGCTCCTGATGGTTTAACTCTGAATCTGCAGAGTCAGGCTGTGCCTGTCTGAGGAGCTCTAATGTAAAAATATTCTGTGAGCGTGTCATGCAGCTGCATCCTTTGGTTGGACAGGAACTCCTCCCTGTTGTACAGTAATGACAGGCTTTACACCACACACAAATGTGTGTGTGCATACATACACACACACACACACACACACACACACACAAGCCTAGTACAGAGCAACTTCCAAACAGGATACTTGTGCTGTGTTAGAACAAAAACCGTAGAGTTCAAAACTAGAACCAAAACATTTGCAGAAAAACAACAAAGAAAAGGAGCGAAAACGCAACGAGAAAAAACCCAGAATAATAAGGAGAGGAGATGAGTCAGCTGAGCCAAAGCTAGAGTGAACACTGAAATAGCTCTGTGGTTACTGCTATAACTACTCACACATGTAAACCTTTACACAAACACACACACACACACACACACACACACACACACACACACACACACACACACACACACACACACACACACACAAAACAGAGGTTTTCATACTGGTTTCTAACAATATTGTGTTGATGCAGATACAAACATTTTAGGAACGGAAATCTTCAACCAGAAATGACATTTAGGTTTCTGGTCAACTACCACTAATATGTTCATTTTAATAACTACTAATCTAATCGAGCATTCTATCGATTATTCCATCGATTACTTGAGTAATCAGATAAGAAATACTTTTTTCGTATTAACAGTTTATCTGCATATTCTAACTTCCCTACTGCAGTTTTTCTCTGTGTGAAACAAACAGGGTGGATGGAGCAGCTACAAAGTTCTCTTTTCTTCACTTACTGATCAGGTGGTTGATGAAGGACCTCCAGCTGTTTCCCAGTAAAGGTTTAATGGAGGTTACAGGAGGAAAAAAAAAAAAGCTTCTTTTGGACAGTAGAAAAACATTTCCTTTAGCTCCATCTGAGCTCACCGTCTCTATAACAGCTCCACCTCTTTGCACTGCAGATAAAACAGCTGGCAACTGCTGTTGTGTTATCAGTGTTTATGTTGAAAAACTGAGGGCTTCAAAACCTTAATGTTGTAATGCTTTGCATTCAGAAGCATTCTCCTAAATACGTTTCAACTGCAGGTCTATATTTAGTCACTAATCAGGGATTAAAGCACAAAATTTATTTTGATGGGAAAGAGGTCCTTTCGGTACCGAACGATTGCTGGTGCTAATAGTGGCACTCGCTAACAATACGTCTGCGGTTATAGCGATCCGATCTGAGAGCTTAAGTAGAAAAAATAAATAAATAACAGCTGAAATTCTCAGCACAGTGAGCACAACACACAAACATGACAGAGAGTGGTGGAGGCGTGGAAAAACATGTCAGCAAAGATCCACTTAGGGAATCAGTCACAGCGACTGAGAACTTTTTAGAATCTGAGGGTTTTTTCGGTAATGCAGCTCGAACCTGGTTTGTCCACCGCCATTAAACCCTCAAGAAGAAGACGACGACAACAACAACAATGGAGAACTTTAATGCTGATAATGCGGGTGAAACGCTCCACTTACACAGAGACTACCGAGTGCTGCAGACTTTAAACGAAGCATTGAGCAACAAATTTGCTTAGAGGATTTTTTTTTATAATCAAATTATTCGAGTTACTCGAGGAATCGTTGCAGCCCTAACCTAACTCATGAAAAAAATGATTAAAAAGTTAAAAAATAAAAACATTCCCATTGTCTTGCACTGCTGCGTCCCTCTGGTAAATCAGAATATATAGACAGAAGCACAGATCAATTTTCAGATTTTGATGTTGCATTTAAAATCAGGTTTAATTAAAGCTGCACTTGGAGAGCTGTTTCCACTAGAGGGTGAAAACATTTTGCACTAAACTCAGAAATGCAGCACTGAATGAGCAGTTGTTATTGCAAAGTTTTTCTTGATGACTGTATCCAATATCAACTCTTCATCAATTCAAGAAAATATTTTTGGTTTCTATTTTCTATTTTGATCTGCAGTGTAGAGGAGCTTAACAGAGCTCCTGCAGTTCAGTGAAGTTATGTTTAATATGACTGCAGCAGCTGGAATGGACAGCAGCTGTAAGCATTCAGTTACAACAATAATATTGCTGTGTTTGTTATCATAAAATAATAATGGGTCGGACAAGTTTCCATGGCCACATGACAGCAATAACAAACTACACCACAACCTTCAGAGGGAGGACTTTTGTGGAAAGTAGGGGACAATCTGACTCCAGAACAGACCATGAAAGGACTCTGATGATTAAGACGCTTTCAGGTTAGACTCAAGTTTCGGTTAAGGTCAAGGTAGTTGTGATGGATATGGGTAAGGTAAGCAGCTAGGAGATGCTTTATGTGAATGGGAGTCCTCACAATGGGAAGCAGAGATGCGTCTGTCTGTCCGGCAGAGGAAGGGTTTTCTTTTTGTTTTCCTCTTGGTGGTGTTCTCATCACTTGCTGCCTACAAAGGAAACAGCCGGCTCTCAGACGGGTGGAGCAGGTCCAGGATGCTGAAGGTGCCACTGGGAGAAAAACTTGCTGCCTCAGACTGAGTTACTGCTGATGAGGATAATGATGAAAACCAGCTTTGTTATGGTAGCTGCTACCGCTGCCAACTGTCAGCTATGAAAACTCATTCAGACACCAACCAAAACACCAAGAAACGACTGATATCTGACGACCACTAACCGACCTATTATTTTTTCCTCCCACTAACTATTGGACAATTTATAAGGAAACTTTAGGATTAAAAAGAAGCAAAACATCCTAAAAAATGCTCTTTTCACCAAAAACAAATTTCACCATTTTAGACTTTTGTTAAATGTTATAAACTGCTACATCTGTATACTGTGTATGAAAGATAGATGTAGCAACCATGACATCACCATATTCATCTGCTTATTCATCCCCACTGTCTGCAGAGAAGCAGATAGAGGGGGATAGCACACATGCATACAGCAGTGATTTGTTGATCACAGAGCAACCCTCAAGCTAACTGAGTTACTGCTGTTGACCGACCCCCACCACCCTCAGTCGATGCTCAAAATATTTGAGGACAGTTTTTACCAAAGCTTTAAAGCACTAAAAGTGGTATTCAGGACTACCTTAAAAAAACAAACAAACAAAAAATAAACCTAGGCACACACACACACACTTATTAATGTGTGTGTGTGTGTGTGTGTGTGTGTGTGTGTGTGTGTGTGTGTGTGTGTGTGTGTGTGTGTGTGTGTGTGTGTGTAATTAGTAACATGAAATCACTGTAGAGTAACTTTTCTGGGGGGAAAAATACAGGAAACAGAAAATGAACAAGTAAAGAAATGAGAGAGTAAAACGGGAGAGAAAGACGAGGAAACGTAAAAATAAAGTGGGAACGCATCGGAATGACAGGAGCTGAGGTTACCATGACAACCACTTTCTGCATGGATGCCGAGTCGCATATCTGTGCAAACATGCATGTGTGTGAGCCTGTACACATCAGTGGCTGCATTCAGTGAACATGTGTGGACACAACTATGTGTGTGTGTGTGTTCCATGTGTATCTTGGGGCAAAAAAAAAAAAAAAAGCTTTTGTCTAAGCATTTCCAGTTTTAAACATAGACGCAGTTTCTATGTGTGTGTCCTCCCACAGGAATTCAGCATGACCTATTTCTCAACCCATGTCCATCTGTTGCAACCTCACTCACACACATTCACAAAAAACAGCCAGTAGAAGACATCAGATCGGCTCTAAAGGGTCTATTTATGGCAGAACCACACACACACACACACACACACACACACACACACACACACACACACACACACAAACATTCCTCTCACAGTTATTTGGCCTCAGAAAATGTTTTTGTTTTGTTTTTTTAAACTACAGGAAATTTCAACTGATAGCAAAGTGATTCTGGCATTTTAAAATGAGCCACAGCGACACGACAATAAACAGTGGTGAGTGATTAAAAATCTGATATATCGGCACTTGAGTCACTGATTTTGCAGTTACACTACAGCAGCAGCATTTTGGCTTTAAAATTAAAAAAAAAAAATAATATTTTGTTAAACAGCTTTTAATTTCAAATTGATCTATTTCAATGAGAAAATCATTTGGCTCTTTCTACAGATGGATGAATCCAATTTAGCCAGTGCAACTTATTTAAAATGAGCTCATCAGATTGTTGGTTGCCGTGGGCTTCATGAATCTGTGGCTGCTAAAAATGTGAATTTGCAGCATGAGGATATGACTGCATTACAGACTGGGAAATGTTAGATTAACTAACTGACTAAAATTTACAGTATTTCTTTCATTTCACACATATATTTTATACTTTTTGATATAAAAACATAACTCTGGGACACACTGCTCTGGAATCAGTGACCCGGACAGCTGTTATTTAAAACTGCACAAAGGTAAATGTAAATGAATACGTTACTGTTGGTCATAGACCTCACAGAGGTGGCGTGACCACAGGCCACAGTGAGGTTGGAGTTTGGTACAGCAGGAAACCTGTGGTGGAGAGTCACAGCTTAAGCTATTCTGAAGAGAAAGACAGATTTGGTGACGTTGCTGATATAAAACAGAGATTTCAGAAATGTAATCAAATCTGTAAAAGATGATCATGTAATCTCTCATTTCAGGTTAAGTTAACTTGAAACTTGCTGAAGCTCCACAACCACAACTTTGACAGTTGCATGCATGAACACGACAGGGATGAGAAGAAAAAAAGATGCGCTGAGACTATAAGCAGAGCCGTAGGATGGGATACTTTTCTAATTTGTTGGGCAAGTATATCCATGTCATCTGCTTCCTGCTGATGTCATGATGATGGCACCAGAGAGGCTGCAGCACATGAAAAATTTATATACCCCTGAACTGAAGGTGCCAGACCGCTGTTACCGATCATACCTGTCCACTTTAACCCCTGGTAGTCGCACATATTTCTGATACTGCCCCCTGGTGACAGTAAACAGCTATAATTACGCAGAGGACAGTCTTACCAGAGGTGACCAAAGTACTGACATTACAAGTACTAAAAGTAGTAAAAGTTGAAGTACTGGTTCAACTTCTGTACTCAAGTAAAAGTAAAAAAGTACAGGCTCTGAAATCTAGTCAAAGTAAGAAAGTAAAAGTAGCTCCTTGGAGGACGTTTCTACCTCTTTCTTCCATCTTTCTCCATCTGAGTGAAGTTATCGCTCATTCTTTGCTCTCCCTTAAAATACAGCAGCTGTTCTTTTAGCTGCAGACACACTGTGTGACAAACTGCAGACACCTTTTTTGTCCTTTATGTTTTCTGTCATTTATTTTCCTCACCGTTCCGGCGTGCAGCCTCTATGTAAAGCGCAACTTCCTCTGGCTCTTTCTGGTCTCCGAGTGAGCGTTGCAGGAGCCTCTCCTTCTACCGTGTGGGTAGATTTTGGTCTCAAGACCACTTTTTGATGGTCTCGGTCTTGTCTTGGACTCGACCACATTTGTACTCGGTCTTGGACATTGAGTACTTGGGTTTTTATTTCAAGACCACTGTGGAAATATCACTAAATTGCCAGAATATTGTCCAATTTATGTTAGCATCGTTGCTTTTATTGGCTGCAAAACATACTGATTCAAATCCAAAAAAGATTGCGCTCCTCTGCCTTCTCCCAGTGCTCCCAGTACTAACAGCAGAAATAGACAACTCTGTCAGAAACAACCAATCAGAGCCAGAAGGAGGGTCTCAGCACTGTCAATCATACTTGTGTGTGGGCTGCTCACACTCTCCCCCATGCTCTCTGCTATGCTACAGCTTCTCCCTGACAGTAGAGCCTGTCATGAATGCTCAGGCTAGTTAGCATGGCCACCAATGACGGCAGATAAACAGTTTTTCTGGAACTATTAGTACATTGAGTAGTGACTGACAGTGCCAAGACCCTCCTCCTGGCTCTGATTGGTTGTTTTTGACCGGGAGCGGGAGGAGGTGGAGCTCGATTTTTTTCACAGATTATCTGTCCTGACATGGTGACAGTTTTAACAAATATGTAAAAAACTGATTTTCAATAAAAGTTACATACTGCAGTTTTAATCTGTATAAGAGACAAACTTGTGGCTTTAGTTCTTACCGTCGATGATTGTTTGCCATTTGTTCAGTTTTACACATTTAGCTATGTGGTTTTGAAATAACACCCATTTTTACAAAGATTGTTGTTGGTTTAAAAACAACAATAACTTTATGTATTGTTTATGAAAGGCAGAGAAAAGTAAAGACTATTGTGATGAACTCTGAATAATTGTTTTACATTCTGTGATATTTAATGAAGTCACCCAGGAGTATTAAATAAAGATGGTTACATTTATTTCAGCGCTCAGTGTTTAATATCTAGGTGTTTTTATGGGAATGTGGATTTTTCAGATCAAGTTGAGAAGTGATTTTGATCATGTTTCACATTTTATTGTGTCATGTAGCGTGGGGCACTGGTCTTGGTCTCGACTCGGTCTCGGACCTTAAAAGTCTTGGTCCTGGTCTCGGGTTAGGTGGTCTTGACTACAACACTGGTATCCTATTGATGCCCAGAGGCAAACGTGCAGCACTAAATCAATGGAGGATTTTTGACATCAAATTTCTCACAAAGTCACTGCCCCCTGCTGTCATTTTCCACCCTAAGTTGCAAAATGAAAACAAATCTCTTGAAGAATAATTTTGGGTGTTCCGGTGGATCCTCTTCATGGGATTTGCTGAGCGAGAGAATGTGCTCACGCATTAAAAAGGAAAAAGGAAATGAGAGTTTGTTTGGAGGGTCCACTCGGCTCCCCCTCCTCCCTGGTCACCCTCGCTGTCCCGTTCCCCTCGCTCCATTTGTCTCTGAATCTCTGTGTTTTGTTCTCCAGAACAACCGAAATGACTGTTACATAACCGAGCAGTTCAAATGAACATCCACCCACACCGCCTCAGTCTGAGAACAGCCATGTTCAGTGTGCACCACGGCTTACCAACACATACACACAGGCAAACGGCTTCATTCCTTTTAAGGACAAAACAAACCTAAAGACAACAGTGTGTGTGTTTGTTTTGTTGTGCCATAATTCACTCATGAGATAACGGGGGACAATGTTTCGTCATCCTGCTGCTTTGTCGCTTGCCCGTCCCACTTCTCTGCCTCCCTGGAAGGAAAAGTAGGACGAGGGGAGAACACCCAAAAAGATTAGTCTGCTGCTTTATCGTGTACCAACAAGCACAGACACACACACACACACACACACACACACACACACACACACACACACACACACACACACACACACACACACACACAGACACAGACACACCCTAACTTGGGTCCACAGCATTACATAATTAAGTTGTTAGAAAAATCATGATACAGTCCATGCTGTTACGCTGATTGCTGTGTAGTGGAGTGAAATGATTGTATTAGCAGATTTACAAATTAGCCGTGCTTACAGCGCAGCAGCCACACATTTACAGAGGTCTGACCTGCTGTGTCCACCATCAGTTCCATCATATTCCAGGTTCTACAGCACATCAATGAGAGACATTTAAAGTGAGGCTTTCTAAGCACTGAGCTCCGACCCTCATTACTGCAGTTCCTGTTTGACTGATGAGACCAAATTATCACCTTTAGCCTAGTAGGTTATCCTGATTTCAGAGTATATACCACAGTAATTATAGGCTTAGAAATTCTGTGGATGCACCTATATATAGGCCCTCTATTGATACTGGCCCTCTAATATCTGATATTAGTCAACAAATCTTTGTTTCTGTGGAACAAAGAGACATAAAAAAAATAAAAACAAAGTAAAAATAACTGAAAATGCTTCTGCTATTGCGCAAATTATTGTTTAAGTCAGTATTGGCTTAGAATTTCACAGTTGGTGCATCCTGCTGGGTCACATGTTCACACTTCGCCATGGCAATATATAAACTCTTAAGACCCTGGCCAATTTGATCAGTGTGATTTGCACTCAATCCAATGCTTCTTTAGTACAGACCTACAGTGAAATGAGCTCACGTGTGTGTGTGTGTGTGTGTGTGTGTGTGGGATCTGTCTGTCTGACCCAGTGACCAGCTATCATGGATTAGTAGTACAGTGGATTTAGAGAGTTGGTGTGATTATTTTTTTTTAGGGTGGGGGTGGGGTGTAAAAATGATTTCTAAACCAAAACAGCTCCGATGACAGTCAGTGATTATCATGAATGCACTGTGTGTGAAATTATTGGGCCAAATCAATGCTGATGTCTCAACAAACAATTTGCCCAATCTGCTGTTGAGCAAATTGTTTCCAGATTATGTTCATAGATTCGTTTGTTTATTTCATTCTCATTAATTGTCTGGGAACAAAGAGGTCTGCCTTTGTAATATGGGTGACCTGCTGAACCAGGTGGGCAAACAGCAAACTATTTTAACATCTTCCAGAGCTTCTTCATCGTACCTTTGAACAGAGATTAACACTCAAGTGGTCAATAAGCTGAGACCAGTCAGCAAGGCAGATGTTGTTGGATATGGATGTATCCCAAAAACTGTTATCCTTTATCAGTTCATAAAAATACATCGGGAGAATCTCATTACACATTAATGTGCTCTTAAAACATGAATGTTGAGTTTTTTTTTTTAGCTGAATGGTAAATCTGACTTTGTCAGAAACTTGACTGCTTTTAAGCATTTCATAATTGAATACTCTTGAAACTGTGACAGCGGTAAAGCATCAACAATAAAAAGATATTTGTCCCATAAATGCTATAGAACACCATAAAACTAGAAGACACCACACAGATAAACACTAACTTCATGTTAGCTACATTAAGCTAACAAATACATTTTGGAGTTTCATTAAACACTACAAGCAAAAACCCGCCAGAGCTGCAGCAACACAGACACACGTTAAAGTCTCATGTTATTATTTTTATCTTTATTATATCTCTGTATATATTGAGGTGGCAAAAACGGCTGTTCATAAATACAAAATTAATAATAAAAGCATGTATTCTTTTTTGTAAGCTACATATTCATCATATAAGGCTTCAGGCACTATTGGTGTAACTGTTTGATGAATACTTATTTACAGATGCATGACAACGCATTCCAGTGACCCCAAAGTGCCGCCGCACTAACGAGAACCTCTGAGCCTCTGAGCAGCTGCCAACGCTCGTCTGGTTTGGATTCATCACACGGGGACAGGGGAGGGGTGGAGAGGAGGGGGTCAAAGTGCTGTTAGAGTAAGGTCAGTGAGCAAGTGTGTGAAGTTTGATGGTCCATCTTGAACAGTGAGCATCTACGATGTGAATCTGAACATCCTGGGTCACATCGATCGAGTTATGACAACGTTTTCGTGGAACAGACACCGCCGACTCCAAACAGCCGAGCTAATAATTGTTTAGCAAAATGTATTCTCAAACAACAACATGCACGTGCACACATAACATAAACTCTTTAAGGACTTGAGTGTTATAAAAATAATTCCCAAAAGCTATATAGATATTGATCATCCTGGTACCCTGGGCAGTTTATGTAGTAAGTTTCATCCCGATCGATTAATGCATCTAGAAAGAGACATGCATATCTCTGCTACAAGCCTTACATTAAGAGATGTGGTCTAAAGTAAGACATTACATTATCATGTAGGTACCAGCACTAAAAACATAAGTGTGTCAGTATTTGTTTATTAGAGATTTTTCACAATTATTTAATGTTTCTGAAATTTAAACCACGGTGTGGCTGAGTCTACTTTTGTGGACGATGATAAAACAATCATAAAATGATTGTAATAAACAATAATATTATATTATATTATATATCTTTTTCATGCCACACATATAATACAACAGGATAATAATATAAGTACAACGTGTCAAAGTGAAAAAAATTGCAATACAGCCTTTTCATATATAAACCAAGTTGTTAATGTTATCTAGCATGCTATATCTATTACACATCCAAGTTTCACATGTCCAAGCAGAGATGCACAAGGAAGTTATTTAATTTAAATAGACTGCATTTCAAAATACAAAATACAGATCAGAATCAAATAAAAACAATAAAGCTTACATTTAAAAGTCTCACGCAATCAACGAGAGACGTTTTACTCAAAAAATAAAAGCACAGATTTACAGTAAAAATGAACTGAGACAGAAAAGCAGTGAGAGAGATGGAAGGAAAAATGTTTGGATTAAAAATAGAAAGAAAACAGGAACACGGAGGAAGAAGGGGAAGAGAGCTGGCAGGCAGAGGCATTAACAGGATTAGAGAGGGGGAGTTTCCTCAAACTGGCAACCCACCAGGCACACTGTCAACACACACCACCCTGCTTCTGACACACACACACACACACACACACACACACACACACACACACACACACACACACACACACACACACACACACACACAAAATCATCATCAAATACAACAACAAAGCCCCTCACCAATGACCCACATCTTTCTCTGCTGTCAGCATATCACTAAACTGTGTGCGAGAGTGTCTGTGTATCTATGCGTGTGCGTGTGTGTGTGTGTGTGGCCACTGGCAGGGCTGCAGAGGATGGCATGCTCACAAACACCACCCACTCCCACCAAAACCCTGGCACACTGACACACAGTCATACAGATATGATTCCAGGCATTGTAGAAATTCTGGGTTATGAAGTCTTCAAAATTAAAACTACTATTACTACTACTACTACTACTACTACTACTATGACGACTGCAGGGCATGTCCAGGGAGGGGCTCTGTGCCTCATATAACCTGAGTTCCCACATGACTATTGTGGGAAAAAAGCTTAGTTAACATCATAAATATAAAGATGCCACTTTTAGCTTAAAAAAAGTGCTGCTTTTATTGGCACAAGATGGAACCTGTCCAGGGTACCCTCCCTAACTGCTCGTTCAAATATCCACAAAGCTGGAACTGACCAGCTGCTGACTGGATAGTGCAGTACAAAAAAAAACAACCCCCACAACAAACCTGTGTGAGAAAGTCTACATAAAAGTGAAAGGTCTTCAGATGAAACACAGTCTAACATCAGCCTCCAACAGGAACAGATGAAACCAACACACACTAATACAGCAACCCCAGTCTTAAAATATCGACTCAGAAATAAACGCTCATTAATATGCATGTTCAGCTCCAGCATCCACAAACACCACGAGAGCCACACACAGTGTAACATCTGGGCAGGTGAGACAGCCAAACAGTCGAGCTGACATCCCAGCAGACTTTAAGTGACTTAATGCTTATTTTCTTTGTGTGTGTGTGTGTGTGTGTGTGTGTGTGTGTGTGTGTGTGTGTGTGTGTGTGTGTGTGTGTGTGTGTGTGTGTATGCTTATTTATGTATGTTGGCATGTGCTTCATGGTGAATTAGGATAAGCCTAAAGGAGATGGGTATGGAAAGTGTGTGCAGTGGTTATGGATATGGATGTGTGTGTGTCTGGATGACAGCATGATGCCAAGAGGATTTAAGTGGGCGATAGAGGTGCATGTATGTGTGTGTGTGTTTTGGGGGCGAATCTGGCCTACATTTGGAGGGATGAGAGAGTGTTCCTGTTGATTTATTCAAAGTGTCTGTCAGGACAGGCTGAAACTGTACGTCTCTGATTCAGAAAGATGCAGAACGTTCTTATTTTGTTTCACAACTGTGTTACACATGTAGGTTTGTTTATTATACAGATCACATTTTTTAAGTTTCATACCATTTAATTGGGTGTCTGTTTGTCACTCTTCAATTAAAGTTTTTTTTATATAACAGACTTAAAGAACGGGGAGGAAGAGGAGGAAAAGTGTGACAAGAACACACACTAAAGCCATTACAAACTGCACATGGTTTCAGAGCCACATGTATAGAAAGCCAGAATGAGTTGTGTGTGTGTTAAAGGGGACCCGTTATGCTTTTCCTCATTGTCTGTCACATACACTCACCGGACACTTTATCAGTTACACCCTGCAGAATCAGGTTGGATCCTTTTGCTTTCAGAAGTGTCTTGACTTTGTGGCACAGGTTCAACAAGCTGCTGGAAACACTCCTCAGAGATTTTGATCCATAATGACACGATAGCATCACACAGCTGCTGCAGATTTATGATGTGAATCTCCAATCTGCTTCAAAGTTCAATGTAAGGCACATTCAGAGATGCTCTTCTGCATACCTCAGTTGTAACGAGTAGACATTTGCATTCCTGTTTCTTCCTATCAGCTCAAAGCACGCTGGCCACTCTTCTCTGACCTCTGGCACCAAAAAGCATTTTGGCCCAGAGAACTGCTGCTCACTGGATATTTTCTCTTTTTTGGACCATTCTTTGTAAACCCTAGAGATGGCTGTGTGGGAAAATCCCAGTAGATCAGCAGTTTCTGAAAAACTCAGACCAGCCCCTCTGGCACCAACAGCCATGCCACGTTCAAAGCCACTTAAATCACCTCTCTTCCCCATTCTGATGCTCGGTTCAACTTCAACAGGTTGTCTTGACCATGTCTAAATGCACTAAGTTACCATGTGACTGGCTGATTAGATATCTGCGTTAGTGAGCAGTTAACAGGTGTATCTAATACTGCCCCAGTGGTGGATGCTCCTATTCAACATGGTCAAAGTTTCAAATAATGAGGTCAGAGTATGTACAAGTAAATGATGTGAGCCAAAAGCTCAGATTTCAGACTGCTCTAAACACTGTTTCCTATATCGTATTCTATTCTTGGCTCTTTATGATGTCACTGAGAGCAGATATCCCCAATATGTTCATCTCAGGATACAGCTCTGGCTGTGAATTAATTTTAATTCATACTCATCACTAAACACCGACCATTTTATAAGCTCACAATAATTAACATACAAGCAGGCACAATTTATACATGTTATCATATTGGGGACTGTGTGGTAGAGAAGAGAAGGAAACAGCCTTCAGATTGCAAAAGGCCTGAGGAAGGAAATTTGTTCCCTTCCAAGGTTATCTAGAGAGAGCGCGCAGAGGGGCACGCTACCGAACAAGAATGCAGGTGGGGACGCCCTGATGCAGACGAGCAGCTCGGATAATTAGGTATTTTCCTAGGACCTTCACATGTCATCATTGCTGAGGTGGGGGTTGCTGCACTGAGCCGTGCTAGCAAAGTACAACACACAGTTAAGATGGAGTGCTTTACCTGCAGCAAAAGTGCACCATTAATACACTGCACCTCTCTTAAGTTTCCTCCAATTGGCCAGTGGAAACATTTTAATGCGAAGCAGCAAAAATTTAACTACTGAGAGCTGAACACAAAAAAAAAAAAAACACGCTCTGGGACCAAAAGATTAGCACATCATTTTTAAACATACACAGCTAAATGTTAACATTAGGATCTGCAACCACCATTCATGAATCAGTGATTGGTGGTAGCTCACCCTGCCAACCCTGGGGTCTAATAAATCCATGTGAAAGAGAAGATGCAGGTTTCCATGAGCAGACGGGGTCTGGTGAGCGTGTTTGTATTTTCAGCTCCACAGAGCAGCTTCACAGAGATGTCTGATCTGTGCAGAGCGCAGCAGCAGATGACAAACACTGATAGAAGAAAGCCTCAAAAGACCTCATTCAGTCAGACACATAAGATACGACCACACACACGCTGCACTGCTGTAATGTAAGCACAAACACGACTCCAGCTTTTTAGCTGCAAGTGAACGCTGGACATAATGTGAACATGAAAGAAGAGATCATCTGGGAAAAAGAAAAATACTCAAAACATGATGTAATGTGTGACATCAGTGTCATGGTTTGAACGTGTAAAGCGATGTCACAGCCTGAAGTCATATCCTGGCTTACAGGTAGGTGTCAGGTATCAAAAGTAAACCCCATTTCCTTATATGATCAGTGATCAGGTGTCCCACAGGCCATGATCTCCTCTGACGAACTGATCTTTCCTGATCCTTCCTGTTACGGCTGTAACTAACAGTTATTTACATTATTGCATCATCTGGAATATTTTTCTGCTATTAATCAAATAGTTGTTTCATCTATAAAACTAATGAAAACAACAGCCTATCAGAGATTCCCACAGTCTTTAGTTTTGACTGAGAACTAAATTAACCTGATCTTAATGTTCTGACAAAACAAGAGGGAGTCAAGCCCAAAGACCACCCTAAAACAAAGGGGCTACAGTGCATCAACTAAACCAACCACAATGGCTTCTGCTTAAGCAATACTGCAAGTCAATGTTACTACAGTACTAAACAATGTAATTGCACATCAGATCATGCAGGGCTAGTGTGCATAAAATTAGACAGCATCAAATGTATGACAGCACACAATCTTTTCCACAGTCAGTGGACACGGGATCTGCTTTGGAGCTGTGCTAGCAGCAAGGCACTGACAAGAGCAATCACTCTGGACTGACATCTGCAAACACCTGCAGAACTAACCCCAAACTAGCCTCCAATGAACTGTGTTTTTACTAATCAATGCACTGACAGCCTCTTCCTCAGAGTGAGGAATACAGCATATTAATTCATGACTGATACTGGATGATTATTCATTATCTTCAGATACCCAAAGATAAGGTATCATTCAGGAACTGAAAAAAGGCAAATTCATTATTAGTAAATGTCTGAAAGGCCGCTCACAGGGAGCGCACCACATGTAGGCCAGAAAAATACTGTGTTCGTTTACAGAAGTTAGCATTTAGCTCAAATTACAGCCTCTCAGAGCTGCCAGCATGTCTGTGCACTTCCAGCCTAATGTAAACTTTATGTTTGGTGTTTGTTTGTGATACCACATGATTTTTACTTCACTAAGAGAATAAACAACAGTCTTGTGTTAGGCAGGCGTGAAGTAATAATTACATAACTCCAGCTGTAGCTGTACTTTATGATTCTGGGGTGGGTGGGTGGGGGGGGTGGAGAGCCTCGGCTTCCTTAACAGGAAAAAAGGTCCCAGCCATCGCCTCCTGAACACAATGTGGTGGGGAGCAGTCACTTCCCTCCTCTGTGCTGGTGAGAAGACCGGCATCTCCACCCTCACTTCCCCACCTTACAGTGTCATTATCACAGCTCCACCCATCTTCAGGTTAGCTTCTGCTCCACTCACCACGCTAGTGCAAAGTTCATTTGAAGCTTCAGCTCTGTGTGCTGATCAATTACTCTGGTGAATCTCCAGTGAGATTAGCCTCTGGGCGTCTTTATCATTAACTAAATTTATAATAATAAAATAAACTGTTATGTTCATGAATGATTACTCAGATTAAAGGCTTTAACTAAGAATTTAGCAGCTGTTTAAGATATTAAACCAAAATTTGATTAATGGATGAAGTATTTCAGCTCAAGCTGCATTGTCTCATAAATTTCATTAGTGAAAAATCTGTTGTGTGTGACACTGCCACTGCTGCCACTGTACAAAAACAACTTTACCTTAAAATTGAAATGAAAAAAATGTAAATCTGAAATTGTGCTAAAATAACAAAGGGCAGAAAATACTACAATTGGCAAACTGGAGCGATAACGAAACATTGTCCATGTTCTATTCTTTACATTACAACTAGCATCCTTTTTCCTTTACTGCTCATCTATTTCAGAGTCACAGGTGGGCTGAAGCTATCCCTGCCATCTAAGGATGAGAGTACACCCTGGACAGGTAACCATGCCATCACAGGACTTTACGTCAACTCAGAAACACCAGGTGACCTTAGTTTGTGGGAGGAATCTTGAGTACCTTAAAGAACCCACACAGGCCCAGTGAGAACATACAAACTCCACACAGAAGGACCCCAGATGCTGTTCAGGTTTGAAACAGAAGCCTTCTGGCTGTGAGGCAGAAGTGCTAACCACTGCACCACCATGCCAAGGGATCAGCATTTCATACATTTCTATATTCACAGAGGACTATTTGAGAATTCTGCTGACCCGGCTCATCTCATTTGGCTCATGCCAAATGGTTTGGGTAGATGGTACTACCTATATTTTATTTTTATATACACACACACACACACACACACACACACACACACACACACACACACACACACACACACACACACACACACACACACACACACACACACACACACACACACACACAAACTGTTACTTATAGAACGCTTTTCAACTCAAAGCATGAAAAGTGCTTTCGTAATACAAGCCTCACTTATCCATTCACACACATGCAAACACTTTTTTATGCCTAAATGCTTTTGTCTAACACTCACACAGATGGATGCATTGGAGGCAACTTGCATCTGATCAAGATGCTGAACATGCAGACTGGGGGGAGAAAGGGATCAAACCACTGACCTTCCCATTAGTTAACAAAACAGTGCCCACAGAATTCAACTGTATTCATGGTGGCATTTCATGGTACACACAAAAGCGCCCTTTTTTATTTTTGTGAGTTCCTCATCCCATGAATGGACTCCAAATTCCATGATCTCGGAGGGTCAAGATGAGGTTAGACTGACCCTCCAGCTTGCAGTGGTTCTGCAGATGAGAACAATGAGCTGGAGTGACCACAAGACTCAAGACTGCTGAATGACATCGAGGACTGCCAGCAACTGATCTTTCAGAATAAGAGCATGGGAAGGTTGCAGTAGTAAATGGATTACATCATTGTTTTGGATGGATGAAAAAAAATTAGATAAATTACAAAATACACCTGAGCAGCTGTCGATATATCTGTGGGACCCGACCAAGTAAAATCTTTGTGGAAAACACAAATACATATTATTTTAATGACAAAAAGTAGTTACACAAACTTTTTTTTAATGACTATTAGAATTTTCAAGCATCTTGACGATCCACGCACTAATCCAAGCTGACAGAGCTCGACCCTGATTCAGTCCCGTTTGACTGCATTTTCCATCCCAGTCCACTGAGCTCTTTTCTGATCTCCCTGAGCACCTCACTCACTCCGTCTGGCGTCTCTGTAGCTCGTCGTTCCTCAGAGAGAAAACCATTAAATGCTCCATTAACTGCTTCTTTAACTGCCTCATTCTATATGCATGAGCCGCTGGTCCTCCCCCTCAGAGCCCCCTGAGAACAAATCAATAGAAATAGACTTAAGGTGAAGCTCACAGTGAGGGGTAATGTTAAAGTGTGTATTCGTGAGGTGAAATGTCAAGGTCAGGAAAGCCTGCACTCATTTTTGGATCTTTTTTGTCTTTTTCTTACCTAAATTGTTACAATTTGTTAATTAAAATGCTGTTTGTTTGGTTTTTTAACACTTTCGGGAAGAACAATGGGCTGTGATTATTATGTCCTCCCAAATACAATTAAGTGTTTGAACGTGTGAGGATGTGCGTTTCCGTCACAGCTGTCACTGCGTTCAGGTGTGGCGGGAACACTGAGCCGACACTGCCTCCTCTAAACCAACACATTCCTGGAAATCCACTGCTTCCTCTGTCTGTGTGTGTGTGTGTGTGTGTGTGTGTGTGTGTGTGTGTGTGTGTGTGTGTGTGTGTGTGTGTGTGTGTGTGCGTGTGTGTGTGTTTTAACTGAAAAGGAAGGAAGAGCACTGAGGTATAGGAAGTGAGGGTGGTAAACTCATGGGGGATAAATCATGCCTCAGGCACACATTAAGCATCCATCCACACAAATTAAACACACACTCCGTTCACATCATGCTGCAGCTTTCAAACCTTTATTGCACCCTTCCTGTAACATTAATGACTTCTAGATCATAAACCTCCATCAGGCCAAAATGGCAGCTCGTATCATTGAATGAAACAATCCTACACTGTCAGACAGCCCTTCATGCTCATTATGCAAGTTGTCCACAAATTACACAAAGGTTCCCTGTTTACAGTTCTGATGAGAAAAAGAAAAAATATCAATTTTGTTCACAAAAAGAAAGAAAGAAAATAGCACCATGAGAGTAAACTGTGGGAACAGCAACCAAATAAACTCGTCTTCCCTGTGACATCGGTGAATCCTCACTTTGGTCAGGTCGGAGGGCCCATTACTAGAGGTTTGCTTAAGGACCCAGGGAGGTTAAATCGGGCATTTGGTGAAATAAATAGACTTGACTATCCATACAATTAGACTTGTAGAAAAAAAAAAAAAAAACTTAAATTATCTTAAAATTCCCTATGAATAATTTCAGCACCTCAACTCTGAAAACCCTGGACTCTTGTTGTACTGCATCCATACATCTTTTAACCCCTGTTCTAACCACTAATCTTTTGCTGGGCTCAGAATTTCACCGCTTTGCTATCCAAACTCTTCACTATCACTGCAATTAGCAAGCCAGCGCACAGCCCACCCTGTGGCTGGTACCAGACTGATGTGTTTTTCTGCCGCTAGATCGCTGCACTGTAGTATTATTTCACCGCAATCCGCAATCCATCGCCAGGGACGGCCAGTGTTGTTCACAGCGTGCAGACATGATCTCACGACGGCCCCGTTCACGCCTGATTTTGAGTGGCTACAGAAAGCGAAATGGCGACCAGCGTGGGGGGAAGAAGCGGAAAAGGGGAGCAGAAATGAATAGCGACTTTGTTCCTAGATTTAGTGACTGATCTGCCAGGACCTTGGCCTGCCTGCGCCAATGCTGTGCTCAATATGAACTACCGTCTACCTGTGACGAAAATCTGGCTACTGAACTTGCAATCCAGCCTGCTGATGGTTAGACAATCTCTCACTCTGTTGGCATTGATGGAGCAAAAATAAATAACTGCAGGTACACTGCTGCATATGCTCAAACAGATGCATTCATGATTAAAGTACAAAACATTTTAACTGCCTATAAAAATTTGCACAGTACACCAGAAAGACACAGGGATACTGTTGCTGTAAGTACGCACACACAGAGTATAAAGCTGTGTGTGTGTGTGTGTGTGTGTGTGTGTGTGTGTGTGTGTGTGTGTGTGTGTGTGTGTGTGTGTGTGTGTGTGTGTCCACTAAAAATGCCAAACACTGCAGAAATGCGTATTGTCTGGAGCTGGGAGCGTGGTGGGAAGCACATGCTCACACACACAGAAGCCAGAGCAGATAGCAGAGCATTAACACCAAAAAGCTCATCAATCTGTCCACTGCAGGACAGTAACAGAATAATAAAGCAGAACAGAGGCAGCATTTTTCTGCATCTCTATGTAGTAACATGAGGAGAACATGATTAATTGATGAAGAAATTAACTGAATAATTTAACACCCTAATATATTTTATACACCTCTGATTCAAGCCTCCTGGTAAACATGCTCTGACATTAGTGATACATTTATTTAAAAAGAAAAGGAGTGCACCAATACTGAGTAACAATATGATACCAGTGTTAAAAGAATCATTCTCAGCCTCTTTTACAGGGCTTATTAAAATACTTGACTAAACAATAGAGATGTTTAGTATCTAAAAATTGCTGCCCTTTGCTGTTAGCTTCCTCCATGCTATATTAGCTCTCCAGCTAAAGATTACTGCATGGCTGCTGATGAGTGGAGCAGTAAACACACAGAACATGGAACTGAATTGAACTGATCAGCCCCATACATTGGCCCATTCTTACCCGTATCTGATCCAGCTTTTTGAGTCGGGATCAGACCCATATCTGATCCAAAGACCAGCCCGGTGTATCTCTAATACACACTGGTGATCACACAGGCAAAAATCACCCTCCTTAACTGCTTTTGCTTTCTCTTTCCTGGACTTATCTTTAAAAATCCCCTGCAAGTATTCAGAGTTTTGCCAAAAACTTTTATTATCAGTGCCACGATGTTTAAATACAATAATGTTCATGCCACAAGAGATTAAAGGATTAGTAAGCACACAGAATGAAAAAAACAAGATCAGTTAAACGTTACTGCTGTGGATGATCATGTAAATAAAGGAAGTTTGCAGCTGACATTTTTCCTCAGAACTAAACCTGTCATCATCCAGTTTATGTTTAACCTGGATGAGAGGTAAAGGATGTTTAACACCCCCCCCCACACACACACGGTTTGGTAGTCGTTGTTGATACCACCACATTTAAGAGCAGACTGACAGGTTGGTTTGGTTTGGAAATCACCTCCCATCATCTTTCAGTTCCTGGACACAAGTGATACCATCTATCCTTAAATAACGACCTGCAGCAGCACATATCCACCACCTCCCCCAGGGCGCCTCAGTGATACAGCTATCAGATATACCACATAGACTCTACCACACCACATATGCAGTCTAAATCTGGATTACTTCCTCGGCCATCGTTCCAACAAAATCAGCCTCTGAAACTTCTCAACACTCCTCTTTATTCTTTATAACTACTTCGTCACTCTCCCTGATCACAACCATGTGCAACATCTTCCAGGAGAGACCATGTGCCCTCTACATTTTCAGTGCCTTACAAAACCATAACTATGCTTATAATGTAATGATTCAAACATCTTCTTCAACCTAAGCCATTAACAATGGTTCTGTGATGTTTGCATGAGGAGTTGTTAAACAGAGGTTTGAGAACAGGCAGAAGATAGGCAACTGCAGAAAGGCGTTAAACTCCATCTCTGTGTGATGGTCGCTCATCAGAGTGACTGTCAACACTAAAAGCAGCTCTTTTCCAGCAAAAAAGCCACCTCTTAGTTTATGAGAAGGTATTAGTGGGAGGAATCCAGCTCCAGTTTGTGTTTCACTACAAGCCGAGGCTTGTGCGGCTGCTGATATGAAACTAGAAGGAAGCACAGTGTGAGTCCTTGCACTTCTGTCGAGTCTGACAAACCGCTTCTGTGTGCACTTTAGCTGATTTATATAAATATACTTGTGTGTGTGTGTGTGTTTAAAGACGAGTGCTTCCACGACATGCTCATCCGTCACAGTGGCTCACTTTGTTCTTTCTCATCTAACTTATTTCATGGGAGCTGATCGCAGCCGCTGAGTGATCAGAGACACCTCCATCTTCACTACCGAAAAATCAGCACTCCTCTGTTTACTACCATCAGACCAGCATGTAAGGAGCATTCACTCCAAAGCATCTACAGCAGCGTTTTCAGACCGCTTCAGTTCTTTTTCCCAGTGCCACAAATTCCGACGCCTAAACACACAACCACAACAATTTACTGTTATTCCGCTCTTTAGCCCATGATCTCTGAGTATTTAGCCAGCGCAGAATCGGCATGACACAATAAATAAATATCAGACACTTAAATCGATAAATGCCAACTTATTTGCTGATGTCAGTCAATAAGGCAAATATTGGCCGATACAGATATTTGACCTACATCTCTTTATGCATGAAGCCAGATTTTTTTTTTACACCAGATGCCCTTCTTGATGCAACCCGAGTGGGATTTCTGTCACCCCACCGGGATGGAATCAGGGATCATTCACTTGTTAGGTGAATGTGTAAAGAACTACACTAGCATGATGCACTTTTTGACTGTCAAAAGAAAGAAAGCATTAAAATGGACTTGGTGACAAAATAAAGGAAAAAGAAAAACAAGGAGTGTTTTAGTACGGTCACATGCTGCCACAACAGATTCAGTGCAACTTGGCACCAATTAATGAATCTCTGGAACAACATTCTTCTATACAAATATCTTGTCACCTTAAAGGAAAATGCCTTCAGGTCCCAACAAACATTAAACAAACATCAACAGCTTGCACACTGCAGAGGCCAGTTTTACCTGTTTTTACCCGTTTTCTGCATCGTGGTGCAACTTCTCTTGACTGGCTCTTAGGGGGCAGAGGCTGGACCAGCACCATCTTCTGCATTTCTGAATTCTGCCATAGATTCATATAGAGGATTATTTGAAGGCCATTTGCCATGTAAGTGACACAAAGCATCCCCAGATCAGAAAGTCTCTTCCAAAACCATGAATCTCTAATACAAACTTTAGGAAAACTGCACGGTCTACACATATTCCCTCATTTTACTGCCATCACTTCTATTGCTTTACTTCATACTGCTGCTGCTGTGTGTGTGTGTGTGTGTGTGTGTGTGTGTGTGTGTGTGTGTGTGTGTGTGTGTGTGTGTGTGTGTGTTTCTGCAAATGTGAGATCCACAGTGGTTACGTAATACACATTTCTTTTTTTAAGTGTACATAAACAAAGTTAGAGACTGAAGTGCAGAAAAGTAACGTCACCAGTCTTCACTGTAGCACAGTTTATTCATGCTGCACTGAAGAGCAAAGACAGACAGAACTGAGTTTGTGCTGCCAAACGCACTGATAAATGTTTAAAGCATGTGTCTAATCCAGTGTTTCTACTGTCTTTTAAAAGCTGAACATATAAATCCAAACCTATCTGCACGGAGGGACAAGTGTAAAATGTGTGATACACTGGGTGAACTGAGCCTTGAGATAGTAAGGCTAAAATGCCTGCACATTACAGTAAATCAGCTTAACCAACATGCCTCCAAATCTATGCTTATGGATCCATATGATGTCAGAGCAAACACTGAAAACGATTATGTGGATCCGGGCAGCAGGTCGGTGATTAACCACACACACCCCTATTAGGTATAGGGTGCACACCAGCACAGATAAAGCTTGTCCTGAGAAGCACTGCTGCTTCCGGCCCTACTTATCAAGACTCAGAATATACACCGGGACCGTAAACTGTATATATAAGATGGAAGCCACCACCATGGCATCATCCACTCCCTTCGGTACTGAACAACCTCTTGTCAGAGCTAATGGTCGTGCCTGCTAGCAAACAGTGATGGTAGCGATCCATTCCACCCAATCCAATCACCCTCCATACAGCTGTTATGAAGGGGAAAACCATCTAACAAGGACAAACTGGTTTTTTTCCCCCACTATGCTGTAAACATGCTTTTGTTATTTAGTTTGTCCTTTAAACACTGGCGTCTGTGAAGACTCAAGTGACCATTGGTGGAACTGCAGTTTTTAGCATTTCTGCATGGTTTCATTTTTCAGTTCTAAAGTTGTGGCTTTACCTGGACCACAGACGGTACAAATATGGACATAACTTCTGGGGTCTAAAAAGTGATGCTGTTACGAGTGCCTTAAACCTACAATCTTAACGGGGCAGACTCCTCTGGTTGGGAAACAACTTCTGGTTGCATGTAAGTGCGTGGGAAAATGGCCTTGACTCTCTGACCTCAGTAAACACTTTCCTGATGATTTAATGGGCTCAGCTGCTGATTTTGGATCATATTAAGCAAAATATGAAATTCATTCTGCAAATTATGGTCAATATTAGAGTCAGAAAGGAGGATTGGGTATGCTAATGGCTGAACTTATGAAGCTGGAGCCTATGAGTATGCAATGTTCTAATGTTCAGCTGTCAGCTCCAACCCTTTCTCCTTGCCCAATATCAAAACATGAAGTTCAGGGCTTCATAATGGGTCTTCTTTAAGCAATCGGTGGTGGCGTGGTGTCTATGTCCATCTTTTATGAGCTGGATAGGTAACAGGTCTATCAGAGAGCCAACACAGCTAAGCACCCCCCCCCCCCCCCCCCCCACACACACACACACACACACATTACTCCCATGTCAAGCCTGTTTGCCACAGAGAAACCTCATATAAACCACAATCTGTCCTTCTGGAAAAGCCTTTCCTTCACTTTTTACAGCACAAAAATACATCTTTAATTTTTCTTTATGTTCTTCATAATCTTTATGTTAGAAACTTTACACACATAACAAGCTTACATGTTGTGGCAGTTAGCATGATAGGGGTAGAAGAAGAAAGAAACCGCTATTTTGTGAGTGCGTCTGGGTTCAGCCGGCTCTCCATGCCTCTTTACAGCTGGTAATGGATTAAAAGGAAGCAGTGGGGATTTCCACAGAAGGCCCACTGAACAGTCAGATCAGTGATAAACGCTCCAGTGCCCACTTTCACTGCAGCTCTCCACAAACACAGGACTTCAGTCATCTGCTGCAAGCTGGAAACTTGAGTCTTTCCCTCTGACTGTTCGCTCGATAATCAACAAATCACAGGTCACAACGAGGCCAGTCAGCTGGCTGACCACCACTCAGCGGAGGGGTCGAAGTCAACTGTGCATCCGGGTCAGGTGAAGACAAAGTTACAACTTGCAAACAGCACCAGGGCTGAGGGCTCTGCACACCCACCCGTGCAGCTTCGTGAGCAAACACTCAGTCCGCTAACACGGGTAACGGAAATGCCAATGCTGTAAATAACGTCCAACGGATACTTAAAGGAGTATCCACGCCGCCGTGACGCGTTACAGCAGGGAGCAGTTACCGCCCAGCACCGGTGCCCCCCCTTCTTAAAAAGCTAGCCGGTGGGGAACACACCAAAGAACAACATACCTGCTTCCACCGTGTCCGTCAGGTCGTGGTTGGCTGCTGTCCGGGGGAACTCCTTCAGTTTTCGGGAGCTGAGGTTGAGAACACCGCTGGCCGCCGCCTCCTCCAGCGCCCGCTCCAAGCCCCGGTTCGGAGGCAGGTTGGCGCTGCCGATGTGAGCCTGGATTGACGGAGAAGAACCGTGAGGGGGACGAGCCGACTCCGGTCCCAACGTCGCCATAATTTTCCGCCTCTCCGCTGCGCGCGTATGTGTATCGGTTATGTCCGAGAGAGAGCGCGGGGTGAGCTACGTTCAGGCGAACAGCGGGACACTGACTTCCCAGACGTCCGTAGCTGTGCCGTGCCGCGCAGTCAGATTCCTTGATTGTCGCCGCCGCGTCTGCCTGGAGGTCTGCGCTGGTTCGTCCAGTCAAGCTTCAGGAGCGGTGCGACATCCGGCGGGCAAATTTCAAAATAAAACATCGACCAGGATCATGTTAGTGGTGTGATAAAAGGAACTACAATGCAGTTTCAAGTATAATTTAGATATTAAAACGTTTATTTCAAATTAAAAATGGCTTTAAATTCAGATTGAGAAAAAAATAAATAAATCAGAAATAAATACAAATTTATAAATAAAACACTGATGATGCAGTTCTGTGGGTGATTATGTGGCATCGGTCTGTGCTTCTCATGCCAAAAAGAAATCAAATCTATAAAGATGGCTGATAAAATTCTACCATCCTACGGTTTTTATTTTGAAAAATGTTTCCGGTCACAGGCTGCATATATTTTTGACTCACCGCAGCTCACTGCGGCTGCGCCCTGGATTTTACGCCCCAGAGAAGGCAGCGAAAAAGTGTGGCTGAAATTTAGTGAACAGTGACCTCTGCTGGACAAAAGCGATAAACAACACATTTCAAGGACTGAAGCTTTTCCACGGAGTTCAGTCACACAGGAGGGATACTGCAAGTTACTAGAGACCCCACATCCTCGTGCTGGCGGAGGCTTAAAAATTGTTGCATTAATTTTCAGTCTACGTCAGAATTTTTTATTTGCTTTGAAATAAAAGGTTGGGAGATGAAATTAGCAGTGGCTTCTTTCTGAGTAATGTGGCTGCAGAATCCAACATATCTAGTCAGACTAATAACTTCCAGCAGGCGTATAAGAACTTAATGTATAGCAAACACTAACAATGTAGTGTAAAGCGTGCAAAAGATTTAATATAATTGTTTTGTTGGGAACCTTTGGCACTGGCTCTCAGGTTTTGATATAACGGATGGTCCACATTTATTTCTGCCCATCATCATGAGTTCCTTTTTTCTTTATCTAATTTCATACTCACATCATCTAGAATACAACTGCAGCAATTTGTGAGCATTAATATCACTGATTCCAAATAATCCATAAATACATGTTTAAAAAAGTTTTTTCTTTTATCTGAAAGCAGCTCTGTGAGTAGAAACTGCTTTGTGCTGCAGGTGAAAGGTCCTTATTTACAACCATTCTGCGTACACGTAGCCTGTGTGTGTGTGTGTGTGTGTGTGTGTGTGTGTGTGTGTGTGTGTGTGTGAGAGAGTCCCACTGGGAAGCAGGAGTGCTGAGTCAGCTCATTACATAACAAGCTTGCATCAGCAGACACACACACAGTGCTGCTCACTGATTACACTGAGTTGTTTATACACACATACTTGTGAGGACCTTTCCTGACCTGACACACACACACACACACACACACACACACACACACACACACACACACACACACACACACACACACACACACACGTCGGGCAGATTAAGTCTAAATCAGCCCAATTCTCCCATCAAACAGAACTTTGAAAAGTATGAAGATGGTTCACAGTTTTGCCAGAAATGTAATCATTAAAAATAAATACAAACACCAAAAGAACCCTTACAAATGTTTCCACATGTGTAGTTTTCTTTCTAAAAATATCCCCACTTCCCCCAAATGGCTTTGCAGGCCCTGCTTTCCTTTGAGAATAACCCTGATTTCTTTAAATGTTCCCACTTTGTTAAATTTTATCACTGTGCAAAAGCATTTTTCATTCACATGTGACATATTTGTGTTTTTGTTACTGATTCCAAAGTTTGGTGTTCATGTTTACCAGGAAGTGTACCAAATGTAGAGTTGAGTGTGCGCACTGAAAGTGAGCTCAAGTCATCTCTGGATGTTCATGCTCAAAAGAATAAAGTGTTAAGACTTCAATGATGTCTTCGTCTTTTTTATGAGGACAAATGAGTTGTAATGTTGCGTGCTTACTCGGTACAGCAACATTTGTTTCTGAACAATTATATTTAGGGTTATAGTTTATAGTTTTCTTACCCTGTCAGCGGCATCGAGTGACCCCCTTAAAGAGAAGAAAAGATGACGTTTATTTATCGCTGAGTCGGGAGATTCGCGCAGTTACAGCAGCTACAAATTAACTCTAAAACTCTAAAAGTTTGGAGCAACACAAAATCACTCAGTTCACCTTTCTGATGAATTTCAGCAGTCATCCTCACCATGGCTACTGGGCAAAAGTTTTGTGCCTTCTAGGAAAATAGGAAATAGTTGCAGCAGTTTACTGTGACATGCAAACGTACATGGAAATACAATAAATGACACAAACACAATTCTAACAAGCTTGAAAGTCAGTATTTGGTGTGACCGCCTTTATCCTTCTGCACAGCCTGAACTCTCTGAGGCAGCTTTCTGTCATTTCTCCAGGATTCCTGAAGGACATTCAAAGCTCTTCTTTGGATGTTGGCTGCTTTGTGCTCTGTTCTCATTCAGGATGATCCCACACTGCTTCAGTAACGCTGAGGTCTGAGCCCTGGGCAGGCTGATCCATGACTGATAGTGTTCCATTGTGTGCTTTTTTATTCAGGTATGCTTTTACTGCACTGCCAGTGTGTTTGGGATCATTGCCATGCTGAAAAGTGAAGCTGCTTCCAATCAGATGTTTCCAGATGCTTGGTGGATCAATATCTGATGATCTCCAACACCACTGCCTCGGTCTGACAGAGGCTCCACTGTGTTTCACAGATGGCTGCAGATGCTCATGCTCCTCACCTCCTCCATACAGACTGACAGTCTTGGATTCATCGCTCCATAAGACCTGCTGCCACTGATTTTACAGTTCAGTTCAGCTCTCGTGGAACCTCAACCAAAGAAAAACTTTACAAGACCTCCAGAAAGCCTGGAGAACTACTGCTCAAGATCCCTTTAAATATTACAATAAAGTCTGGCACCTTGGAAGCAAACTATAAGGATGCGTGGTGGCTCAAGAGTTTCACACATCGCTGCACTGACTGTAAATTCATGTATGCATCATTATGCCCCAAAAAAATCTATGTATGGTTCTTAACTATCAACTGAATATCAGTTGACTTGTGGCTGGGCCACCTGCAAACGCTGCCACCTGCAGGTAAAACTTTCAAAAAATTGTCACTTTCCAAATTAAATCACTAAAAATGACCCCAGTTTATTTATTTATTAAAAAAGACACCCTTTTTGCCCAGTGTAACTGTTAAATTCACTTCAGTCAGACAGTTTCAATCTGAGCACGCTTCTATTTTTGCCCCTCCTGCAGACATGAAGTTTGATCAGACCCATTGATACTTGTCTCTTGACCAGAACTTCCTCTTTCCGCTCTGCCAGCTACAGTACCACCGCAGCCCTCGCTGAGCACTGAGAAACGTCATGTCCAGTATTCCTGCTGAGCAAAGGCCTTGCAGTTGCCTCTGTGGCTGTTTCTAAATCCAGGAACCTTTGAACACAACATGCAACACTTGCTATGAAGTAAAATACTTTCACTTCTATCATTATTTGGATGAGATTAAATATCGTCCTACTCTTTAGAAAGACAATCATAAGATTTTCCCGACAAGAAGAAATAATTTTGGAGCATTCTGAAAGCTCCTAAAATAAAAGTATGACTTAATGCATGCTGAATCAACTTCCTGTCATTAGAAATAGCTGCAGAATAAGTTGGAAGTGGGTATAAAGGTTGTGTTTTTCTAACTACCAGATTACTTATTTGGGGTAATTTTGTGGAAAGGTGCTGTGTGGTATACTGAGAGCTTCTTGGTGTCTCTGCTCTCAGCGGAAAAAAAAAAAAAAAAAAACAGCTCTGACTGCTCAGATATAGAAAATACAAGCCTGATTTAAATACAGGAAGTGCTGAAACCAACCAGCCCTCTTCCTTTCTCCAGCTGCCGCAGCTTATGAAGCTTCGCGTCAGCCCCTCTCACAGGTTTCCTCTCTGTGCCGCTCACGGGTGAGTAGCCTGAGCTTCGTGCTCTGGTCAGCGCTGCTTTTCTCCTTGCTTTAAAACATGTTGCTTATTGATTTCAGTGAATAAAGGAAATACTGTAGATGTTATCACTTAGAATCAGAATCTACTTCTGCATTCATACAGGAAGCTCTGTTTGACTGATTACAGTGAAGCAGCTCCTTGAAGAAATATGAGAAATTATGAATATTGTCTTTAAATATCTGTTTTCTTGCTCTCTCTCTACCTCAAACCTTTTAAACTCACTTCTTACATTTGTTTGTTGTGTGTGTATTAAGAGGATATAGAAGGTGGATTATCCTATAAATATAAACTGACTGTATAATTTCATTTAGATATGAGGTCTGTTGATGAGATTTAAAGGCGGTTCAGTGCTACATATTTTTTATGCTTTACATCAATTTACGATCTGTGATGACGGATTGTTGGTTTGGCAGCGACTCGCTCAGATTCAAAGTTCATGAAACTTGTGTGACACTGATGCAACCACCTCTGACTCCTCCGTTTGATCATCGTGTTTTAGCTTGAAATCCCCTCCCAGGCCTTCGTCATTTATTCCCAGGTAGAGGTAAAAAAAAGCAGAAGCAGGCCTCGGAGGCCCCCTCAGCTCTGGAGCAAAAGGCTGCGGTGACACCAGGAGAGATCATCTTTTTTCCTGATATGTGTTCTTCACTGACCTCTGCGTCATGCTGGGCAGAACTGATCACAGCTTGTATCGAAACTAAAAGAAAAACATCTGAAAAAAAAAAAAAAAAGCCTTTTTTTTTGTTATTAATGAAATGATTGCACTCATTCACAGATGTTTTGGAAAAGTATTAGAAGAAATATTATCATTATGTGTTTCTTTAACCAGGAAATATGTGTCTTAAGATGAAACGTCTCTTTTGCACCAGTGTCATTTTTTAGTTTACAATATTAATATATTTTTGGTGCAGGCTACTTTTATTGAGAAAGACTCAAACTAAAAACACTTCTTGTGTATTTTATTTTTTTTCTGTTGGTTTTGTAAGTACACACGATTGTTTTATTTCAGTTTCTTTATCTGCTATTTTTATTTTTTAACTTCACTAAATTAACATGTTGTTAGGCCATTATAATAACCTTGGTGTGGACTGATGTGCTGCATATTTCTGATGCCTCACAGAGTGATGCTTACAACACCCAAACGTTATCACAGTGACGCCCTGTTACAGGCTGGGTGCTGTACAAAGCACGTTGGTTCAGATGCAGCACTTTTTGAATATGGTTGCTGGTGTTTCTGAGCTGCGCTCGTTCTAATTCTGGATGAACTTAAAGGCTTTCACAGCTTCAATTAGCTTTAGCCACAGTAGCTTTTTTCCAGGAAAGTTTGTGAAGTCTCTGAAATCTGTCCCAAAAATCTGCCTGAGAGCTGATAAAGGTCAGAGCGGCAGAGGTAACAGATCGAGTCGCATCTTCTGAGCCCTTGAAGGCTTCGGCACGTCTGTGTTCTGGTTCAGCTTTTAAACGCTGTCGTCATCAAAACACCCAAATAGGAACACCGGGAAAAAAAAAACTACTGTATGCAATTCATGCTTTTTATGCACTGCGTCACTTTCTGCTTCTTCCATCTGAACTTCAAAAATTCATCTTCATAGGGCACTTATGAACTTTTTAAAATGCTGTGCTAATTTTACAAAGATCACCTTTTTTTTTTAGTGTTTCTTTAGCAAAACCAGTCACTGAGAATAGTGTGCAGCAACACATGCATCATGTAACTCTGTGTAATCTTTGCTAAGATGCTTAAATCACATTTGCAAACTATTTTCAATATTAATGGTTTTAATAATATTGATAATTTGCCAGTTTAAAGAACTGCGAACTTCAAGGGAATTTGATGGTGGATACAAACAGTTGCTCTTATGGACGCTGAGTAACTGTGACTTGCACAAATGCACGTCTGTTAGGCCACATTTCCTGGGAAATTCGTGTATTGCTCCAGACTGGGAGTTCCTGTGACAGCGTGTACTGACTGTTTAAACTTGTGGAAATCTTCAACTCTTTAAAGTCTTCCCTCTGAGATACCGTCACAATTTGAAATCCATATTATGATAAAGATTTCAGTCATTCAGGTTTATATTCCCATTTATTGCCCTGTTTATCTTTGGACTTGAGACTTCGAATGAAAAAAAGTTTCATAAAAGTTTTTTTATGACCTTGATTGGCTCCAAACTGCAGTAGAACTAATAAAGCTTCTCCAACACATCAGCCGTTCAGTAACTTACAGAATCATTTCGTGCTTTCTGATGTTGTACAATCATAATTTACTACCACAGCTGGTAGCTGTTTTCTCACAGCTCTGAAAGCAGCAGGAAGTTTGCATCAAAGTCACTGAGAAACTTCGGCTTTCTTTGTCTGGGCAGATGGGAAGCCGCAGCACCATGTCCTCCTCCCTCTGTAGATCCAGGTACGTCAGCTGGTATGTGGACACCGCAGAGTCACAAACACCTGGAACTGCAGATCTGACATCCACGGGTAAGCTCCAGCACACTCTCAAAGCAAGTTTACAAAGGTTTTTGCAGGTTGTTGCAGGATTTGTATGGCTGTCACCACACAGGAAGCACCAGCAAGTTGTTGAAATATTTAATGTGAAGGAGATTTTAAAACATTTTATGGAAACCAGGACACAATTTTATCTGGTGAACTTTTATCCGGGGATATCTGGGTATCTTTTCCAGAACAGTTTCTGTTTATGGTTTCAGTTTTCAAAATCCATGTATAATTAAAATGAAGAATACATTTGAATGCTTACTGATCAGGCTGACACTCTTTCTTTGCTGTCTCTTGTTTTCCTTTGCACAGAAGATCTTTGCTATCAAAAGCAACAATCAGCTGCTGTGGATTCAACCCCACTGCTCCTTCTGTCACCAACAGAAACTGACAGAGGAGACGTTAGTGCAGCATCTTCCCTTCAACACAAACAGTCAAAAGCCAAACATCGCAAAGCTTTTAAATGTTCCCGCCACTCCAAGTCAAACAGACTCAGTCAGAGCAGTGAAGGTGTGGATGACGACAGCGACAGAGGCAGCAAAAGGAACTTGAGAACCCCAGAATCTGACCTCCCGACAAAAGAGGAACTTTCTTTTTTGCATCCAGAGGATGAAAATTTCCTCCTTCCCAGGAGCAGTCCGGTCATCTCCAGACGCCACAGGCCCATCTCCTGGCATGGAGGGATAAATAATGCATCTGATCCCAGGTAACTACTGTATACTGTATACACACACTACATTAGAAATAATAACAACATGCTGTGAGATACACCTGTCAGCTACACAACTTTAAAATGTGCAGGTCTGCTCTTCGTGCATTTAGACAACTGAATTCAACACGACAGAAGCAAAGAGCTATATGGCAGATTTCCAGCCCCTTAGATCAGACCTGGGTGCAGTTCCTGGGCCACATCCAGCCCATTGGTTGTCTCTGACTGACCCATGTGAGGTCACTGGAAAATTAGGATTCAAACGTAAATAATTATACATAATGCAGTTTGTCCCATTTCAGCCACCAAACACTTTTTGATAAATGCCCGATCAGAGAATTGCTTAATGATTTTTGTGATTTTGTGGGAACTCACAATACAGCGTTGTTGCTTTTATTTTGAAGCTGCATTTTTTTAAATTATTATGTATATGTGTGTGCAAGCAAACTCGGCTTCACTGTAAATGCATTGGAAGAGACATTTATGAGAGACGTGAGTTTGCTAGCCATGAAAAATGTCAACTCAGATGAAAAAAAGGAAAAGTGATGCAGAAAGATGTCAGAGGTAACGCCATGTGTTTAGATTTTGGAGAGCAGATTGCTGTGTTTAAGGATTACAGTCAGAATTGCCATTACGAGAGTAAACAAGCAGAGAAATACGAAAACTTGACCAGTGCAGAACAGGAACGGACGTCTGAACCTTTGCTAATAAAGCTATAAAAGCAGGGCTGGAGCAGCTTTGTGGCCCAGCTTGAGTTGTGCCATTCATGTGTGCCGTATGGCCTCCCACCCCTCTTTTTTAATTACACTATAGTGAATACAGGTCATCACACATCACTACACATGTAAGAGCTTGGGGGGGTGGGGGTTCCACACAGAGGGTGTGTTAGACACTGAGGTTTTCACACATACTCACTTTACGCCTCATACACCCACACACACCAAGACATGCACCCAACACATCACCTTTAACACTGATGAGTGGGGGTGGGGGGGTCTTCTTACACTACCATTTCCTGCACCCTACCAGGGGAAGGGGCTGGCTGGTGGTTCAGGGGCTGGGTTGTTCTCGGCTTGCGCCGGGGTGGCCGTTGCCTCTGGTTCTCTGGTGCTCTTGCCCTTTGGTCGTGGGTGGGGGTGGGGGGGTGGCTCTGGCTGGGTCTCCCTCTTCCTTCTGCTGGGGTGGGAATGCGGATGTCATCGGGACGGCCTCGGTTCTTTAGCTCTCCTGGGGTGCGACAGACAGCCTGGGTTTTGGGGGTTCTTCTCTGTCTGTCTCAGGCTTCTGGGGGGGCGTTGTTGTGGCTTCTCGCCCTCATTACCAAATACGTTTCACCTAATAGACAGGCGCTATTTGTAACTAAAATAGTCAGCTTCATCAGGGCGCTGAATCACACACAGTTTTTGTGCTTTTGGAGCTGCATGAGACTGAGTGTGAAGACACAGGCCACCACACAGCTGTCAGGAGGCTCAGTCTGGGGGAAGTCCTAAAAAAAGTTCAGGACCTAGAGCAGAAAATTGAGAGTTTTGTGAGAAGGAAGGGGAGGACACTCAAGAGCTCTCAGATGCAGAATGGAAAGCAGATATTTTGCTGTTGGTGTCACTGTTCTTCACATTTCCACTTTACACAGTGAGCCTGACGTTAATGCCAGACTTCTCTCATTGAACAAGAAAAAAGAACTGAAAACTGTAGATGAAGTCACTGAACTGCAAGCAAAAAACTTCCTATAATCTAAAAAGTCTTTTGCAGACATGTACATTTGTTCACAGCTGCTAGAATTTGATGAGCAAATCTAATCAGCATCATCACCCTGAAGCTAAATTGCTGTCTGCTACCCCTCACATGAACACCACAT
This sequence comes from Archocentrus centrarchus, assembly GCF_007364275.1. NCBI lineage: Eukaryota > Metazoa > Chordata > Actinopteri > Cichliformes > Cichlidae > Archocentrus > Archocentrus centrarchus. The sequence goes on from NC_044366.1 coordinate 31,373,972, forward strand.
CCTGTCCTGCATCACTGTAAATTGCACAATACTGCAGACTAACTGGTGTCACCTCCACTCCACTGCACAAAGCTGCCCACTACATATTTTCATGCAGCCTCTGAAAAGCACAAAAGTATACTTCAGTTAGTTTTGCAAGATGTTTCACATAAGAACTAAATTCAGCAACACATAATGATTTAAAAACTCTAAAAGGAATTTTGAAATTAATTCCAGCTTACAGAATTTCCCTTGCTGAGTAGCCCTTACCTATTAATCTCTCAACTTCCTCTCCGAAACCACCGCTTTACATCTGCACATCACAGGGATGAGAAGGAGAAAAGATGTTTTAAAGGTGGAAGCAGGCAGTGGGATGTCATTATTTTTTTTATTACTGAATAAGTATCTCCATGCTGTCAATGAAGGAAAAATTAATGAAAAATTAACTATTTGATAATTTGTGTTAATTGCTTTCTGATTGTTGTGGCTCACTTTAACCTCTACTTAGGATTTCTTACTACAATAACACATACAGTGACATAACTGCTTGACAAATATCATTATCTACCTCTTTCTGGCATCATTCTTTGATTATTTTTTTCTGTGCCTCACATAGTACACTCAGTCTGTTTAAAAGAAAGATCACTCATTGCAGTATCTCAAACATACACTATATTGCACTTAATATTCACTCACCAATCCAAATCATTGGATGGAGCCTATCCCAGCTGTCAAAGGGCAAAAGGCAGGGTACACCCTGTACAGGTCACCAGCCTGTCACAGGGCTAACACAGAGAGACAAACAACCATTCACATCTATGGGCAATTTAGAATCACCAGTTAACCTAACCCCAGTAACTGCACGGCTTTGGACTGTGGGAGGAAACCCACACAAACATGCAAACTTAACCCAGAAAGGTGAATTTGAACCTAAGCCTTCTTGCTGTGAGGCAACAGTGCTAACCACCACACCACTGTACTGCTGCAACAAGTCCAGGTGTGAAATTTCCTCACTGCTAAATATTCCACAGTTAACCGTGAGTGGTATTATAACAAAGTGGAAGCAGTTGGGAGCAACATTAAATGACAGAGCAGGATCAGAGGTCACTAAGTTTCTGCAGAGTCAATCGCTACAGACCTCCAAACCTCATGTGGCCTTCAGCTGCATCCAAGCCTTACATCACCAAGCACAATGCAAAGCGTTGGATGCAGTGGTGTAAAGCACACCAACACGGGACTCTAGAGCAGTGGAGACGTGTTCTCTGGAGTGACAGATCACACTTCTCTGTCTGGCAAAGTGATGGATGAGTGTGGGTTTGGCGGGTGCCAGGAAAACGGTACCTGTCTGACTGCATTGTGCCAAGTGTAAAGTTTGGTGGTAGTGTTGGGGGGGGGATTATGGTGTGGGGGTGTTTTTCAGGAGTTGGGCTCGGCCCCTTAGTTCCAGTGACAGGAACTCTTAATGCTTCATCATACTGAGACACTTTGGACAATTTCGTGCTCCCAACTTTGTGGGAACAGTTTGGGGATGGCCCCTTCCTGTTCCAACTTGACTGCACACCAGTGCACAAAGCAGCTCCATAAAGACATGAATGAGTGAGTTTGGTGTGGAAGAACTTGACTGGCCTGCACAGAGTCCTGACCTCAACCTGATAGAACACCTTTGGGATGGATTAGAGTGGAGACTGTGAGCCAGGCCTTCTCTCCAACATCAGTGTCTGACCTCACAAATGCGCTTCTGGAAGTGGAATTCCCATAAACACAAACAAAGGGTGGGCTGACATCATATTAAACCCTATGGATGGATGAATGGATGGATGGATTAAGAATGGGATGTCACTCAATTTTATATGAGTGTGAAGGCAAATGAGTGAATACTTTTGGCAATATAGTGCATTTCTAAAGGTAGAGATAGTACTTTTGGCCACTCCCTTATTTCCCAAGGGGTCACCACAGTGGTTTTGCATGTTTGATTTGATTTGAATGTCCTGCCTGACGCAGCCCTCCCATTGATCTGGGCTTAGAGTCAACAAGGAGCACACAAGCTTGGGGCCCTCGAGGCTGGGCTTGTTCCTTCTCCTGGTCTTGAAACAGGAATCTTTTCCGTGTAAGGTGAATCTGTTAATCACTACACCAAAGGCAATTTTTTGTTAAAACAGTTTTTGACCTATGGAGACATCATTCACTGTAGTGTGTAGACCAGGGGTGGGCAACTCCAGGCCTCGAGGGCCGGTGTCCTGCAGGTTTTAGATGTGTCTCTGCTTCAACACACCTGAGTCAAATATAGAAGTCATTAGCAGGACTCTGGAGAACTTGACTGCATACTGAGGAGGTAATTCAGCCATTTGATTCAGGTGTGTTGGATCAGGGACACATCTAAAACCTGCAGGACACCGGCCCTCAAGGCCTGGAATTGCCCACCCCTGGTGTAGACCATATGCAGGTTCACTTGCTGTCTATGTCACAAGCGTTGCCTTTTTGGTGCAGTCCACCACAAAGAAAAGGAAATGCAGCTTCACTTAGTTTCAAATAGAACATGAAGTAAACACGGCAAAAGTTCCAAAATACACATCTCTCAAACAAGATAAAAAAGATACGCTGCTGTGTGGGTGCCTCCCTGCCGAAACTAAAAGATGATCGCCAGACAGATCAGCAGCCAAAATAACAGTTCCTACTTGATGAGATAGAAAAAGGGAACAGACAAGTGAAAGAAGACTACCACATAAAAAACAAAAACAAAAACAAAACCCTTCATGTCTTAGCGAGTGGGCTGGGAACCTTTCCTTCAGATAAACCACTATTTCACATGCTGCAGAGTTTGTGTGTGCTTGTTTTTGAAGTTACACACATGAACATTTCTGACCCCCTCTTAGCATTCATCACCTGCCCACAGAAACACACTCTATGCCCACATTTAGTTTGCTGTTTTCTGGCCACCTTGGCACTCAGGTCTACATAGAAACTGTTTGCCACTGCGTTACTCTGATACCACCACTTGATGGCGCCCAAACTTCTTCACATAGTGCAGCATAATGAGGCTTTAACTGAGTGCTGGGGTAAAGTAACACACTTTAAAACTAATAAGGTTTTTAAAGCTTGTATATTAAAACTATACAGTATGTCGTACAGTAAGCCTCACTTCCTGTGCATAATTGCAGCAGGAACCAGTGAACGCTGCTCATGACTTACAGCGTTTAACGTTTCTGACACTTGGTGGTAAATGTCACAATGTTATGAAAGTTGTGTGGTTGCCTCAAGCCTATGAGCAAACAGGAACTGAGATGAATAAATAAAGAGGCCTTTAAAAAAAACATCTGTGGTTTTATGCATCAATGTGTTTTTAACAGCTGAAAATCCAACGGTTAAAATATTTTTTAACATCATCCCCAAAACAGAGCAGAGAGCCGAGGCTTACTCTTTATCATTTCAGCCTAAATATCAACTTTACTTTAACTTTTATTTTTTTTTAAATTGTCATAATTTGCAGCACTTACAGTAAGTGAAACATCTGTAATAACAAGTGTTTCACATACTGTTAGTTAATCATCTGTCAGTCATTTATCTGCTTAATAAACAGCTTCAGCTCTGCTTTTAGATTTTGGTGCTTAGGCACCAGAGGAAATAATGAATTACTGAACTGTAGAACAGTTCAGCTGCTTTGAGACTCTGTAGGTCAGCTGGTACTAACTAGTTACATTTGATGTTAATCAGCTGTTTGTCAGGTGATGTATGGAATCAGTATCCTTACAGTTTAAATGCTGCTGCTGTATCCACTGCTCTAATCCCAACTGACACTGCAATTATTACAGTTTAGTTCAGCTTTATTGGTTTATTCCAATGGTTTTAAACTGTTACAACTTAAACTGGATTCCCACACATCATCATACAAGCAGAAAACTGACATCTGAAGACATTATAACTGAAAACAGTCAACTCAAAATGTGCTCTGTCTTTATTTCTTAGGTGAATTTTCTTTCACTTGCATTGTTCTGACACTTTTTCATCTAAAGCGAAACATTTCTTCTGTTAGCTCGGACCCCCCGTCGCCCACTTCTGGTTCACTGTCTCTGGGTCGGCATGAGTGCCTGAAATCTACCAGCGAGGCGGATCTGAAATCCAAACCAAGCTCCTGTCAGGCCTCATCCCCCGTGCAGGAGGTTAAAAAGCAAAACTGTACCTCGATGTCATCAAACCTGAAGCACCTCCTGATCCCCGGCCTTCACCTTCCCTACAGTGGACAGCAGGGAGTAGCTGAGGAGCACAAAAGGCGGAGCCAAAGTACCTGTGCTACCCCTCACACAGCAGGTAAAATAGGGTTTATTTATGTGCCAAACAGTAGATGATGGGTGGAGGTTATACTGTGCCTATTAGGAGAATAAACCACCAACCAAACCATGTTTTTTCAGCTTCACATTATCTTTAATTAAGGGAAAAGACTGATAATCTACAGAAATATTTCGGGTGGCATCATCCAAATACTTCTGAATCTCAGTGTGATGAAGAACAATAACCCACATGTCCCTCTATACTTGCTGTCTAAGGTGTAAAAGTTGGAAAAACATGAAAGAACCGTGGATAAAACTCTGTGGTCGGTCGTAGATGGCACTCATGTGCCTGTCAGGTCTGTTGGGCACCATCAAACGTATCGTGCAGTAAAAACTGAGCTGAACATCAGTCGTAGCCTCACAAAGCTAGCATCAGCTGGGTTTGTTAGTTATTTTGCCAGGTTACAATGTCAACTTAATGAAAGTAACAAGACACACATCACTCCCAGCACGTGTTTAAATTTGCTCTGCACTAAGTAAAGAAGGCTGACAGTGATGATGCTGATGGCAGCTGTAGGAAGAAATATCTCTGAAAGTACATCGTGAGTTAGAAGTACTGATCCTCATAATAAAGATGGCCAAAGTTTAAAATAATAACATATATAAGTAAACATTTTTCCTACTCTTGGCTCTGTATGATGTCACTCAGAGCATATACTTTTAATGTGATCATCTCAGGCACATGACTCTGAAGCACAGAGGCTCTGACCACCTGCTGCGCTAAGACCCCGTATATGATAACTAAGGATTATGATGAACTGCTAATCATGTAATACTGCTCCAGGCCTGGTCCATGTGTGTGTGTGTGTGTGCGCGCGTGCGTGCGTGCGTGTGTGTGTGTGTGTGTGTGTGTGTGTGTGTGTGTGAGAAAGCCCAGAAATCCAGGAAGGTTGTTTTTGTGTTTTGTCAGGAGGCTCCACCTCAGCTCAGCAAAGCAAAAAAAGAAGTTGCAGTGAAATCCCAGAATCCTCTGCAGAGATCTTCAGGACCAGCTGTGAGCTGGAAAAGGTGTCTTACATTTTTTCCACAGTTTTTATTACTTACTTTGGAATTAATGTAATAAATGTCATTATCAAAGGGATAAAAGACACTTTATTTTTGTCATATAAAACAAGTTACTCATTATCAAAATTATTGGTTCTGTCAAACAACTGCAAGTTAGAAGCTACAGATGTGAGAAATTAAAAGTAAATTTAAGGCACTGAACAACTTTTTAAACCTGTTTACATGCATTTAAAAATAATTAAGTTATAGTTAAATTGGATGTTTTTTTAATGTTTTAATTTTTTTTAAAGTGTTTTTCTAAATAAATGTCAAATATTTATTTGACATTTATTTCCTGTGTGCAGGAAAACGCTCATTTTATTGTGGTGGACATGGTGCTGGAGATGCTGGAAAGTGCAAAGTGGACTTTGAGTTTAGATCAGTGGCTTTCCACCATGGACACACACCACGACACACACTGCCAGATGTGCAGACACACAAGCTCCGCACAGGACAGTTCACCACACAAACAGACATGCACAGCACAGCGATGCGCAGGAGACTGCAGCACAGACGATCCCGGACAACAGAGTAACAAGCGAAGACATCCAGATGAAGACGTGAAGACGGCACACAGAGACACACACTCGTATGTGCAGGATCAAGAGGAGAAAGCCAGGAAGGATGCGGCTCAGCATCAAATAAAGACTCTGTCTATGCTCTCCACTGACAGCGGCTTTGAAGGTAAAAGATTTTCTTTGTATTTCTTTTTTCAGTGAATATTTGCTTTTCAAACATATAATCTCAGCTGGGATCAGAGTTACCCAACATCTTCCTTTCTCCTGATGATGTTTTTAGACAAAAAGCCAAGCGATGGCTATTTTGTTACTACAATTTGTCCAACCAAATCTCATAGAAATCCATGCAAATACTGTGAAGATAGTTTTAATAGACTGATTGTTCCTTTCCACCATCCTTCCATCTGAGTCAAATATAACAAATTGCTCATAACAACACAATCTGATCAGCAGCAAGTGCTCTTTTGACAGCTCCTACACCCACACTGAAACCTATTAAACTAATATGCAGATCTTTCCACTAAAAACCTTTCAAATGAACTATGTTAAACTAATCTACTGGCTGCACATGTACAGGTAAAATATGGGACACTAAAATACACAGTCATTATATTAACCAACAATGAACCCCGTGCTGAATTTCACAGCATCAACACAAAGGGCAAATCACAAAAATGATATCCCCTTAAAATGGCGTCCATCTTTAAAATGGCCATTGCTGATTTTTAAATGGCTATTAAACTGCTGATCCAAAGAGTGATGCAAACATAATTCCAAAAAAGTTGGGACGGTATGTAAAATTCAGATCTCATAAATCCATATTTGATTCAGAATGGAATGCTTGTTTGCTCATTGGCTTTATAACAGGAAGTGAGTGTTAGAAATGTTACTGTTTTTTCTATGGCAGTCATCAACATATACATATTAATATCATCAACGGAATGCAGAAATGGATATTAAGCTCTATTTTTATATAGCTTAATATTGAATTAAATGAGAATAAACATAACCATCATATGATGTGTTTACGTTTCAGACTGTGGAGCTGATCATACATTTCCTCAGAGAGAGACTCTAAGAAAGTAGGAAACTGTTCCTTTCAGTCAACATTTTCAGAATCTGAACACTTGCTGTGAAAGCTGAATGTCTCTGTGGTTTCCCATAATGCAGTGCTGAGCAGCTGGCCCAGCACCTCGTGTTGGAGTTCAAGAGGAGTTGGCTTCCTTCTAATGAGCTTCAGCGTGGCCGGCAAAGCCTCCGTAGCTCGCTTCAGGAGGTGAGAAAAGAGCCCCCGTATCACCCACAACACTTTCTCATAGAACTATTTTAAGTATAAAATAAGGTGTAGGTGGCAAATGTAGGTGGCTGGTGACCAAGAAGATTTTCTGGTACTGGTTTTTCCACATATTTGTCACACTGTTGTAGCTGCACTGTCCTTTGTGACTGTGCACAGCTACAACATGTTCTTTGACGTGGTTCTCCAAAGCTCTCTTTAACATCTAGAGAATACTAGAAGAGACCCTAAAACCATTATGGAACCTGGAAATGACTGCAGATGTCCTCTCTTCTTCCTGTTGATGCCAGTTGCCTGGTACAGGAGAAGTGGCGGAGAGCAGCAGCAGCCTGACAGAGGAGATCAGACAGCGTACCAGGATGAGAGGATCCCTCAACTGGGCACCTCCACGCTTTCAGATCATCTTCACAGTCCAGCCCACACTCAGGTTTCCTTTACATGTGACGACACAACAGCTCAGTGGCAGAATGGCCTATTTCTGACTGATGCACTAATGAGTGTGTCTTTTTTCTGTCTTCAGGCGAAGAGAGGTCGTGGCTTTGCAACACTTCCTGTGCGCAGGCTGTGGGACCGAGGTGGAGCCCAGTGAGTTCTGCATTACGTAAAATGAACTGTTTTAGACATAAAAGAACATTTTTGATCCCTCTACAGGAGGTCAAACCATGGTCAGAAAAAGCTTCTATTATTGAGAAAGGAGACAGATCAGTAGGCCAGAGTCCATCTGCTTTATTAATATGATTGGCATATAATATAATATAGTTGTCAGCAGATGAGACAGAAACACAATAAATAAATGTTTAAAAGTGTTCTTCACAGTAATCTAGGTATTGCATTACCATGGATACTGTCCAGTTACACATACGCTGTAACGTATGTGTAACTAATAAAACAGGAACTCTAAGAGTCTCTCTCTCCTGCCAGGGTACATCAAGAAACTGCGGTACTGTGAGTACCTGGGCAGGTATGTAAAAATAATGTGTTGTTACCAAATAATTAAACCAGTGTGTGGGGCGTTTTCCTACAATCAGATATTAAACCATACATACAGGTCCCAGTATATATATATATATATATATATACTTCTGTGTATAGTTATTGTGAATGGATTATTGACCTGTTGTAATTTTTCTGTAGGTATTTCTGTGACTGCTGTCACAGCAACTCTGAGGCTGTGATTCCAGGTCGAGTTTTGTCCTGCTGGGATTTTGGCAGGTAATAAAATCAGATGATAAATGTCACACTGATAGTTAATAAAACTGTTATTTACAGTTACTGTACAGCTAACAAACAATGAAACAGATAATTATATTTACCAGTTGTTTAATGTGTAGTTTGTAAAGAGGCACCGGTCATCTGAACGGTTATTGTAAAGTTGTAACTGATGTTTAGGAAACTTGACTGGTTGATGGCGTTGTAATATTAATGTTATAAAGATCCTAACATTATAACTCATCATCATCATACTAATATTGCAGGTACCCTGTGAGTGATTTCTCCAAACAGCTGCTGGACTCGGTGTGGCATCAGCCTCTGTTTGATCTGACCTGTGTCGGTAAAACTCTGTACGGTAAAGTGAAGGAGCTGGACAGGTTTAGGGTGAGTTAACATCTAAATTACTGGGATTATGCTTGGCATCATCTAATTGACTAAAACTCTCAGTTTAATTTTATGGTTGTGATCCATATACAGATAAAATCGGCTGGTGCCTTCATATTAGTGTAATGAGATGTAAAACATTTGTCATCAATACTAATATCAATGATCAATCAATAAGTTAACACACCTGTACTAAAACAGATTGAAAACATGAAGCAAAAATAATTTTAAACAGTGGTTGTTATAACAAGTGGTGGCGTGGTGGTTAGCACTGCTGTCTCACAGCTAGAATGGCATCTAGAAGGCCTGGGTTTGATTCCACCTGGGTCCGGGCCTCTCTGTGTGGAGTTTGTTCTCCCTGTGTCTGTGTGGGTTTCCTCCCACAGTCCAAAGACATCCAGTTAGTGGGGTTAGGTTAAGTGGTCATTCTAAATTGCCCATAGGTGTGAATGGTTGTCTGTCTCTCTGTGTTGGCCCTGCGACAGGCTGGTGGCCTGTACAGGGTGTATCCTCCCTCTAGGTTAGAAGACAGATGATAGATGGATGACCTAAGATATGAAAGAAAAAAAATTCATGCAGATCTAATCAATACACATCGAAAAGAAAAAAATTAAAGTATGAAAGAAAAAAAGAGAAAGTAGGAGACAGCAGTGAGAGATTATTCTCAGAAATTAAAGCAAATTGCTGCTGCATTCAGTGGAGACCCAGGAAAAAAAATATATTTTTATTTTTATTTTTTTCATATAAATCAAGCTTTGGAATGGTAAAAAACACATTGCAAAGATTATTTTGGTTTTAACTCATTTTCTTTAAATTTTGCAACATGTGTACTCCAGTGCACAGCAGGACTTCATTCATCACGAGTGTGAAACATTGATAAAATTCAAGAGCTGACTATGAAAATTGATAGCTCCACTGAAATCATTGTGAGCAGAATACCAAAACATATTTAAAATATTTACATAAAAATATCAGAAAAGTAGGTCATGGATCAACTGAGAACTTAGTTTAACCAGCTGTAGGCCATTTAACTAGGAACGACTGATTATACTTCTATTTCACAAAAGTTCATTCATTTATGATATCTGAGGAAGCATTGTGATTTTTTGGAGACACAGAGGAACATTTGGCACTTCACACATCTCACATATGTTTTACTGTTGCACCCAGGCATTCTGCACCTGAAAGGCCTTGGACTGTTAACCATTTCAGGCAAGTGGACAGCACCATATTTTCTTACTGTCTCATCTGGATGGGGCTTCCTTTTTTTGATTTCCAGAGAGAACTCTTCATCACTTGAAACATTCAGGTCTTGTTGACATGTTTGTCCCTGGGTTATTAGTTCCTCTGCCAAGAGGAGTTTGAACTCCAGATACTGGGAGGTGTTCTTTGCAGCCCGTTGCAAGGCCTGGCTGTCTTGTCGGTACTGAAGCCATGAGTTGGTGATGGCCAAATCAATGAAGTGAAGCATGGTATGGACAGTCCACTTCTTGGTCCGGCTGGACATTCTGTAGAAGCTGAGCATGCGATCACACATGTCAACTCCTCCCATGTTGATGTTATATTCTGCAACTACTGCAGGTCTCGGGACTTGGATTTGTCTCTGTTCTTTCTTTGACCATCTGGAACAGGTATCCTGGGGCTCAACTCCATGGGCAGTTGATGCCATGATAACAGGCTTGTTGTCCATCCACTTGGTGATTGCTATTTCATCAGGTCTCCGTACAATCATTTCTGATGATCCTCTTGGTTTTTTAATCAGGATGTTGTCAGCAGTGAAGTGGCACTCTTTTGGGATTCGATTCTTTTGAATTGTTCCTGTAGCAGACAAGCCCCTTTCTTGAAGTGCATCTAGAAGCTTGACGGTTGTAAAATATCGATCAAAGTAGACCAGTGATTCTCTGGGAAGTGTCTCAGTCAAACGCAGGACTGCATTTCCACTTATGCCCATCTGTTGAACTTGAGTGAAGGTGTTCTTTCCCATGTAAGTTTCAAAATCCAGTACCAAGCCACCTGGACTTGCAAGAACGAAAACCTTTAATCCTGTTGGATTTGGTTTCCCAGGCACAAACTGACGAACTGGACAACGGCCGGTGAATGGAACAATTTGTTCATCAATACAGACCTTTGTTGGCCTAGGTAGGCTAAGGCAACCTTGGAGGACTCGCTTTAGAACTGGTCTGATTTTCCACAAGGGATCCATTTTCTTTTCGTCTTCTGGTACAGCTAGATCACTGACCACTTTCAGCAAAGACCTGATCTTGTAGAAACGATCACGTGTCATGGAATCTGCTATAACTGCGACTCTTGTTTTGGCAGCCCAGTACATTTTGATTCTTGGATATCCAAGGCATGCCATATACATGGAAATTCCTAAAAAGGTTTTGATCTCTTCTGGTGTTGTGTTTAAACTAGACCCTGAATCCTGTACCATACGCTGATTGGTGAAGAAGGACAGGTCCTGAATTAGTTTTTGGTCAATGTACTGTTGGAAGTACTGCTGTGGGCTCCAATCGCTACGGGTCATTAGGGTCCCATCATCTGCAAATCTGTGTTCTTCCAAAACAGGCATGAACCTAAGGGATAGAAAAATGATTTAACAAAACAACTTATGAAATGTTTTCTCAGATATCTTGGATACGTCTCTTACAAAATTTTAACACTATATTAAGAATTATAATTTAAATCAGTTTATTGGAACACATTACTGTACTTTACCCTTTATTTTTTGCTCAAAGTCAAAAATCCCAAATTCTTACATGTTGGTTTTGGACCAAATAGGACGACGGTACACTTCAGCAAGCCCTGTGTCTTTGTCCACTACATCTGGCCCTGCATCTTGTAGGTCATCCTCATCTGGTTCCTCATCTGAGTTCTCAACCTCTCCTGTCTGGCTCACTTGACTCTCATCTTCTGAAAGATCTATGTCTGAATCTCCCTCAATGATTCTGTTAAGAATTCTCTCTGCCTCTGTCAAAGAGCTGGCTACTACAAAAAGTGAAATAAACATAAGTACGAAGTCCTGACGTGCACTACAGTGAACATTAATAGATTAGTAATTTCTACTGTGAAACTAAATAAGATGAGTTCTGAAACATCACTCAAATTATTTATTAGATGCTCATTTTGAAAAATTAATCAAGATATGACATTAAAAAACATTTTAAATATGAAAATCATGCTTACCTTTATTTCTTCCATAAAACGAGCTTGCCGGGATGCCAGCCATTTTGAAAAGGCAGGAAAAGTAGAGTTGACAAGGACACACCCCCACACATGTGACATCATTTTAAAGCTACAGTGGTCCTCTTTAAGAAACATCAGGATGTAGAAGAGTGGCACGTGTAGTATGAGAGATATAAGCAAAAACTAAATGTGTACTACAGTGCACAAAAATGAATTACCGGGTCTCAGGAGGATAATTTTGCTGAATTTGCTGTTAAATTCAAAACAGAAGCTGAAATTTAATTTGAAATTATTAGATTACTTTCATTTATTTTTGGATTCCCTTCATTCTTTTTAACACTCTGTGCTTCCATCAGGAGCTTCAGGATCAGCTGCTGGGCATCAAGAAGCTGTTGACAGCCTGCAGATTATCAGGAAGGTAGAACCTTTTGTTTGTTTGTTTCCACATTAAATAAACTCTGGCATAAACAACATCTGGAAATAATATAAAGTAGATTGTTATATTAAAATTGTAAGTTGTGTATAAACTGAAGTTGTCTTTGTTCTATAAAATGAAGATGTACAAACTTCATTCACAGTTGTGGCCCAAATGTTTTGGCAGTGGAACAAAGTTTATTTTTCATGCACTTTGAGTATTTTTTTAAATGTATTTTTCAATTCTATAATATAGCGAAGAGCCATCACAAGGATTTCATACATTTCAAAAACATCTATTGGTTAATAAATAAAAATGTTGTTTTTCCAGTACTGCCAAAACATTTGGTCACAGCTGTGGTTTCAGGTATAAAACATAAAGTTCACGTAGATCACAGAGTGACTGAGACACAAAGAGGAAATCATTTCCCCCAAGAAAATCCCACTGTGAGGTGACAGCAGTGGGAGAACAGCAGTGAATAATTGTGGTTGTCTTGACTGCCCCCTTCAGGTTTAGAGCGCTCTGTGATTTCATGCAGCACAGTGACATAAACACAGGAGGATTACTCTGCAGGCTCCTGCTTCTGTTTGTGACTGTTAGAAAAAAAATACAAATTTCTTAACAGTTGCTACAAAGAAAGTGACCAGAAAAACAAACAAATGTGGAAACAGATCACAAAGAGACAGAAATGACTAAAAGAAAACCATCACATAGACTCCCAGAAAATGCAAATGTTCCAGAGATAGAAATTATTCATATTGCTCATTTTGTGTCAAGGGTCTGTGCCCAAAGGTCATATGTCTGATAATCCTGGATCTACAATTATCAGCCATGACATAAAACCTCTGAGTGATCAGTGATGACCCCAAACCTGCCCCTATGTTTTAGAGACGAGCAAAAAGTTCTTGTTTAGAAAAGAAAATCTAAATGAATTTTTATGTGTATAAGTTAGAATCATTACCTTCTGATTACCAAGACTTGGGAGAATAATTTTTAAAAAGAATAAAAATGACATAACACAGGGTGAGGGTTATTATCTGTCATCGCTTATGTAACATGAGGGTTCGGGATATGCCACTGATTCTCTCTCAACTAAAAGAAACAGCACGACGGAGACGGATAATTTTCTCAGCAGCCTCTTTGTTTACTGCACCACACTTGTGTACAAAACAACATCCTTGTTCCCACTTCCCGTGTGACTCACACAACCAATCAGGAGCCAGAAACTCCTAGCCTTTGGTAAATGTGGGAAAACCACAAAGGTACATTCAACACAGTATTAAAACTTAACTGAAATGTGCATTAATAAACATCCTAACGTACTTACAAAAACATGTAAACACTAAATATAAATGCAGATATGTATATGCTTAGCTTCTGTAACCGCATCCCTATAAACTAACTGAAGTATAAGTTAACCTCTCAACTTTACACTTAGACCCCAGAGGGTTGAAGCCTGGGAAACGTGTGTTCTGGCATTCATGTGGATGCTAGATTATAATGTGTCACTGAAATAAACACCGCTGGAGATCATTCCCATCATGTACACTGAACCCGGCCGCACAGCAAAATCCAGTTCAAGGCAGTGACTGAGCCTCCATAGCTAAACAGTTTTTAACAACCACCCCAACAGAGCACTTTGCTCTCAGACTGCTGGCTTACTTGTGGTTCCTCAAATACTTAAGAGTAGAATGGGAGGCAGAGCCTTCAGCTTTCAGGCCCCTCTTCTGTGTAACCAGCTTCCAGCTTGGATTCAGGAGACAGACACCCTCTCTATTTTTAAGATTAGGCTTAAAACATTCCTTTATGATCAAGCCTATAGTTAGGGCTGGATCAGGTGACCCTGAACCATCCCTTAGTTATGCTGCTAGTCTGCTGGGTGGGTTCCCATAATAGACTGTTTCTTTTCATTAACCTTATTTACTTTGTTTATACTCCACTCTGCATTTAATCATTAATTGATATTAATCTCTGGCTCTCTTCCACAGCATGTCTTTCTCTCCCCTCAGCCCAACCGGTCACAGCAGATGACTGCCCCTCCCTGAGCCTGGTTCTGCTGGAGGTTTCTTCCTGTTAAAAGGGAGTTTTTCCTTCCCACTGTCGCCAAGTGCTGCTCATAGGGGGTCGTTTTGACTGTTGGGTTTTCTCTGTATTATTGTAGGGTCTTTACCCACAATACAAAGCGCCTTGAGGCGACTGTTTGTTGTGATTTGGCGCTATATAAATAAAATTGAATTGAATTGAACTGAATTGAACAAGTGTGTGCAGCTAAAAAAAAAGACTGTGTGCCAACTGTGTTTGCGTCCTAGCGTGCTGACCGAGTTGGAGGATTTTCCTGCTCACTTGAGGGAGCAGCCAAACCTGTTCTCCATGGACGACCTCCAGAAGCTGAAGAAGGGTCAGCTGGCGGCACAGACCAAAGCGGTGCTGCACTCTGCCATTGCTCATGTTGAAAACTGTGAGGTCAGTCTGATGAATAAGACGGCTCCTGGCCTGCTCAGTGTCATTTATCAGCTAGAAGATACATACAGTATACTTCTACTGCAGGATTGTATTATTATTTCCCAGTGCTGATGATATGCATTGTTAAATAAATATTACTGCCATTTATCAAAATATAAACCTTTTTTTATTATTTCTGTTAAAGTTATGGATTGCAGATCTCGGCCCCCATTCACCTGAATAATGTCTTAATACGTAAGATGTAAATGATGACATAACAGGACTCATATCCATGTGCCTCTTTAAGCAAGAACATTTGGGACTAAACGAACAGAGTTAAATACAGACGGAAACATCACAGTGTTTGAACTCGGTGTGAAACTGAATGATTCGGACTTCTTTTCTTTTACTCAGCTGTGTCTCGCCCGAGGTTTCATCTGTGAGTTTTGCAGAGAGAAAGACGTCGTCTTTCCTTTTCAGAGTGACATCTGTAAACGCTGTCCAGGTGAGCATCGACGAAAGCTCATTCATTATAACTGCAGAGGTGTGAGCATCTTACAGGCCAAAAACAGAGCTTAATGAGAATGATACTATACTTAACGTAACACAAGCATGACTTAGAGATGCCTATGTGTTTGTGTGTGTGTGTTTGTTATAGAACAACTACTGTGAAACCACTGGGTTTAACGGATTACTGCAGAATACATAAAATCTATCATTTTCTTTTTCACAGTGTGCAAAGCCTGCTTCCACAAAAAGTGTTTTGTGGAGAAAAAGTGTCCAAAATGCACACGGATCCAGGCACGGAAAAACCACTGGGATGGATCCATGAAGAGTAACACCTGAACAACAGCAGCCGCGTGTCAGCGGTTCATTTAACACTTCCAGTAGTTTAGCTGCATTCATTTTTCTGTCACTTCACCTAAAAACACTTTTAAAATGTCAGTGAGTTTCAGTTCTGTCCTCTTTGTGCTTATCTGTCGAACACAAACCACACTGTTAAACTTGTGCATTGCTTTGCATTGCTTAATATTTCCTGTGGAAATTAGATTGATATGAGATATTGTACCTCAAGAAGCAAAATACAGCACTTACATGTTACACAACCATTTTTTGTGGGCAGGTTTTGTGTGGGTTGTCTTGTGTGTGGTGTTTTCTAATACTGATGATCAGTAAGTGATGGCAGGAACAGCTGAATGTTCAGTAGCCTGTTAGCATGATGTCTCTACGCATACCTGCATAGAGCCAATGCAGCAGGTTTGTTTGGTTGTTTCTGTCCTGGATCCAGTGTGCACATTATAACTGCAATTACAACAAAAATAAAAATAATGTACATTTGTGAAAAGTTAAAGCCCACTTCACCATTTTCCTCCATGCATCCAACCTGAAATCAGATGATTGTAGCTCCTGATCCTGCAGATCACTGATAAACACAAGTAAAGGCATGATTGTAACTGTAATATGATTATAGTAATGCATTCAAGCCAACAATAGCTTATAAGCTGTTCATATAAAATCAAAATTTGAAAGATAGCTAGTACCAATAGCTATCAAAACTTTGCAGTGCAGTGCTTCCCTCTGAAATGTAGTGGAGCACATGTATAATGTGGCAGAACTGGAAATAAGTATATTAGTATACCGGGGTTATTGCACTTTACCTTCCACCAGCTCTTGGCTAGACCTGAGTTTATGATAGGCATCTTGAGCCCTCAACATCGGCGCCCCAGATTTAGACTGCCTTTATATTCAAACGCATGTCCTTGCAGTACTTCAGTACTGGGAACAAATGCTGGCCTGCAAAGTGTGGCTGCAATTCTCATTTATCTACGTGTAAGCAGCACAACTCCTTTACTTCCAGAGACCCGCTCCCAAAGTTCCATCATCCTAACAGATATGCTATGAATTGTTCAGGTGAATTAGCACTTTGCTAAAACTTCCTATGAAGCCACATCTTCACAGCGGTGAACTGAAAACTTGAATTGTGCAGAAGCAGTTTTAGTGTTTTTTTTTTCTTTCTAGTCATTTTCCTCTTTATTTGCTGTGTCTGGCTCTGCTGAGTGTTAAGCGCCAAACCTAGTTTTTCTCTACAATATAAAGTAATATATTGAGTTATATTTCAATTAAACTTGAGTTTAAAGGAATAACACTGAATTCGGGGGGTAATTTAATCAGAATCAGTGTATCAGTGTGTATTAACATGTACGTCTTTTGTACAATGAGATGGAATTTAGTTTTTTACATTATTATATCACGAGGATACCGAGTGAGGATCCAGTATTAAATATCTCATGAACCATTTCCATCGGCTTTTATTGCCTCTTCTTTTGCCTTTAATCCAGTGTCTTTGTTTTTCTTGTGTACAGTCTGAACCCTGATATAACATGAAGATTGTTGCATCGAGTGTACTCAGCTTATAATTATGTTTTTACTTTGTGTGAGGAAGGTTATGATTCTGTCTTCACAGAAAGGCAAACGGAGACATTGTGGAGGATTTATTTTAAAAATGTTCCTTCATAAAAAAGTAACAATAAAACACTCATAAACTGTGTATTACTACACCAGTTGTACATATTATCAAAAAGCATTTTTTTGATAATAGAAAAATGTTTCCCATCAGTTTTATATGGTTCAATATTACTGCAGCAAATGTATAAGGTTAAGCTGAGTTTAAATATTTCATATTCTATTTAATCTACAGTAATGCACAACGTTCTATAAGATCAGTGGCTGAGAAATATCTTTTAATAAACTCAGAAACACACACCTTTTGTATTAAATTGTATTAAAATATATTTATAAAAGGCCTGAGCACTGAGTGACATGGTTAACTGTCAATACTGTCAATAATCTTTGGCTACATTCACACGTGGTCGTTCACATTTCTAAATATATACGACTTGTATGTGATCTGTGTGTGAGCTGCAGACAAACCTAAAAGTGTCCCACATGCGCAGTAGAGGACGCAATAACATCACACGTAGTGAGCGTGCTCAGTGTTTGTGGAAGTAAGTTTGTTTTTCTTCCCACTTCTGCGTAGCAGGACGCAGAATAGTGACGTTTGACGAGTATCAATGACGTGCAGGTCGGATGAATGTGACCTGGCCGTACACACACAGGTCGCATTTGAAAAGACTGGATACATATCGGATTTAGGACCACATATCCAAGTGGCCTGGGTCACATTTGAACAAATCACATCTGTGTTGTTCAGACTGTCATGAAAAGATCAGATACAGGTCGGATTTGGGTCACTTCAGGCTGCAGTGTGAACGTAGCCTTAAAGTCCTGGTGGAGCCTGAACCTGCTCAGCTTTAATCATCTCTGTCTGTTTTATTAAACTGGACATGGCACCATTAGACAGCTCAAAGTATATTTTTAAACCTTTTTCACAGTACACTCTAACACTAAGTGAACATCACACGTGTTGGTCAAGGTCAGTAAGAGGAAACTTATCTATTACCATGAGGCTCGTTTCCTTGCTAATGGCAACTCTGTTCCACACAAAGTGCAGGAGGCAACTGACCTCAGAGCAGTGAAAGCAGAGCCAGGGGCAGTTTGTCAGGTTTCTGTTAGAGACCAGAGGCTGCACATGTACAAACAACCACAGAAAGCTGCCTCCCTCTCCGGCCCCCCAGAGACTCCCATGGTCTCAGTAAAGTAGGGTGAAGCCTGCTTCCAGACACAAGATGGCAGTAATTTGAAGGCAGACGCAAACAGGCCAGCAGCTTTATGTTTGAGATGATAAGAGAGAGATCTCTTTTATTTAGATGCTTTTTATTTGAAGTCTACTTTTAGATTTCACTAGAAAAGTGCTGCTTCCTTGCTTGACCTGACGGGATGCCACTGGATTTGGATCATTCAGTTTCTTTGCAGGCAGACACAAAGTATTTGTGTAGTCACAAGAACACATTAAATGTACAATCATTTGCTTAATAAAGGATATAAAAATATAATGACCACACCACAGAGTAAAATAGGTCATGTTGGAATCACATATGAGACAAAGTGTAATCTAATTAAGACTCTGCTGCATCTTAGTACAAACTTTTAGAAGAAAAACAAAAAACTTGAGGCTAATGAGATGATGCTGAAGTCAATTCTGTGTGGACATGTTTGTGTGGTCTTAGTGAGCCCGACTAAAATAAGGTGTGAAAACTAATTACTCCATAGATTACTGTTATAACTTTTATTTCAATACCTGTGAAACTTTCCTGTGTTCTGTGCCGATTAACAGATCCATAACACAAACACAAACAGTCAAGTTCCCACGAGACTTAACGTGCTTCTCCATGAAGAATGTTTTGTAGCCCATTAGCTGCTCCTAATGGCACATCAAGTCTTCACACCTTCACGGGTGAGTGTCAGATGATGACATCTCACCTCTGAGGTGTCACTGCAATTAGAGGTGTTAAGAAAAACAAGCTTCAGGATACACACATGATGAAGTCTCACATCAACATGTGATGCAACCCCTGCTGTGAAGTTTTTTAGTTGTTTAAGTTGTCTGTCATCACTTTTAGTCATTAGATATTTATCTCTCTATATATTTTATAATAGCAAAGGCTCAGATTACCATAATCAGTCACAGCACAGCTCCTCAGAGAGTTATCACATCACTCTGTGGTTCCCTTAGGCTCTGTGCAATACATTTGTGTCCTTTGAGTCATTGTTTTGAATTTTGAATCTTACAACTTTATTTTGAACTGCTTGGGGTTGACTCAGTTTTGGTAACAGTTTTCTGTTTTAGTGAGAAAGGTCCAAAAACAGTGCAGTCAGGCAGCTGTCATATACTAACTGCTGACAAGCTATCAGCACCCAAATCATTAGGCACACACTAAAAGTCCTGGCACACAGTAACAGAATTATAGTGAAAACACCACATATTCAATTGTCCACTTAGTCGTTCTCCTGAACTTTAATCATTTTTTTGATTTATGCTGATTGACAGTAAGACTGGCCTCCCTAATACATGCCCTAATATACCCTTATCATACTTATGAATGATTCCAACAATGACCACAGATTCTTTATTTCCAATCCAGACAGTCAAATGCTTTCATTGCATCCACTGAGAAAACAGCAGCAGGTAACAGTGATGAGGAGAGACTATGTATAACAATCTCATATTATCTGATGACACTCTAAAAATCAACAAATCACATTGTCATCTTTTAAGCGTTGTCTGTGTCCCCTCCTTCTCCAGGTCTTGACAGAATGATCCAGCCACAAACGGACACTACGGACGCTAATCCTCTCAGCTGGACCCTGGCTCTACAGGAAGAAACCATCCAGTGTCACGATCATATGCTTCGTTTGATTTCTAGCCAGCTGGGAGCAACCACCCAACAGCTCGCCGACGTTAAAGGTATGTTGGAGGCCACTGTGTCACAGGCTCATTCTCTTCTCTCCGCTCCTGCTTCACTGCTGTCCTTGCCGCAGCCGGGAGCTACTGTATCCCCAGAACCTGCCGAACGTTTTGAAAAAGCCTTACCAACTCCGGAGGTCTTCCATGGTGAGTTGGCAAAATGTGGGGGATTTCTCATCCAATTTTCATTGATATTCCGGCAGCAAAAGACCGCATATGCCTCTGACAGCGCGAAGATTGGTTTCATGGTTAACCTGTTACGGGGAAGA
Source organism: Archocentrus centrarchus (assembly GCF_007364275.1). Lineage (NCBI taxonomy): Eukaryota > Metazoa > Chordata > Actinopteri > Cichliformes > Cichlidae > Archocentrus > Archocentrus centrarchus. The sequence continues at coordinate 31,394,405 of NC_044366.1, forward strand.
GCACTAGAATGGGGTCATGCAGTGTTGCGGGGGGACCCCGAGGTGTCTTACCAAGAGTTCCTGTCCAGGTTTAAGGAGGTGTTTAACAAAGGTACCTGTCCGGATGCTGCCGCACAGAGGCTCATAAGGGTGAGGCAAGGAAGGAGAAGTGTGGCTGACTTTTCAGTGGACTTCAGGATCCTCGCGGAGGAGGCCGGCTGGGAGGAGAAGGCGCTCAGGGGAGTTTTTCTAAACAGTTTGAATGATGACATTAAATATGAACTCGCCACCCGAGATCTGCCGCGGTCTCTGGGGGCTGTTAGCTCTCTTTGCATTCACTTAGATGATCGCCTTAACACTCGGTGCGGTTTGAGAAACTACAGTTCCCATCATGCCCCTCGCCGCTCTGCCCCGGAAGAACGGAGAGATTTCCTGGAGGAGGATGCTGGGGATGAGGAGACACCTGGTGGCTCGGAGGAGCAGCCCATGCAGCTCTGTCGCACCTGGCTGACGGCAGCGGAGCGACGACGGAGGTTGGCGAGTGGTGAGTGCCTCTACTGTGGCAAAAGAGGACATTTCATTAATTCCTGCCTGGTGTGGCCAAAAGTGCCTGCCCATCAGTAAAGGTGGGGATACTGGCAGGCACAGTCAACGCCTGTTCCTCCCAACTAAGACTGACCCTTCAAGCTTAGATTAAACTGCCTCTGTGTAGCCACTCTGCCCTGGCATTGGTCGATTCGGGAGCCGAGCAAAACCTTATGGATCGAGCCCTGGCTCTTCAATTAAACATTTCTCTCATCCAACTCGTCAGACCTCTCCAGGTTTCGGCCCTAGATGGCGCCAAACTCTCCGAAATCACCCACAAGACCCAATTAATCTCTGTCACTCTCTCAGGCAATCACTCGGAACAGATTTCGTTTTTCCTTTTTGAGTCTCCCCAGACACCTATCATACTCGGCTTTCCTTGGCTACAACAGCACAACCCGCACATTAACTGGACCACTCGGAGCATCTCTGGATGGAGCGAGCAGTGTCACCAGCGGTGTCTGAGATCCACCATTCCCTCCGTCCAGCACTAACCGTCTTCCGACGACGTGGCGCCGCCTGACCTTTCCGGCGTGTCCAAGGAGTACCACGACCACGCCGAGGTATTCAGTAAAGATTGGGCTCTCTCCCTGCCACCTCATTGCCCCTACGATTGCGCCATCGATCTCCGGCCAGGAGCGTCCTACCCATCCAGTCGTCTCTACAGTCTCTCCAAGCCTGAACGAGATGCAATGGAAAAGTACATAACCGAAGCCAGAGCTGCTGGTCTCATCCGTCCCGCCACATCTCCGCTGGGGGCTGGCTTCTTCTTTGTCGTGAAAAAAGACAAGACTCTCCGCCCATGAATCGACTACCGTGGCTTAAACGACATCACCATTAGAAACAAATACTCTCTTCCACTCCTCACCTCCGCTTTTGAGCGTTTACAAGGGACAACCATCTTCTCCAAATTGGACCTTTGCAATGCCTACCATCTCGTCAGGATCCGCGAGGGGGACGAGTGGAAAACAGCATTCAACACTCACCCGGGCCATTTTGAATATCTAACTACACTTGCTGTCTTTGGAGCGTCCCCCCCCCCCCCCCCCCCCCCCCCCCCCCACCCTCCTGGCTTCACCCAACATTTGAATAGCCTTTTGGATTGACCAATGCTCCGGCCGTCTTTCAGGCCCTTGTAAACGATGTGCTCTGGGACTTTATCAACCATTTTGTGTTTGTGTATCTCAATGACATTCTCATCTTCTCCTCATCCTTACAGGAGCATCGGAAACATGTGCGGCAGGTTCTGCAGAGGCTGCTGGAGAACCGTCTTTTTGTCAAGGAGGAGAAGTGTGAGTTTCACGTGGAAACGACATCTTTTTTGGGATTCGTCATCGAAAAGGGGCGGATGAGGGCTGATCCTGTAAAAGTGAAGGTGGTGTTGGACTGGCCTGCACCCACTGACCGGAAACAGTTGCAACAGTTCCTGGGCTTCGCCAACTTCTACAGGCGCTTTATCAGGGACTACAGCCGGATCACTCATCCTTTAACCTCTCTCACCTCTCCCAAGTCTCCTTTCAGATGGACCCCTGCCACGGCCGAAGCCTTCCAGTTCCTTAAGGACCGTTTCGCCTCCGCCCCGATCTTAATCCAACCCGATCTGTCTAAACCCTTCATTGTTGAAGTGGACACATCCGATGTAGGGGTGGGGGCCATCCTTTCCCAACAGTCTGCAGGTAACCTCCAGCCCTGTGCCTTCTTCTCTCGCCGCTTCACACCTGCCGAGCAAAATTATGACGTTGGGGATCGGGAACTGTTAGCCATCAAACTAGCTCTCGACGAATGGAGGCACTGGCTGGAGGGAGCTACTCATCCGTTCTTGGTGTGGACTGACCACAAGAATATAGCCTGTCTCCGAGCCGCAAAACGACTCAATCCCCGGCAAGCCAGGTGGGCTGTGTTTTTTACAAGATTTAACTTCACCATCTCTTACAGACCCGGATCTCGAAACGTGAAACCAGATGCCCTGTCTCGTCAATTCAGTCCCTCGGACCACTCTCCCCAGCCGGAATACATTCTGCTGCCTTCCTGTGTCATAGGCTCCATTACATGGGAGATTGAATCGGCCATCCAGACAGCTCTCCAAACTGAACCGGACCCCGGCACTGGACTACCCAATTGCCTCTACGTGTCCTCCCAGGTTTGGGTTCAGGTCTTGCAGTGGGGCCACACTGCCAGATTCAACTGTCATCCTGGAGCTCATCGGACCGTCGCTTTTCTGCAGCGGTATTTCTGGTGGCCCACTCTTATTAAGGACGCCTGTGAGTATGTGGCAGCGTGCAGCACTTGCGCCCAAAATAAACCTTCTACCTCTTCTCCCTCTGGTCTCCTCAGGCCCCTGCCTACACCCAAACGACCCTGGTCCCACATCGCTTTGGATTTCATCACCAGCCTTCCCCCCTCCGAGGGAAAGATGGTCATCCTGACCATCGTTTCTCCAAAGCCGCCCATTTCATTGTGCTGCCCAAGCTCCCGTCGGCCCTGGAAACGGCCCAGCTTTCAACGGATGATGTCTTCTGCCTCCATGGCATCCCTGAGGACATCGTGTCGGACTGTGGGCCCCAATTCACCTCCCAAGTATGGAAGGAGTTTTGCAATTCTTTGGGAGCCCAGGTGAGCCTCTCCTCCGGTTATCATCCCCAGACAAATGGTCAGACGGAGCAGAAGCGGCTCTGCGCTGTGTGGCCGCCACCAACCAAGCCACCTGGAGCTCCCATCTGGCATGGATCGAGTACGCCCATAACTCCCTCTCATCCAGTGCTACTGGTATGTCACCCTTCCCAGGCTTCCCAGGGTTTCCTCTGCTGCCGGCCATAGAGGAAGGGAGTATTGTCGGCTGCATCCTGGCAAGTTCGAGTCGCCAGGAGGCTCCCGTTGAGGGGGGGTACTGTCATGCCTCGGGGGGTTTTTGGTGTGTGTTGGTGTGGATGTGTTTCTTTTTTCCTCTGTCCTTCCTCCGTGATGTGGGTGTGCTTGGAGACTGGCTTACGGGCCTCGGGGCGGCTACCACCTGAGACTCCTCCTTCTTGGGCAGGCACTCAGCGGCGCTGCCCCACACCTGTGCCACGTTGGGTAATCACGCAGACTTCTTAAGCTGCCGGCAGACCTTCAGTCTTCGCTGGATCATTGACTAAGTCACAGTCAGTGTTTGGCCGCTGGTATATTGATTCTCTGCTCGTTTGTGCTTTGACTTACCCATTTTTTGCTCCTTGCCCTAGATCCGCTGTGGAAGTTCCTGCTTGCTTTTCCCCATCGCCACCTCGTCTCCAAACGCAGCCTGTAACACTACCTTGCTACACCCCTGCCAGAGTCCTGCCTGCTGTCCCTCACACCACCCCAGCCATCGCTCACTCTCTCTGGATTCCCCTTGGCAAAACCTCATACCACCAGCCACCGCCCAGCCTGCGCTCGCCCAACCCCTTCAGGAAACTCTCATATTCCACACTATCAATAAATCACATTGTCCTCTTTTAAGCGTTGTCTGTGTCCCCTCCTTCTCCACATCTTGACAAGCTCCAAAGTTGACTAGGATTTGCAAACATCTACAGAACATTCATCAGAAACTACAGTCAGGTAGCAGCACCCTGTACAAGATTAAATTCATATTCAAGATTCAAGAAGTTTATTGTCATGTACACCGCAAAACACTGTGGTTATGCTGAGCAATGAAATTCTTACTTGCGACTGCTTTACAAACAATTGAAATAAGCAACTAAGTTAAAATAAAATTTAAGAACTAGTATATTAGGAAAGTAAAAGTAGAAAATAAAAATAAATAAATAATAAAGCAAGTGCAATATATACAGATATATACAGATGAAAGAAAGGCAGGTAATCACAGTTTGGTAATCAGTCAGTGGTTCAGTAGCCTGATGGCCTGTGGATAGAAACTGTTTTTTAGTCTGGTTGTTCTTGCTTTTACACTCCTGTAACGTCTGCCAGACGGCAGGAGTGTGAACAGTGTGTGCTGTGGGTGGGTACGGTCCTTGATGATGTTGTGTGCCCTCTTTATTACCCGGGTATTATAAGTGTCCTGTAGTGATGGGAAGGCAGCTCCACAGATGAACTGTGCTGTTTTGATGACACGCTGGAGAGCCTTCCTGTCCTGACTGGTGCAGTTTCCATACCACACCGTGATGGAGTTTGTCAGGATGCTCTCCACAGTGCATCTGTAAAAGTTGCTGAGGAGCTTGGGGGATAATCCGAACTTCTTCAGTTTCCTTAAGAAGAAGAGTCTCTGCTGAGCTTTCTTGACAGTCTGTGCTGTGTTCCAGGTGAGGTCTTCACTGATGTGGGTGCCAAGGAATTTGAAGGGCTTCACTCTCTCCACCTGAGTCCCGTTGATGAATAATGGAGCATGCTGGTCTCTTCTCTTCCTCGGGTCAATAATTATCTCCTTAGTCTTCTCTGTATTTAAGGAGAGATTATTTTCCTGGCACCAGGACACCAGCTGGGCCACCTCTTCCCTGTAAGCTGCTTCCTCTCCCCCAGTAATCAGCCCAATGACGGTGGTGTCGTCAGCAAACTTGACGATGGAGGTGTTGCTTTGGGAGGGGATGCAGTCGTAGGTGAAGAGGGTGTACAGGAGAGGACTGAGCACACAGCCTTGTGGGGTCCCAGTGCTCACTGTCTTTGTTTCTGATGTCCTGGTACCAACTCTGACTGCCTGAGGTCTGTCTGTAAGGAAGTCCAAGACCCAGCGGCAGAGGGAGGGTGGTATTCCGAGGGTGAACAGCTTTTCAACCAGCCTGCTTGGGATGACAGTGTTGAAAGCTGAACTGTAGTCTATAAACAGCATTCGAACATAAGTGTCCTTATTTTCAAGGTGTGAGAGGGCTGTATGGATGGCTGCATTAACAGCATCATCAGTTGAACGGTTCTGACGGTATGCAAATTGCAGGGGATCTAATGTGTCCGGAATGGATCCTTTAATATGGGACCTCTACAAAGAACGTTTGGTTTGGTCCCCAGAGGGAGAGGCAGCCTTCACCCTTCGGAGTGTGTTGATTAAAATGTCAAATTGTAGTAACTGTATTTTTTGTAAAAAAAAAAAAAAAAAAAAAAGAAAAAAAAAACATTCCTAAAAATAATGCATTTTTGAAAAAGCTGAATAAGAACAGATGTAAACCATTCATAATTACTAAATTAGTGAAATTCCAGTCATGAAATTGCCATGTAAAACGACAGAGTGGGGTCAGTGAATGTGGAGGCGCAAAGTCCACAAAGGTCACCAAATTTTTTGCTGAGTCAATCACTACAGACCTCCAAACTTCATGTGGCCTTCTGATTACTTCAAAAACAGTGTGCAGAGAGATTCATGGAACGGGTTTCCACGGCAGAGCAGCTGCATTCAAAAGTATACTCTTGTCTGCCTTCACACACACATATGAACTTGAGTGACATCCCATTCTTAGTCCACAGGGCTTAATATGATGTTGGCCCACCCTTTGCTACTATAACAGCTTCAACTCTTTTGGGAAGGCTTCCTACACATGGAATTTTTGACCATTCTTCCAGAAGCACATTTGTGAGGTCAGACACTGATGTTGGATGAGAAGGCCTGGCTCACAGTCTCCAAAAGTCATCCCAAAAAGGCTCTATCAGGTTGAGGTCAGGCCAGTGCAGGCCGGTCAAGTTCTTCCACAATTGAACACAGAACCACAACAACCACAGCAAACAAATCTATTAAATAAACGCCACCAGCATTAAAATCCAGCTCCCTGTCTCTGTGTATCTGGCCTGTACCACTACACTTGCTGTCTTTGGAGCCCCCCCCCCCACCCTCCTGGCTTCACCCAACATTTTAACTTCCAGATGAGTGGGTACTTTCCTCTTGGTGCAGCAAAACTGTTTGGCACAACAGAGCATGCAGACAGTAATTTTGCTTGCTTTAGCTGGTGGAGAGGACAGGTTTAAAAAAAAAAAACTTCTTCCACACCAAACTCGCTCATCCATGTCTTTATGGACCTGCTTTGTCCACTGGTGTGCAGTCATGTTGGAACAGTAAGGGGCCATCCCCAAACAGCTGTTTGGTCATGGAAACCCATTCTATGAATCAGAAGGCCACATGAAGTTTGGAGGTCTGTAGAAAATGATTGCAGAAAGATGGCGACCTCTGTGCACTATGTGCCTGCTCAACTGGCTCTGTCATTTTATGTGGTCTATCACTTTGCTGTGGAGCAAGCTCAAAGCTATCCCAACTCTCTGCCCAAGAGAAAGAGACAAAGCAGGAATTGGAAGAGAAAAAAGGAAACAAAGACATAATTTTGCTAGGGGGAAGGGAGTTGGGGTGGGGTTAAGCAGCTTTATGAGAAGTGTGACATAATGGATCATAACTTAGCAATATTCCTTAAATGTGAATCAGAGATTTGGCATGGACATATAGAGTGAAAGCAGAGTCAGAGTTTACCCCAAGATTCCTAATGAAAGATTAAGCAAATGTGGCAAGGAGTCCAAGATTTTCTATTACCCTAGGCACAAATCTGTCAGGGGCACAAACAAGGACTTCAATTATTTCTTCACTGAGTTGGAGAAAGTTATCAGCCATCCAACTTCTGATAGAATCTAAGTACCTAATCAGCATATGTAACTTAAAAAATACTCAGCTGTCCAGTTGTAAAAGAGATAAACAACTGGATATCATCAGTATAGCAGTAATAAGATATGTCCTCAAAGATGCTCAGTGTATGCTGTAAAGGGAGCAAATATAACAAAAACAGTAAGGGCCACAAAACAGAAGCTTGCGGCACACCACAGGCAAGAGATGTAGAAGAGGACTTGTACCCAGAAACAGCCACAGAAAAGCATCGTTCAGATAGATATGATGTGAACCACTCCAAAGCAAAGACATTTTTAACAGAGATACACATTAAATGTCAAGAGAACAGGAAGATGTTTTCATTGAGTCCACCAATTTTTCCAGCTCAGGTAAAGAAACAGGTGAAAAACTTTCTCTAATAACAGACCAAGCTGGAGCATCAACAGCCAATGAAGATCCCGATGGGGAAATATTAATCCTTACATTACCTATTTTTTCTACCCGGAAAGAAAGAAAATGATTTCAATCTTCATTTGAAAAAATTGGAACAACAGGTGGAGCAGGATTAATAATGTGTTAAATAACATCTTCAGATTACATGTAAACAACTACTTCCACAGGCGCTCAACTTTAGGACAAGAACTCTTTAAACAGTGAATGCTGTCATTTATCCACCTAAATTGGAAAGACAATGATCATTAAAAAGATTTGTTGAGTGATCAACACCACTAAATACGGATAAAAATAAATTATCAGGTAATTTCTCTGCACTAGAGGAATTCAAAATGCGAGAACTACACAGTGAACAGGAGACAGAGGAACATGATAAGACGAGTTAAACAGAATACAGTGATGATTAGAAACAAAAAATGTCCTTAGAATAAATAGAATCAATATTTAAACCATTAAAGCCGGAAGTGATAATCGGGCCCTCGCCCCTGGCGCACGTCAACCCCTGACGCGCTCAGAGGTTGTCGCTGACGCGAGAGTAGCGGACTCACCTGGATGCTGTCAGCCCAGCAGGCTACCCGTACCTCGCGTCGTTCGGCCGCCGAGCATCTCCCGCGTCCACTAGGTGGCGTTGGTGAGTGCCCACTCATTAAAGTGTCATGATGCTGTAATGCCTGCACCCATCAATGAAATTGTAATGATCTTAGGATTATGATTATCAGTGTACTACTACGTGGCGTTATGAATGTGATACAAACCAGGTAAATGGGTGTGTCCTGACTCACTCACCCTCTTATGAAGCCTGTGAAGTTTGGGACTGATTGGAAAATGTATGTTTGATATGTGACAATTTGGTGTACTATGGTATACAATTGAAATCCCATTCAGAGGGTTGCTGTGGCAAAACCATTCGAGATTCTATAAAACGTTGAAGAACTTGATACGTTTCTTGTGTAGATGATCTGGAGCCATTTTAGTCTCAGTGAGTCAAATGCCATAGGAGGAGATGATTCAAATACAAGGCCTGAAAATGGCAAAAAAATGCTGCAAAAATGACACCTTAAACTGAAGGTAGCTGACTTCCCGTTGGGTTTCGGGTATGGGTCCAAGAGACTTTTTTGCACATCTCAGGATGTTACATGAGCCTGCACAATTTCAGTCTCAGAAGAAAAATCCCCCTCCATGGAAGCTGTCCTAGCACAGGTAACCAGAAACACTCAACGTTTCTTACCCACCAGACCCCACTTCCAGAACAGTCGGAGCTTCACCTGGACACCTGCTCATCTCCCTATCCTCCCTATCCTCCCTCCTCCGTGGTCTGCAGGTACCCAGGAGGGCACCGCTGATGCCGGACGAAGATTCAGCCACCGGCAGTAGAGGATGGAAAAGGCATTCAGCAGAGGATGAGGTATCTTGAGCCATCATTAAGGATCGGATAGATAACACTGTCAGGTGATCATAAACCAAGGCAGGCAATACATGAATGATACACAGCAAGAAAAGCAGAACAGAGAAAAATAGCACGAATAAACTGCGGCTGGCAGCAGCAAAGCCAAACACAGGCCCCACCACACCAGACTGGAAAGTAGAAAGTGGTACCACCTGAACAGTTCTTTGTGTGTGCATCACAATAGAGAAAACCTTTTTTTGTAAATACCCACTCATGAGAAAAATAATATGGATGTATCCCAATTTAAGTGCATAATCCTAGCTATGGTGACTGCTTTAGGACAAACATGTTTTAGTCAGCAAAGAGAAACCAAAAACATTAAATTTAGACTTTACCTCATAATGGAATGTCTGGCCAATGTGTTTCCACTACTGTTTGGACCAGACTGTGGAGTTTTTCCCTTGTTTAGCTCTTGTCAGCTCCCTGTAGATGGGAGGGTTGCATGTCTAATTAGCTGATAATAAGTAATTGCAACAATATTGGGAATAAATAAGCATGTTTACGCATGTTTCCATGTGTTAGAGCCCTGACATCAGTTCAGGTTTGAGGTGTGGAGAAAGAGGTTGGCATTTTATCAAGATGGAAATTGTGTTGTCTCACTCCTTGATGTTTTTGCTTCTTTGGTGAAGGGAACCCCTCCTCAGATGATAAAACATAGGTATTATTCATGTATTATTCAAGGTGCAGTCACACATTTAAATGTCCCTCCACAGCAGGCTAACACCTATGACTTTCTCTTTTGCCTTTGGTGTACTACGTATGTGGCTAGAGACTGGCCAAATACTGGCTGGAGGCTATCCCAGCTGACATAGCGTGAGAGGCAGGGTACACCCTGTACAGGTCGCCAGCCTGTCGCAGGGCCAACACAGAGAGACAACATCTACACTCACATTCATGCTCTCATTAACACCTATGGGCAATTTAGAGTAGCCAATTAACCTAACCCCAGTAAGTGCATGTCTTTGGACAGTGGGAGGAAACCGGAGTACCCGGAGAAAACCCACACAGACATGGGGAGAACATGCAAACTCCACACAGTGAGAGAGAGGCCCGGGCCAAGGTGGAATCGAACCCAGACCTTCTAGATAGTATTCTAACTTTTTAAGATTTAACCTAAAAAATATTACTGACTGTACCTTTAAGTGCTGAAGCAAGTATGAATAAACTGTTATTGAGCTTAAGTAGAATTAAGGAAGAAACAAAGTATTTGTACTTCATTACTTCACACCTTTGGCAATTATGGTAATTTATGATTAGGCAAAATTAAGCCTGTTTTCATTTTAATTCCTTCTCTTACAGATTTTTAGCCATTTGAATACTTTCAATACAATGCAAGTCAAACAACAAACCACAAAAGTAAGGAAATGTCTGTAACAAGGTTATTATTATCGTTAACGAAAACAAACGAAATAACGAAAACTGAAATTGAAAAAGCATTTTCGTTAAGTGAAATAAATAAAAAATACAAAAGTAACTAAAACGAACTGAAATTACAGATAAAAATAACCTTTGTTTTCGTGTTTGTAAATTAATCTAAAAGCCTTTTGGATTTTTTTTTTTAAAGCCTGTCATGTCTGGCACTGTTTGCAAGCAGAATTGTGATCTGAATGCCCTGTTGTGCCAAACATATTTATTCTTCCAAGATAAGCTCTATAGAGTCTTTATAAGCTTTTCTTGTTAATGTTTGTGTTTTTGTTTTGTTTGTTTGTTCGTTTTTTATTTTATTTTATTTTTTTGTGTACACATACATTTAATTCCATTTGACAGGCTGAGGGGAAAAAAAAAGAGAAAGAAAGAAAGAAAAAAAAAAAGGAGAGACAAAGGGGAGAAAACAGAAAAAGAAGACAGAGCACCACTAAACTAACCAAAACAATTCAAATGCTGCAACTACAAAAAAAAAGAAAAAAGACAACATACCAAAACAGAACAAGCAATATCTGGAAAAATAACTGTGGAAAAGGCACAACAAAATGACGCATGATTGTATAAGAACAACAATTTTGTTATGCTGTGATTGCGTTAGTGTCTGTGTCATGGAATGCACTTACCAACGAGGGCAGAAAGCCGCCGCTCCGCCCACAAGGAGCCAGAGGCAGGCAGAGAAGGACCCAGGAAGTCCGAGCCATCCGCAGCCCATCAAGAGCCACGAAAACCCGGGGCCGCACATTCCAGCGACAACTGCATACCCACCCCAGCAGAGGGGAGAGGGAAGTCCCAGATGGAGGCCCCCCCCCCCCAGTCAAGGAGCAAGGGCCCCAGGGAATTCGAGGCAATAGGAAACTGGCCCCCCCAGAGGCCAGCCCCCCGTGCAGGCCGGCGGCAGGGCCCCAGGGCCCAGGTGCCCAAGAACCGCCCGACATACTGCAGAGCCCCCCCCCCCCACGCTGGAGAAGCCCAAGCCGCCCCGACCCACAGCCCCCAGGAGAGCAGGTCGACACCCACACCAGAACATCCAGCCCAGCCCAGGAACCCCAAGGCACCCACACCCCGGGGAGGCGGGGGACGCAGGAGCGACCAACGAGAAGCAGCCGGGAGGCAAGACACAAGAAGGCCCAGATTCAGGTCCAGCCATGCACACACGTATGCACACACACCCACCTTCATATGGTCATGCGCACACACACCCACCCACATATGCTCATAAACCAAATAAAACTGAAATTATAAATAAAATGATGTTCATTGTCGTGTTTGTAAATTTATCTAAAAGCCTTTTGGATTGATATGAAATCATTTTGTTGGCTGTAGCAGTTTTAACTTGGAGTGCCATCCAGCAACTGCGTGTGTGCTTGTGCTCACTGCCATGGTGCGCAAAGTAATGGCAGCAGAGTCCCTTATGGGGATTTTTTGAGTACGATAGTGAGACAGATAGAAGCGAGTGTCTTGTTGTGGATGATGAAAAAATGTGAGGAGCACTTCTCAAGTGGAAAAACCAACATTAAAGTCCACCTGAGAAACGCACACAAGGTGGCTCAGGAAACCGCTCTGAACCTATGCAGTAACCTATGATGTAACCTGATGTGCGCCTCTGGAGAAATGTAACTACAGGTTGGGTCCACGCAGCCTGCAACGTTGTGATTAACCTGTTCACCATTAATGAGTCCACAGGTGCATTTCTGGCTACTTTTCACCACAGTGTTTGAATTTATCAGTCAGAGAATAAGAATCAGGAATATTAATAAAAGCATCAACTTAAGGACTCACAAATGTCAGCAAATTCCTGGAGGAAGACTGCTGAAATTATCCCTAGAGTCTGGTGGCTGCATGCTTAACACCACTGCATCCGACGCTTTGCATTCCACTTGGTGATGTAAGGCTTGGATGCAGCCTTACATCACCAAGGAAACCCATTCCATGAAGCTCTCTACACACTGTTCTTGAGCTAATCTGAAGGCTACATGAGGTTTGGAGGTCTGTAGAAAACAACTGCAGACTGCAGCGACCTCTGTACTCTTTGTGCCTGCTCACCCCGCTCTGTCACTTTATGTGGTCTATCACTTCATGGTGGAGCAAGCTTGAAGCTATCCCAACTCTCTGCCTGAGAGAAAGAGACAAAGCAGGAATTGGGAGAGAAGAAGAGAAACAAAATCCAGAACCTGCCTGGACCATGACAGTGTCAGCAGGTACACATTGCAAGACATAATATTAATCAACATCATAATTCCCAGAAAAAATGAAAAGTTTTTAACTGGCTGTATGATGCAGTGAATGTGAACAATAAAAGGGGGTGTAGAGAGAAAGAGGAAAGACATCATTTTTCTGAGGGGAGGAGGTGGGAATAAATCCACTCTGTGACAAAAAGTTCTGATCAGAGCTGCAGGAGCTGCAGCTGCCTGATGATGGAGATACAGAAAGGAGCTGAGCTCTGTTTCCCACAACTCCTCAACAGTTCCTGCAGGAAGCCGACACTTCACTGGTCCAAAGCTGTGCTCCTGAACATTGTGCTGTCCTTCATCTCTCTGATCACTGCTGCTCTCAACCTGCTGGTCATCATCTCAGTCTCCCACTTCAGGCAGAGATTAACTACAGTTTAAGTTTTAGAAACTTTAACACTGTGATTTATATCATTTAATCTAAGAATACATGAATTGAATGAATGTGACGCGTTCTTGACTGTAATGTTTTATGTGCCTACGCTGAATCATACCTTACTAATGCAGCATTTTCACTGAAGACATTTTGATATTATTAATGTGTATTATGTTCTTTTTTGTCTCCTTGCAGGCAGCTCCACACACCCACTAACGTCCTCCTCCTCTCTCTGGCTGTCTCAGACTTTCTCGTGGGGCTCCTGTTGATGCCGTTAGAAATCATTCGATATACGGCCTGTTGGTTTCTTGGTGATCTCATGTGTTCTGTTTATGTTTATATGACTGGCGAAATTGTCTGTGCTTCAATAGGGAACATAGTTCTAATATCAGTTGACCGCTACGTGGCTATTTGTGACCCTCTGCATTGTTATCAATTATGTTGCTGGGCTTTTTGAGCTTATTTTATTCTTTATTGTTCCAGTTTCTGTCATCATAGTTCTGTATATGAGAGTGTTTGTGGTGGCTGTGTCTCAGGCTCGTGCCATGCGCTCTCATGTTACAGCTGTCACACTTCAGCGTTCACTGAATCAAACAAACAGATCTGAGCTGAAAGCAGCCAGGACTCTTGGGGTTCTTGTAGTTGTTTATCTGGCAAGTTTCTGTCCATATTACTGCTACACTCTGGTTAATGAAAATGTGCTCAATGATCCATCTACATCTTTTGTGGTGATGGTCTTTTATTTGAACTCTTGTCTAAATCCTTTGATCTATAGTTTGTTTTATCCCTGGTTTAGAAATGCTGTTAAACTTATCATCACTCTGCAGATATTCAGGTATGACAGCAGTGAGGCAAACATAATATAGGCAAATATACTATATGATTAAACCTGCAACACTAAGATTTTAAATCAGTAAATTGAAACATTCAGTCTGGAAATGTGAAATTGCTTTCTACTGTATCCGAAAAAATACAGAATTTTAAAGCTTTGTTTAAATTATGACACTTAAATGAATGTGAACATCCAGAATTTATAACTTTTGCAGTTTTCTGCTTAAACACATTTTCAGATTGGCTTTCACTGTGTTGTTGAAACAAATTTATGGCTGCATGGCTGACAAACCTGCAATAAACAGATTTGGTGAGTAAGAACAATTTTTTTTAACAAAAGTACTTTTGTATGCTCAAGGCTCGCACCAAAGTATATTCCAGATCTCCTGACTGATACCTTACGCCCCCTTTTTATAATGCATCATAATAAACTGTGGGAGCCTTGCAGTAACCAAGACACAAACTTTTATGTGTGTAAACCGTCCCTTAAAAGTAAATGTACACCAGTACTGGGTGTGTGGGTGAACACTGAAAAACTGTGCCAGACCCACCACAGAGAACCAGCAAGCATCAGGAGGCACCTGAAGCTCTCAGGCATTAGGAGCTCTTAGGTGCACAGCTGCATTTACTGCCTGTAAATCCTGCACAGTCTCCACTCAGGAGCTATGGCTATGGCTTCTTGACTTAATGGGTATTGTTGTTGGTGAATCTTATAACAGATTTTGGGGTGATCACCACTGGTTTTGCATTTTCAATCAGGTCTACATCATTTTTACCTTGAGCCCACAGTGTCTTAAGGACTACAACTTTTCCTGTAGTGCTGGATAGGGCTTGGCGATATATCAAGTTTTTAAGAAATATCGATATATTTTCACACGCGATATAAGATGAGACAGTATAGTTTATATCGATATAGTCATTGTCACATTACAATCATAATTGTAGATCCACCAGTTCATCTTTCTCTTCTCCCCATTTGTCTTTGCACAACTTCACACTGCCCGCCTCTCTCCCTCACCGCTTCACCCATAAATCATGCAGGAAGCCTGAAATCTTCCGCTGGCGCCGTGTTTTGTGTAAATACAGCCTTCATACTGTGTCCGTCCATACGCTTTGGCATCACCCCGCCCCCAAGAGTACATGGCTGCAGGCAAGAGGGCGCCGCCATACCGCAACTCCATAGGTTTGTACCGTAACTCATGTGACCTTAATGGCAGACATCGGTCTTTTTCCTGTGCTCATGATGCAGCCGGTGGATACGTCAACACCGCATTGAGTGGGTGGGCCCGTTACTGTGATATGTCAGCGCATATATCTATGGATTTACTGAGCTGGCTAAAATCCTGCTGACTGAAGGATGGAATTTTATTCATTCAGTCTGTTTACATATTTTGTTATTTGAACAGAGTACTAGATGTACAGGATTACACACAGGAGGAAGCACTTTGGTGACGTCTACTTCAGTGGAGACTGGCTTTTTAAAGGATAAGTCAGCCTTTTGCTATTTTTGCTCTGGATCTTTTCTGTTTACATTGTAATAGCACAGCTGTGAGTCTTTTGTTATGGATGAAAAAAGCATTAATTTATTTGAGGAGCATTAAATATGCCAGTAGTTTATTTTTTGAGCAATTTCTCGTGTACATGCACAGCTGAATGTTAATAAAAGTGAATGTGTGACATTTAGGACATGTAGCTTTGACTCAGAAGTGCCTTTCTTTTGAAACCTTTTGGGAAGAAAAAAATATCGAGATCTATATCGTACATCAACATTCAGCTAAAAAGAAAAAAATCGAGATACTATTTTTGGTCCGTATTGCTCAGCCCTCAGGCTAGAATAGCTGCAGCTTCTTCATGTGACAGAAATGAGTGTGATGTTTTAAGTCAAATTTTATTTATATAGCACCTCTCAAGACAAATATCACTGAGTGATTCACAACATAACAGCAGAGCCAAACAGGAAAAGAAAAAAAGAGGTAACTAAATGAATGTCTAAAAAGGTGAGTTTTTAGCTGAATCCACAGCTCTCAAGCTCAATGGGAGAGAGTTCCAGTCAGGGAGCAGCTGTTGGAAAAGCTCTGTCTCCTTTAGTTTTCAGCCTTGTATGATGTAAAACCAGGCGGCCATGATGACACGACCTCAGAGACCTGATGGGGATCTATGGATGTAAGAGTTTGCTGATGTAAGCTGGTGCTCGTCCATGAAAAGCTCTAAAAGTCAGAACCAGAATCTTAACCTGGACTGAATTTAAAGGGGAGCCAGAGCAGCTGGATCAACAATGGTGTGACATGAGAGTACCTGGAAGACCTTGTTGGAAGCCTCGCTGCAGCATTCTGAACAACCTGGAGATGCTCCAAGGAGTTTTTGCTCAGACAAGCAAACAATGCTGGGTAAAATGAAAATAATCCATGATGCTGATCAAACCTCTGGCAAAGAGATTGGAGCCATCATCAATGTGGATATTAAAGTCCCCACCTATAACCAGTCTGGACAATTTCACAGTGGAAGATAAGAAGTCACTGAACTCCTTTAAAAACAAGCTGCACCAGGAGAACAATACACCACAGCACAGTACAAAGGATCCTTATTACCAGCTTTAATTGGCTGTAGTTCAAAAAAAGAAAAGTGTCCGACCTTCGCTGAACGACACGAGAACCGGCTCCGAAACACCGCAACGAGGCCTCCTCCTTGCCTGCACATCTGAGGCTAGCTGATGAAGGAACAAATATCAGGGCAAAGTTTGATGAGGGATGAAGAGTCACGCTGCCAGGTTTCAGTAAGGATAAAAAAAAAAAAATCTAATTTTTGGGAGAGTATAAAATCGTTCAACAAGGACGATTTGTCATAGATTGGGCATTAAATAGCACCATGCTCAGTGAAGTAGAAACCGATTATTAGGAAATGCTCGAGTTAGAGGATGTAAATACTAAGGGTTTGAATCATGACCCTCATAAATTCCACTCACCAAGAGGACAAAAGGCCAAACAACAGGAGAGTCTGGACGAACCCTCCTGAGGTAGCAGAGTCTCACACATTCAGGCCCTGACTATTAGGGAAAGACGTGGAAGAAAAAATCCCCCTCCATGGAAGCTGTCCTAGTGCAGGTAACCAGAAATGCTCAATGTCGCTTACCCATCAGACCCCACTTCCAGAACAGTCAGAGATTCACCTGGACACCTGCTCATCTATCCTCCTCCATGGTCTGCAAGTACCCGGGAGGGCACTGCTGATGAGAGATGAAGATTCAGCCACTGGCAGTAGAGCATGGAAAATGCAGACACGAGATCATGAGGTATCCTGAGTCATCATTGAGGATCGTATAGACAACAGTGTCAGGTGATCATAAACCAAGGCCGGCAATATATCAATGATACACAGTGAAAAAAGGAGAACAGAGAAATATAGCAGAATAAACTGCGGCTGACAGAAGCAAAGCCAGACACAGGCTCCACCACACCAGACTGGAAAGTAGAAAGTGGTACCACCTGAACAGTTCTTTGTGTGTGCATCACAATAGAGAAAACCTTTTTTGTAAATACCCAGTCATGAGAAAAAGAATACGAATGTATCCCAATTTAAGTGCATAATCCTAGCTATGGTGACTGCTATAGGACAAACATGTTTTAGTCAGCAAAGAGAAACCAAAAACATTAAATTTACATTATAATGGCATGTCTGGCCAATGTGACCAGATTGTGGAGTTTTTCCCTATCTGTGGAAGGCTGTCAGTCCACTGTTTACTTAAGCTGTGAGAAGTTTCCACCTTTATTTAATTTGGAGGACGCTGTAAATCTTTTTGAAAGCAATCCAAAACAGGTCAATGTGTCAGAGAAGCTCACTTCTGACAGATAACAGCAACAGTGAGGTGAGTTGTTGAGGATATGCTGAACTTTTCTGTCATTAAGCACTGCTGTTTTTGCTGGTGTTAGCTACTGTTAGCCTCTGTTAAATGCTCTGGTAGCCAACGGTAGTGAAATTGTCTTTGAATGGGATGCAACTTTGTTGGACTGATGCTTAGTGAACAAACTCTGATACAATCAAACTGTTGATTAGCAGGAAAGTGTGATTTTTAGAAGACTCAAGCCTAAGATTAGCTGGCATAATGTTAGCTTAGAACCAGTTGTTGTTTAGCTCTTGTCAGGTCCCTGTAGATGGGAGGGTCACATGTATAATTAGCTGAAAATAGACCCTTTTACAGCCTATTTCATCAAAGGATGCGTGCGCATTTTGGCCATGGAAGTGAACTGCTACTCCATTCAAATCAATAAGAACAAGGAGTCTTCATAGTGTTAAACGTGATTTAAAAGCAATATCAGCATCAAAATGTCTGGCTGTTGCATGATTGGCTGTCAGAATTTCTACTCTACCAAAAGTGGACTGAAGTTGTACCGAATCCCACGAGATCACGGCTGTTTAAGAAAAAACAGAGGCATCTGTACTGATAAAAATTGGACTGGGGACACGATCAGGACTGAGGACACGATCAGAAATGCTCACGTTTGAAGCAATCAGGTAAAGTTATTTATCTTCTCTGGTTATACCAGGATGTTAGGTTTAGATAAATATGAATATCTAAAGTAAACAGCATTAGCTAGTAGGTTATTTGGCTTTTAAACTGTAGTGTGGCTGGGTATTTACAGGTGAGGCAGAGTCCTGATTTTTAAATTAATATTTAATCACACTATAGATTACAATATGCAGTGCCAGTCAAAAGTATGAAAAGACTCACATATGAATGGTTGAGTGTGTCTCACAGTGTGACTGGAACAGTATATATTTTTTTCATTGTAAATCAATAATATCTGCAGCCGGAAAACTCTTAGCAAGCTAGAGAAGAAATTTGACAAAGTACTCACGCTGCCAGGTACAATCCGCTGTGAGGACGTAGTTCTCTGACTAGTTTACAATGACCCGAGCCTCATAGACAGTGGTCCTGTTTCCTTGTCTTTGACTTGGAAGAACTTCTGCCTTCAAGACACAAAACTCCGAGTCTGTGTCATGATATTTGACATTCGGTACACGGCCGTGCAAACAACATAATTGTAAGCATCCAATGACTTACGTGCGTGTAACTTATCTCGAGTGTTTAGGCTGAGTTTCTCAACTAAATACACGTATATATCCGCCCAGGGATACTGGGCCACTTGCTAATGTACCACAGGGATCGGAGTTGGATGCCGGTGGTCAAAGTTAATTTTTGCAGGTAGTTTTCACGATCTTTCGTTGATAATCCTTTCTCGTAGATTGAAACACTCCGCCGTATTTCCGTTTCCAAAATGCGCGCGCATCGCTACCTACGTCATCATTGTTTACTAACAGTAAAAGGGTCTATAAGTAATTGCAACAACATTGGGAATGAAATAAGCCTGTTTATGCATGTTTCCATGTGTTAAAGCCCTGACATCAGTTCAGGTTTGAGGTGTAGAGAAAGAGGCTGACATTTCATCAAGATGCCAATTGCATTGTCTCATTCCTTGATGTTTTTGCTTCTTTGGTGAAGGGAAACCCTCCTCAGATGATAAAACATAGGTATTCTTCATGTTTTGAGTCCAAAGGTGCAGTCACAAATTTAAATGTCCCTCCACAGCAGGCTAACACCTACGACTTTCTCTTTTGCCTTTGGTGTGCTACATATGTGGCTAGAGACTGGCCAAATATGTGTATAATAATAAAAGTATAATAACCTTTTTTAAAATTTAACCTAAAAAATATTACTGATTGTACTTTTAAGTGCTGAATCAAGTATGAATAAACTGTTATTGAGGTTAAGTAGAATTAAGGAAGAAACAAAGTATTTGTACTTCATTACTTCACACCTTTGGCAATATTGGTAATTTACGATTAGGCAAAATTAAGCCAGTTTTCATTCTAATTCCTTCTCTTACAGAATTTTAGCCATTTGAATACTTTCAATACAATGCAAGTCAAACAACAAACCACAAAAGTAAGGAAATGTCCGTAACAAGGTTATTATTATCGTTAACGAAAACAAACAAAATACCGAAAACTGAAATTGAAAAAATCGTTAGCTGAAATAAATAAAAATGATACTTGAACGGAAAAAATGATAATTAACTGAAACTATATTATGAGTTTACAAAACTGAATAAAACTGAAATTATAAATAAAATGACCTTCATTGTCATGTTTGTAAATTTATATAAAAGCCTTTTGGATTGATATGAAATCATTTTGTCCGCTCTAGCAGTTTTAGCTGGAAGTGTCATCCAGCAACTGTGTGTGCATGTGCTCACTGCCATGGTGTGCAAAGTAATGACGTTGATGTTGTGATTAACCTGTTCACCATTAATAAGTCCACAGGTGCATTTCTGGCTACTTTTCACCACAGTGTTTGAATTTATCAGTCAGAGAATAACATATATATTATATATATTATATTAATATATCAGGTATATTAATAAAAGCATTACCCATTCCATGAAGCTCTCTACACACTGTTCGTGAGCTAATCTGAAGGCCACATGAAGTTTGGAGGTCTGTAGAAAATGACTGCAGACTGCAGCGACCTCTGTACTCTTTGTGCCTGCTCACCCTGCTCTGTCACTTTATGTGGTCTATCACTTTGTGGTGGAGCAAGCTTGAAGCTATCCCAACTCTCTGCCTGAGAGAAAGAGACAAAGCAGGAATTGGGAGAGAAGAAGAGAAACAAAATCCAGAACCTGCCTGGACCATGACAGTGTCAGCAGGTACACATTGCAAGACATAATATTAATCAACATCATAATTCCCAGAAAAAATGAAAAGTTTTTAACTGGCTGTATGATGCAGTGAATGTGAACAATAAAAGGGGGTGTAGAGAGAAAGAGAAAAGACATCATTTTTCTGAGGGGAGGAGGTGGGAATAAATCCACTCTGTGACAAAAAGTTCTGATCAGAGCTGCAGGAGCTGCAGCTGCCTGATGATGGAGATACAGAAAGGAGCTGAGCTCTGTTTCCCACAACTCCTCAACAGTTCCTGCAGGAAGCCGACACTTCACTGGTCCAAAGCTGTGCTCCTGAACATCGCGCTGTCCTTCATCTCTCTGATCACTGCTGCTCTCAACCTGCTGGTCATCATCTCAGTCTCCCACTTCAGGCAGAGTTTAACTACAGTTTAAGTTTTAGAAACTTTAACACTGTGATTTATATCATTTATTCTAAGAATACATGAATTGAATGAATGTGACGCGTTCTTGACTGTAATGTTTTATGTGCCTACACTGAATCATACCTTACTAATGCAGCATTTTCACTGAAGACATTTTGATATTATTCATGTGTATTATTTTCTTTTCTCTCTCCCTGCAGGCAGCTTCACACACCCAGTAACATCCTCCTCCTCTCTCTGGCTGTCTCAGACTTTCTCGTGGGTCTCCTGTTGATGCCGTTAGAAATCATTCGAAACACAGCCTGTTGGGTTCTTGGTGATCTCATGTGTTCTGTTTATGTTTATCTGACTAACAACATTGTCTGTACTTCAGTAGGAAACATTGTCCTTCTATCAGTTGACCGCCATGTGGCTATTTGTGACCCTCTGCATTACCCCACCAGAATCACTGTGGCGAGAGTCAAACTCAGTGTTTGTCTGTGTTGGTTTTATTCAACTTTCTACAGCAGTCTTTATACGAAGGACATCCTGACTGAACCAGGCAGGTATAATTCCTGCTATGGAGAGTGTGTGTTTGTTATTAATGATATTACAGGGATTTTTGACCTTGTTTTATCCTTCATTGTTCCAGTTTCTGTCATCATAGTTCTGTATATGAGAGTGTTTGTTGTGGCTGTGTCTCAGGCTCGTGCCATGCGCTCTCATGTTACAGCTGTCACACTTCAGCGTTCACTGAATCAAACAAACAGATCTGAGCTGAAAGCAGCCAGGACTCTTGGGGTTCTTGTAGTTGTTTATCTGGCATGTTTGTGTCCATATTACTGCTACTCTCTGGTTAATGAAAATGTGTTCAATGATCCATCTGCATCTTTTGTGGTGATGGTCTTTTATTTCAACTCTTGTCTAAATCCTTTGATCTATAGTTTGTTTTATCCCTGGTTTAGAAATGCTGTTAAACTTATCATCACTCTGCAGATATTCAAGTATGAGAGCAGTGAGGCAAACATACTATAGAAATATGATTAAACCTGCAACACTAAGATTTTAAATCAGTAAATTGAAACATTCAGTATGAAACTGTAAAACTGTTTTCTACTGTATCAGAAACAAACAGGAAAAAACAGAATTTTAAAGATTTGTTTAAATTATGACAATTAAATGAATGTGAACATCCAGAATTTATAACTTTTGCAGTTTTCTGCTTAAAGAATTATTCAGATTGACTTTTGCTGTGTTGTTGAGACAGATTTATGGCAGCATGGCTGACACACCTGCAATAAACAGAGTTGGTGAGTAAGAACAATTTTTTTTAACAAAAGTATATTTGTATATGTGGTGTCGGGCCAAAGAGCTCAAGACAAAACACAAATCTCATAAAATAAAGCTCTTTATTTTGAACAAATAACTCTTAAAACAACCATTAAAACCCATAAGAAACAACCTGTGATTGAGTGCACTAACAACTGCAATGGTCTAATTTCTCCAGGTGCACTATTGCGAGACCTCCCCACAAATACGCCCCTGAAAATATTCCTCAAATCATAAACGGTAGCAGAAACACATGGTCCACAACCCTTCAGGCCTGCAAAGTCATCTGACCTTTTGTCTCACCAACCAGCCTCAAAAAGGCTTTTCTCAGAAACCTCAGGTGTGGCCTTCACACTTCACAGTGGAAGATAAGAAGTCACTGAACTCCTTTAAAAACAAGCTACGCCAGGAGTACAATACACCACAGCACAGTACAAAGGATCCTTATTGCCAGCTTTAATCGGCTGTAGTTCAGGTCCACGCAGCCCAGAACGTTATGAATAACCTGTTCACCACTGTCGAGTCCACTTGTGCATTTCCGGCTACGTTTTGCCAGAGTGTTTGAATTTATCAGTCAGAGAACAACAATCAGGAATATTAATAAAAGCATCAACTTAAGGACTCACAAATGTCAGCAAATTCCTGGAGGGAGAGTGCTGAAACTTTTGTAATGGATGTGAGGTAATGAACAAAGTGGAAAAACAGAGACAAGTATGTTTGCAGTTGAAGAAATATACTCATGGTATATGCCATATGTATAACTTATGTACATTTACTTGCCTGAGAAATTTGTCTTAGACTGGAAAATAAACATAACTGAACAATGACAGAAGCACGTGTTTAAGGACAAAATGTTTCTGCTAGGTCACCATTTTATCAATAATAGAAGCAAGGACTCTCGAGTGGAATGGTCAACTAGACTAATCAGATGATAAACCGATACTCTGAGGGAGAAGCAGCTGTGGAATCCTTTCTCTCTGTGTGGCATATTTCTTGTTTTGTATATGATGTAACCAAGATTGATAAGCTGTCACTATATAAAACTGTAACTTGAACTAGAAGTGGCCGGAACTTCATGCCATCCCACATGGGGATGAGATGCAGTCCTGGCCCGGATTTATCTGTAAAACTGTTTGAAATGGCTTTATTAAATTTAAAAATTAGATTCCTTATTCCGTTGTTTTGGTGTCATTCCAGTTCGATAAACGAAGATGCAAAAACCTAAAAGGCTCAAGCAGCAGCACGTATTTTTAAATTTCTTCACAGCCAAAAAACTGACCACAAAGTACGAGGAAATAAAATAAATAATAAAATACCAGCATGTGACCACAAGGTAATTAATACACATTATCCAGCTACACAAGCATAAATGCAGACACGACAGAGGTAAAACCTGTGGGATCTAACACTTGGCAGCGACCTAACTCCCCCTGGAAAGTCTCAGGGTTGGGGGAAAAAAATTTGCAGATCGCCGCAGCGGCCACTCCTATGTAAGCTGTGGGGGCCAGGGATGGAGTGGCCGGTTGCGCAGCTCCGGCTGTCAGAGGGGCCACAGGAGAAAGAGAAAGCTTCGCCAGAATTTTTTTTACAGTGACGCATCTCAGTGTTAATTTTGACAGCAAATTTTGATTTAGTTTTAGTCATAGTCTTTTGACAAAAATGTAATTTAGTTTTAGTCATAATTTAGTCATCTGAATAGTTTTAGTTTTAGTCTAGTTTTAGTCAACGAAATTATCCTAAAAATATAGTCGACTAAATCTACAGTCGATTTAGTCAACTAAAATATAAAGGGTGTAAAATGTAAATGCCTTTTCTTCAGTTCCCTTGAATTAGTCATTACTTACACAAAATTAAACATTTTTTAAAAGTTATGCAATATTATTAACATAAGCATTTCACCTGCTTCCACACACCTGACTATTTTTTTTTTTTTTTTAAAGCCTGTCATGTCTGGCAATTTTCACAATCGGAACAATGATCCGAATGCAATGATGTACCAAACATATTTGCTTTTACAAGAAGAGCTCTAAAAGTTTTCTATAGGCTATTCTTGTTAATGTTTGTATTTTTATTTTTTATTTAGTTATTTATGCCAGGTCTGACAGGCAATAAGGAAAGGGATAGAGAAGAGGGGAAAAAAAGCAAATAAAAAAACAAAACAAACAAACAAACAAACAAACAAAAAAAAACGGGGGGGGGGGGGGGAGGGGAGAAAGGAAAGAAAAATACTCAAAGATATACATACCGTATTTTCCGGAGTATAAGTCGCACTTTTTTTCATAGTTTGGCTGGGGGTGCGAACTATATTCCGGAGACGTATATGTGACATTTATAACACATGAACCAAAATACTCCAGCTACTTGACATCTCCGTGAACTGCAGCTTTAAGGCAGTCTTGCGTAACCTGTGGGCGCAGTGGATGATGGATGGAGAGCACAGCTTAACGGCAACTGGGAGAATGCGCCACCCAACTTTCCTGGAAGTCATTGGATGGATCAAGAAAACATGGGCTTCAGTGACAAACCATCCTGTTGGGATTCAGAAAGGCTGGAATAATTGGAACTGCAGCTGACGACGAGTCTGACTAACGCGACACAGAAGAGGAAGCGGCGCTTCGTCTACGGAGTGTACGGAATTGTTTAGAAGTGACACCGAGGATGAAGAATTCAATGGATTGATGGTTTGGTTAACTTGCTAGTATGTTCTTTATGCTATGGTTATCTGAATAACTTAATGTTACCTTAACATACCGAACACGTGTTCGTTGTGCGTCATGTAGCTGAATGTGCTACGTTAGCATAACGTAGGCGTAACCATGTTCGTCCTGTTCTTTAATCCATTATTATTTTAAATTGCCGTTCAAGATGGAATTTCTGCTCTGGGTCTCGGATTCTATCAACCCCCCCCCCCCCCAAAAAAGTGCGACTTGTAGTCCAGAGCGACCTATATATGTTTTTTTCTTCTTTATTATGCATTTTTTGGCTGGTGCGACCTATACTCCGGAGCGACGTATAGTCCGAAAAATACGGTACATACATGCACACATTCACGTCTATACAAATGCATATACATATATGAAGCCGGGATTAATAGAGCACACAGAACTTCAAATAAAAGGGGTTCTCTATTCTCAAAAAGAATGATTTTCTCTGGAGTGAAAAAGAAAAGAAAACAGTTCAAGATATGGAGCAAAAATAGTCTCTTACACCGTGAATGGTGAATGGTATAACACTAGTATAAAACTCCTAAGAAGCAACTGCTTCAACAAAATGGCGCATAAATAGCACTATTAGCACTCAACAGAGTTGTTGCAACGCAGCTAAAACACTCAAAAAAACAGTACATAACAATCGGCGGTGGCACTTCTAAAAGAAGACAAACAGAAAAACATGACGTCAGCAACATCATTTCAGTCAGTCAGTCAGAATACTTTCAGCCTTGTACATTAAAAAAATACAGTTCAGACATTAATTACCAAAGATCTGGATTCTTCACTCAAGTGGCCATAAAGTCGTCTTCTTCAACCAGTCTTGGCTCAAAACAAAATGTCCTCCTCTTCTGTTTTCCTCAGTTAGCACGCCAAGAGGTACCAAGAGGTTTTTTTCAACTTCCCGTACTTTTTGACCTCTGTGTTACAATAGCACCACTTACTGACAAAAGCAAGAATTACAACCAGTACATGAAATAAAAGCAAAACGGGGTTTACAAAACATGTTTTACAGGTACCCATTTTTCACCAGGTTACATACACACACACACAGTTTTGCTGTTTGCAGTAATGTGTGTATGCGCCTCTATTAACACCACCTTACTGAGATAATACGAGCGTTTTACAGCAGGACACGCTCTGAAAGGTACAGGGCAGTGTTCAGGACTAAGATTAGGAAAGGCTAATCCACCATGGTGTGGTGATTTTCTCCAAACACAAACGCTCAACTGGGAAAAACACTTTACCCTGCATGATATTAAATTGCTTACCTTTGCATGGAGATCTGGGTGACTGGTTTGCAGATGTTTAAGGTTTTTATCCAAGATAGTCGCCCCACATGGTTTACACATCATTTTGTTTGTCACGGCATCAAAGGGACAAATGTGTCCATACATCGGCTCTTCTCTTTCTCCCTGCTGACATTGTTTACATAACTTAGTTCTATCAGAAGTAAAGACAAATCACAGGCTAGTTTGGTCTTCTCAGGTTTAGAACAAATCTGTGCAACTGTTCGTTTGATTGGATGTTTTCCTAACTTGTCCCGCCCTGTCACAAAATTAAAGAAGTTCTGATTGGATTTCGTCCCCGACAGGCATTTTCATCTCATTTTCATTCGTTGACGAAAGTGTCAATTAATTTCGTTATGGTTTTTATCATTTTAGGTAGTTTTTATTTAGTTATCGTCTCGTTATTGTCATGAAAAAAAGGTTTGTCGATGAAAACTATGATGAAAATATTTCGTCAACGAAATTACCGCTGACGCATCTAACTGCTATAGGTGATGAGAGACTTGCCCGGTCTGTTGTACCAAAACTGATAAAGCCTGGTCATGCTCTCCTAAGATCACGCCCTGGCAAGTATTCGCGGTATGGAGAACTGCTACATCTGCTGGATCCACAGTTTGGCCAGATTCTTCTGTTATGTCGGCCAGCAGAAATGGATCCAGATGCAGAGGCAACAGTTCACCGGAAACAAGGTTTGTTACCAAAACAAATATAACAAAACAGGCGGGGGTTGTGAATTGTCTGGCAAGCACAGAGAATCTGAAAAGAGAAAGCAAACAGGGTCAGGCAGGAATTAACTAACTTAAAGGTGATGGTCGGCGGGCAAGAAGGCTTACTCAGAGGAACTCATGTTTAGTGACTGGTGGGGGATGTGGCTGGCATAGTGAGGCAGGGCCAAAGAGGTCAGTGGGGCAGGCAGGCCAAAGCGGGAGAACATTTGGCCAAGAAGACGGGCTCTGCGGCGTGGTGGAGGCTGGTTTCGCCACTCCGAGGAAAGGTGATGTTGCACGAGTGGAGATGATAGAAGCAACAGGAGGCGACAGAGTAAATAATGGGTAAGCGAGAGTGTATTCCAAAAAGCAAAGCAGCTTGATTTACCACAGCGAGGTTGAATAAGCTGGTGGCGAGTCAGAGTCTGAGCTCCTCCTAAATACTCCCGACCTTGATGACCATTAGAAACAGGTGTGCACCCAGGCACAGCTATGACGACAGGAAACACAGCTGCCTGCCCCAACGGATCACCCAGAAGACAGACACTCCCACAAATCACACAGCCCACCTTGATCCATGAAAGACACAGTGCTGAAGTCTAACTGACTATCACCTATTCCTTCATCAGTGCCATCTTGGAGCAGTTAAAGGATCAGCGTGGACACCCAGACTTCTTGAACCAGTTTGTATTTGTATACTAGCATGATATCTTGTTTTTTTCAGCAGCTTGGAGGAGCCCCAAGTGCATGTCCTCTTTGTGTTGCAGCACCTGCTGAAGAACAGACTTTATGGCCAAAGCTGAAAAGTGTGAGTTCCACACACCCTCAGTCACTTTTCTGGGTTATGTTTTGGGAGGAGGGCAGGTGAACGTGAAAGTGGCCAAGTGGCCCCTTACAAGATGAACCTCTACAAGGAACCTTTGGTTTGGGCTCCAGAGGCAGAGGCAGCCTTCACCCTTTGGAAGGAAGTTTTGGTGCAACCTAACCCCTCTGCAGTACAGTGGTTGTCTCAGATTTAGGGATTGGGGCAGACCAAACACTCGGGTTCCGGAGGTAAGCTGACACCATGTGCTTTCCATTTCTGGCGTCTTACTCCTAGAGCTGAATTATCTGCGAGTTGTTCTCTGTTAAGTCTGCTCTAGAGGAGTGGTGGCAGTGGCTGGAGGGGGCCAAGCTGGCCTTTGTAATTTGGACTAATCATAAAAATCTTACCCAGCTGTAGAATGTTAAACAACTTAACTCTCACCAGGATTGCTGGTCCCCTTTCTTCAGATGATTTAATTGTATTTTTTCCTATTGCCCAGGTTCATGAAACACCTAACCAGATGCATTCTGCCACAGTTCCTGGATGAAGGAGACAACCCAGAGCCAGAGAATATTTGACCCATCACCTGATCTGTTGGAGCTATAACCTGGGAAACTGAAAATATCCAGCAGGCACTCCAAGATGAATCCGATCCAAGGTAATGTGCTGCCCAGTCTGCTGTACATGTCCGTTCACTGGTCCCCATGTGGGCCCATAAGCTAAATTCACCTGCCATCCTGGGGTAAGCTGAACCATCTCTTTTCTCAGACAGTATTTCTCGTGGCCCACTTTAGTTAAGGATGCTTGGGACAATATTGCAGCCTGCCACATCTGTGCAAGAAGCAAAAGAAATTGTCTCCACAAACCCCCCTCCTCTAACAGGGTGTTTAGCTCCGTTATGACTTGTAAATAAACATCTTAAAATCAGTTTGAACATTCGACTGTTGTTTACGTTTGAGTCCTCCCTTGTTCTGGTGTAGTGATGGGCTGTTTGCAAATGAGCCGACTCTTAGAGATGATCCTTTGTAGTGACCAAGAAGAACCAACTCCGATCAGGGAGTCCCATCAAGTCTTTAGCCACTCCTGCTCAGCTCTGCTGAGAATCCATGCAGGCAGGGGTGGGACTTTTTTCTGATGGGCAGAATGGGAGGCCAATCTGATGAAAATACAAACTAGGATCATAACATTATGTGAAAAAAATGGGAGGTTGGGTGGGGGGCAGAAGCTCTGAAGACAGCAAGTGTAGTGGTACAAGGCCAGGTACACAGAGCGACAAAGTGATGGAGAGCTGGATTCTAATTCAGGTGGCTTTTATTTAATTTATTTATTTTGTTGCTGTTGTTGTGGTTCTTTGTTCAGTTGTTCATTAAAGTGGTGATTAAAATGTTAAACTATAGTAACTGTGTTTTTTGTAAAAAAATAAATAAATCCCCAAAATAATGTGTTTTTCAAACAGCTGAATAAACCATTCATAATTACTAAATTAGTGCAAGTCCAGTCAAGAAATTGCCCTGTAAAATGTCAGTGCAGGGTCAGCGAATGTGGAGGCACAAAGTGCACAGAGGTCAAATTTTTTGCTGAGTCAATCACTACAGATCTCCAAACTTCATGTGGCCTTCTGATTACTCCAAAAACAGCGTGCAGAGAGATTCATGGATTTGGTTTTAATGGCAGAGCAGCTGCATTCAAAAGTATACTCTTGTCTTCCTTCACAGACACATATGAACTTGAGAGACATCCCATTCTTAATCCACAGGGCTTAAAATGATGCCCTTTGTTACTATAACAGCTTCAACGCTTTTGGGAAGGCTTCCCACACATGGAATTTTTGACCATTCTTTCAGAAGCACATTTGTGAGATCAGACACTGATGTTGGATGAGAGTCTCCGCTCTGATTCATCCCAAAAGTATTCTGTCAGGATGAGGTCAGGACTCTGTGCAGGCCGGTCAAGTTCTTCCACACGAAACTTGCTCATCCATGTCTTTATGGAGCTGCTTTGTGCACTGGTGTGCAGTCAAGTTGGAACAGTAAGAGGCCATTCCCAAAGTGTTCATGAATTTGTCCAAAATGTCTTGATATGCATTAAGAGTTCCTTTCACTGGAACTAAGGGGCCGAGTGAACTCCTGAAAAACACCCCCACACCATAATTCCCTTCCACCAAACCGTTCCCCTGGGAACCGCCAAACAAAGACTCGTCCATTAATTTATCAGATGGCGAAGAATGATTCATCACTCCAAAGAACACGTCTCCACTGTTCTAGAGACCAGTGTCAGTGTGCTTTACACCACTGCATCAGATGCTTTGCATTCCACTTATTGATGTAAGACTTGGATGCTGCTGTTTGGCCATGGAAACCCATTCTATGAAGCTCTCTACACACTGTTCTTGAAGTAATCAGAAGGCCACATGAAGTTTGGAGGTCTGTAGAAAATGAAAGGTGGCGACCTCTGTGCACTATGTGCCTGCTAACCGCGCTCTGTCATATTATGTGGTCCATCACTTCGTGGTGGAGCAAGCTCAAAGCTATCCCAACTCTCTGCCTGAAAGAAAGAGTTAAAGCAGGAATTGGGAGAGAAAAAAAGGAAACAAGGAAATCATTTTGCTGAGGGGAGGGGGGTAGGGGTGGGGTGAAGTTTTTAACTGACTGTATGATGCAGTGAATGTGAACAATAAAAGGGGGTGTAGAGAGAAAGAGGAAAGACATCATTTTTCTGAGGGGAGGAGGTGGGAATAAATCCACTCTGTGACAAAAAGTTCTGATCAGAGCTGCAGGAGCTGCAGCTGCCTGATGATGGAGATACAGAAAGGAGCTGAGCTCTGTTTCCCACAACTCCTCAACAGTTCCTGCAGGAAGCCGACATTTCACTGGTCCAAAGCTGTGCTCCTGAACATTGTGCTGTCCTTCATCTCTCTGATCACTGCTGCTCTCAACCTGCTGGTCATCATCTCAGCCTCACACTTCAGGCAGAGATTAACTACAGTTTAAGTTTTATAAACTTTAACACTGTGATTTATATCATTTGATCTAAGAATGAATGAAGTGAATGTGAAACATTTTTAACTGTAATGCTTTATGTGTCTACACTGAATCATACCTTACTAATGTAGCATTTTCACTGAAGACATTTTGATTTTATTAATGTGTAATATATTATTTTCTTGTCTCCCTGCAGGCAGCTTCACACACCCAGTAACATCCTCCTCCTCTCTCTGGCTGTCTCAGACTTTCTCGTGGGTCTCCTGTTGATGCCATTAGAAATCATTCGAAACACAGCCTGTTGGGTTCTTGGTGATCTCATGTGTTCTGTTTATCTTTGTCTGACTAACAACATTGTCTGTGCTTCAATAGGAAACATTGTCCTTCTATCAGTTGACCGCTATGTGGCTATTTGTGACCCTCTGCATTACCCCACCAGAATCACTGTGGTGAGAGTCAAACTCAGTGTTTGTCTGTGTTGGTTTTATTCAACTGTCTACAGCGTTCTCTATACAAAGGACATCCTGATTGAACCAGGCAGGTATAATTCCTGCTATGGAGAGTGTGTATTTGTTATCAATTATGTTGCTGGGCTTTTTGAGCTTATTTTATTCTTTATTGTTCCAGTTTCTGTCATCATAGTTCTGTATATGAGAGTGTTTGTGGTGGCTGTGTCTCAGGCTCGTGCCATGCGCTCTCATGTTACAGCTGTCACACTTCAGCGTTCACTGAATCAAACAAACAGATCTGAGCTGAAAGCAGCCAGGACTCTTGGGGTTCTTGTAGTTGTGTTTCTGGCAAGTTTCTGTCCATATTACTGCTACTCTCTGGTTAATGAAAATGTGGCCAATGATCCATCTGTATCTTTTGTGGTGATGATCTTTTATTTTAACTCATGTCTCAACCCACTGATCTATAGTTTGTTTTGCCCCTGGTTTAGAAATGCTGTTAAACTTATCATCACTCTGCAGATATTCAAGTATGACAGCAGTGAGTCAAACATACTATAGAAATATGATGAAACCTGCTCCACTAAGATTTGAAATCAGTAAACTGAAACATTCATTCTGGAAATGTAAAACTGTTTTGTAGTGTATCAGAAACAAATGTAGGAAAAAAATACAGAATTTTAAAGCTTTGTTTAAATTTTAACAATTAAATGAATGTAAACATCCAGAATTCTCAATTTTGCAGTTTTCTGCTTAAAGAATTATTCAGATTGGCTTTCACTGTGTCATTCAAACAGAATTATGGCTGCGTTGCTGACACACCTGCAGATCAAACCTCCTTTCAGCTCCTCAGCGTCTCACTCACTTTAGAGCCTCTTACAATGAAAAGTCAATGTTGAGTGAGTAACAATTTCCACTCATGTTGAATGTGGCCTGCAGTGTGATGTAGTCAGTAGGAGCTGACTGAGCATTAATGGCATTTAATATAAGAGCTTTATTGAATAAGATCAAACAATGATTTAGATTAGTCATAGATGAAGTATTATGTTGATCGTGAACACACATAAGGAGCAACATTTCCAGTAAAATGTATTTTAAATAAAACAATAAAAATAAAAACACAAAATAAACTTTACTTGATAATTTCATGAACAAAAATCACAAGGTATTTCCATGTTGAAACTGTTACCTTGGAATTTTGTAACTCTTTTTATTTGCTGGTGCCAAAGTGTGCCACATTTTTGTTCTGATTTCAGGAAAATAAATATTATAATAATATAATATGAATCTTTCCCACTTGGAAGACTGCATAAACTGGGTTGGTGAGCAAGAACAATTTTTTAACTCAAATACTTCACTACTTCAGTATGCTCAAGGCCCGCACCAAAGTATATTCCAGATCTCCTGACACCTTATGTCATAATAAACTGTGGGAGCCTCACAGTAACCAGTACACAAACTGTTATATGCATAAACCTCCCTTCAAAGTAAATGCACAGCAGTACTGGGTGTGTGGGTGAACTGGGACACTGAAAAACTATGTGCCAGACCCACCAGAGAGAGCCAGCCAGCATCAGGAGGCACCTGAAGCTCTCAGGCATTAGGAGCTCTCAGCTGCACAGCTGCATTTACTGCCTGTAAATACTGCACAGTCTGCACTCAGTAGGTCGACCTATGCCATGTACTGGTAAATTGTCACATGGAACAAGTACTTGTGCTTCCTTCAGAGACTCAAACAAGGCTATAACAGATTTTGGGGTGATCACCACTGGTTTTGCATTTTCAATCAGGTCTACATCATATTTACCTTGAGCCCACAGTGTCTTAGGGACCATAGCTTTTCCTGTAGGGCTGGAATAGCTGCAGCTTCTTCATGTGACAGAAATGAGTGTGATGTTGTAAGTAAAATTTTAGTTATATCACCTCTCAAGACAAATATCACAAAGTGCTTCGCAACATCACAGCGGAGCATAACAGGAAAAAAAATGTTAACCAAATTCATGTCTAAAAAGGTGAGTTTTTAGCTTTTTTATCAAAAGACATCACTGAATCCACAGCTCTCAAACTCAGAGTTAGAGAGTTCCAGTCAGAGAGCTGCTGTTGCAAAAGCTCTGTGTCCTTTAGTTTTCAGCTTTGTATAGTATAAAACCAGTCGGCCCTGATTACAAGAACTCAGAAACATTATGGGGACGTATGAATGTAAGAGTTTTCTGATGTAAGCTGGTTCTCGTCCATGAAACGCTCTAAAAGTCAGAACCAGAATCTTAAACTAGACTCTGAAGTTAAAGGGGAGCCAGTGCAGCTGGATCAACAATGGTGTGACATGAGAGTATCTGGAAGACCTTGTTGGAAGCCTCGCTGCAGCATTCTGAACAACCTGGAGATGCTCCAAGGAGTTTTTGTTAAGACAAGTAAACAATGCGTTACAGTAACCCAAACGTGATGAAATGAATCCAAGTAACCGCGCGTTACCATTTTTTTTGTCATTTTCTTTTTTTTTTTAAAGATTATTTTATTTATTAAATTTTTCCAAATTGACATACATAAATTAACATAACAGATCAAATTTCCACCCATCCCTTACCCACACAAATTGGCACATCATAAAACTCTCACACAGTCAAAACAACATGGTCAATACATCACAAATTGATATACAAGATAGTAAGCAGTGGCGGGTCTGTCACTAACAGTTTTTCATTGAAGGAATTTTAGTACAGGGTCCCATATTTTCTCAAACACATTGACTTTATCTTCATTGTAATATCTAAGTCTTTCCAGATGCAGAGTATTTGCCAGTTCCCCCAACCACAGATCAAATGTGGGCACAGAGTCCATTTTCCAAAATCTCAAAATCAACCTTTTAGCAATCACCGTACCAAACAAAACAGCCATTTTCTCATTTTTAGTGGCTGGTCGCATAGCACTGGAGACCCCGATGATGGCAATAAGTGGTTCTGGGTCCTATTTCTTTCCAAAAGCTGTCGAAAAAAAAAGAAAAATTTTCTTCCAAAATGAGTGAAGCTGAGCACATGACCAGAAGGAGTGTGTCAAGTTACCAATAGCAGCCCGACAACGATTACAAATTGGAGACACGCTAGTAAAGAAAGTGCTCAGCTTCTCCCTTGAATAATGGAGTCTATGTATTGTTTTGAACTGTATGAGATTGTGTCTGACATTGACTGAACAGTCCTGTATACTTTTCAAACCCTCCTCCCACAGTTCATCGGATAGCTGTTGCCCCAACTCATCCTCCCATGCCCTCTTTATCCTGGATGTGTCTACACGTATACTATTAAAGATCTTATAAAAGTATGACACTGCCCCCCGATTGACAGGATCAAATTTATTTATTTCCTCCAGGGTTTCATGTCTCGTTAGAGTTCCAAAATCCGATACATTTTACCTAACATAGTCCCGAACCTGCAGATAACGGAAAAAACTCGACGGTGGAAGATTATAATCAGAACATAACTGTGCAAAGGATGCAAAGGTTCCACCGACGTATAGGTCGCCAATCCCACCAATGCCCTTCATTCTCCATGTCCGAAAAACGGCATCACTGAGACCTGGTGCAAAGGAGTGATTTTCACAGATAGGAGTATCAAAGTAAACCTCCGGAGCTTTTATAAAATTTTGTATCCGTTTCCAGATTCTGATAGTATTGTTAATGACAAAACTATTGGTATAAAGTGTTTTACTGACTTTAATGGGGCTGTTAAGGAGGGCAGTTAAAGACGAATTACAACAATGCAGACGCTCTAACGATAACCAGGTAGGACAGGACACATCAGATGAGGGTGGGCCCTTCCTCCACCACGCCAGGATGGATAAATGGCAAGCCCAATAGTATTGCTTGAAATCTTTTGTCATTTTCATTCTTGTCTCGGGAAGTGACGTCTGGCCTATGCGCATAAACAATAAACAATGGCAGAAGGAGAGAAATTCGCCTTTTTTAGTTGGAAATACAGGCATGTGTCAGCCAAAGACGATGCATCAAGGTTCGTTGTACACTCTGAGCTGGTGACAGCTGGACTTCGGCCCAAATCCAGTATGTAGCAGTGGAAATGCTGCCCTTGAACACGGTTGAATCACCCTCATTTCGTGCCATAATAAACAAGATTCCTACTACCAGCAATGCTGAGCTGACTCACAGAGCAGCATTTTCTTCTTACCTTGAGAGGAAATAAGCAGAGATGGAGAGAAAGCTGAAGGCTGCACTGATTAAGGTCGACTTTGTGTCAACTACCATGGATATTTGGACTGCTAACAACAGAAGCTATATGGGAGTAATGGTCCACTGGATCAGTAGATCCACATTAGAGGGCAGCGAGGCTGCATTGGCAGGTAGGAGAATTCACAGTTGACACGCATATGGTGTTATTGGGGCAGAAATCGAAAACATTCACTTTTCATATGGATTACTCAACAAAGTAGTTGCAACAGTGACTGATAATGGATCCAACTTCGTGAACGCGTTTTTAGTTCATCAGCCTGTCGCAGAGTCCGATGATGAGACAAAGGAGGAAGACTCCATCCCCACAGATTCTTCTCTTCCTGCTCTCTTCCTGCTCTTGTCGGAGACGGTCGCACTATCTCTCTCTCCCTGCCCTCCCCATCTCTCCGCTTGCTGCTTGCTGTGAGAGCGTCTTTTACACACTGTCCGAATAAGAACAAGATTGAAACATGGATCTGGCAAACTGGGCATTCTCCATCATTGATCGAATTTTTTCCACTATGAGATCCGGGACAGGGGAGCCTGCGTGTCCGAGTGGAACAGACCCGGTTGGATACGTCATCGCCTCTTGGAGCTCGTGGAGACCGGTGTGCTTCTCAGCCCTTGGAGTGGAAGACGTGGAAGACGCATATATATTCGGCTTTTTGGTAGCGGTATCTTCTCTGTTTGGGCTCGGTGGATACCTGCTTTACTGGCAAATTAAGAAAATCTGGACGGCGGTTCGACATCTGCAGAGGCTGCCGACCCAGGTGGAAGGACTGAGCAGAGCCGTACAAACTCAGACTCAAAGCCTGGTGGACCTGAGCCGCAAGATTAGCGAGCTCGCAGGCGAGAGGGGTTAGATCAGGAGATATAGTTCGGTTCTGCACAGTGAGGACGGCAATCAACGAATTTGGAATATTGGATTTTCGAATGGTTTCCCAGTAAGACTGAAGGCTGTTGGAAAAACAAGCAGCCTGTTCCAAAACAACATTTGTTATCAGGAATTCGGCTCCCCTGCTGGCCTTGGGTTGGCAACCATATCTCTCTCCAGGGCTCTGTGTGCGGCTGCTCTTCCCCCCACTCCGCGTTGTGATTTGTGAAGCTGGGTCTGGTGTATCACGGCCGCTGATGAAATTCCACCACTATCAGCGAACTGTTTTGGCTGGAACCTGGCATCTGGCTCCACAATGCCCCCACCTCTCGTCTCCGTCTGCATCCCCTCCTAAACCTGACCTCACCTACCGCCGCTGTCCTAGCTTTACATGTGCAAATGCTTTGCTAAGGTGGTTTTTTTGGACCCTGGTATAGTGCTCTTTTTGAGCACTGTACCAGATGACTTTTTTTTTTAACCTAACTTCCCCATGATGTGTTGTTTTCTCCTCCTGCCAAAGGTAGCGCTGCAAGTCGGCTGCATGACCCGAGGACACATATCCCCCCATGTGTGTTGTGTTTTGTGTATTCTTGGATGGTGTTCTGTAACTGCAATTTCCAATGTGTGAACTTGTTCACCCACATGGCAATAAAACTTCATTCATTCATTCATTCATTCAGATGATGATGTCAGTTTTTTAGATCTGTCAGAAATTCTCTCACCTGAGAATGAAAGTGATGGTTACCTGACTCTTCCCCTGCACAACAGATGTGCTTTACACTCCACCAACATCATTTCCAAGTGATGTGGAGAAATATTTAACTTCCCCTCCGGAGAGCGAGGCTGTGTATAGGAGCAGCATAGAGCATGCTGCCACCTACAAAATTTTTCCGATGATACGGCCATCATCGGATACGTATCAGATGGGAACGACGAGGAATACAGGGGGGATCATCTGTAAATTTGTTGGCTGGTGTGAAACCAACACTCTCCAAATCAATGCCAGCAAGACAAAGGAGATGGTCATTGACTTAAGGAGGAAGTCACCCCCCCACAACAATGGTGAACATCCAGGGTAAAGGGTCTCTTACAAGTACCTGGGTCTTCACCTCAATAACAAGCTGGACTGGACTACAAACACAAACGTCCTGTATAAGAAGGGCCAGAGTTTGCTCCACCTGCTGAGGAGACTGAGGTCCTTCAGTCTCTGCAGGACTCTGTTACAGACTTTTTATGACTCAGTGGTAGCATCTGCCCTTTTCTATGTAGTGGTCTGCAAATGTATATAGTGTATGTATATAGTGTTTTTGAAATCTGTGTATAGTGATTTGATGTATATGTATATATGTGTATTGATATATTTATTATGTATGTCGTTTTCTTTTTTCTTTCTTTTTTTTCTTTTAAGGGCCTCAGAAAATAAATGATTTGACAGGTACCCTGGCCATGCAGCTGGAACAGGCAGGAAATTGAAAAAAAAACAAACATTTGTGTTATTGCTACAGGATGAGGTATCTGACAGCTGGTAGTCTTTTAATACATCATTGGCCCCTCTTTTTTTTTTTTTTTTGAGTGTGTGTGTGTGTGTGTGTGTGTGTGTGTGTGTGTGCGCGCATCTCTGTGTGTGCATACGTGCCCATATTCATGCAGGAATATGGGCACGGGGAATATGAGGACATGCACGTGATCCCTCCCAAATCCAATGTAGTGAGCCCAACTCATCACACAAGATTTTTTTCTTCCCACTTTACAAAAAAGATACAAAACATCAGAATCAGAATCAAACTTTATTGGCCAAGGTATGCTATGCATACAAGGAATGTGATTTTGGTTACAGGAGCTCACAGTGCACATTATCAGACTTTCACATAACATAAGATAAATAAGAAATAAAATAAATAAACTATAACCTGCAATTACTACCTCACTCACTCAGGCGCACACACACACACACACACACACACGGTCATACCTATAAACCTTATATTGTGGGAAGTAGGGGTCTAAAGTTAAAATGCTGAGTGCAACAGCAGTTAAAGGGTGTCTAGTGGCACAGAAGGGTCCAGTGAGGTAACCGTTAGGTCCGGTGGGATAATATGGCAGGAGATGTAAGATTCTGGAACAAACACTGGTTTGAGCAGCAGTTCCAGAAGGTGGAGTTGGACTTGATACTATATAAGAGTGTCTGAAAAGGTGCAGTTTAAAAATTGAAATATTGTTTGTGTTATAGTTAACTGTTCAAGAGAGTGATGGCTTGTAGGAAGAAACTCCTTTGTAGCCTGGATATCCTGATCCTCATCTGGCTGAAACGCCAACCTGAGGGGAGGAGCTGAAACAGATGGTGTCCGGGGTGAGACGGGTCAGTGAAGATCTTCTCTGCGCGCCTCCTGGTTCTAGAGGCGTGCAGGTCCAGCAGTGTAGGCAACTTAACCCCAGTTGTCCTCTCTGCAGACCTGATGATGCGCTGCAGTCTGTGGAGGTCATGCTTGCCCCACACTGTGATGGATGTGGTGATGACAGACTCTATGATGGCTGTGTAGAACCGCACCATCAGCTTCTGGGGTAGTTTGAACTTCCTCAGCTGACGCAGGAAGTACATCCTCTGCTGGGCTCTCTTGATGATGGAGCTGATGTTGCTGGCCCATTTCAGGTCCCTGGTAATTGTTGTGCCCAGGAACCTGCAAGACTCCACTGCCATCACAGTTCTGTCCAGGATGGTGAGTGCTGGCAGGGCTGGAGGGCTCTTCCTGAAGTCCACTGTCATCTCCACTGTTTTTTCTGTGTTCAGCACCAGGTTATTGTGGCTGCTCCACAGGACCACCTCCTCAACCACCCGTCTGTAGGCAGACTCATCACCATCTCGGATGAGACCAATGACTGCAGTGTTGTCTGCATACTTCAAGATCTTGACTGAGGGGTCCGTGGAGGTACAGTCATTTGTGTACAGAGAAAAAAGCAGTGGTTAGAGGACACAACCCTGTGGAGCGCCTGTACTGATGATCTGGGTGTTTGAGGTAAACTTACCCAACCTCACCTGCTACTCTCTGCCAGTGAGAAAGTTGTTGATCCACTGGCAGGTGGGGCTTGGCACGCTGAGTTGGAGTAATTTGTTGCGTAGCTGTCCCGGGGTAATTGTATTAAAAGCTGAACTAAAGTCTAAAAATAAAATTCTTGCATATGTTCCTGAGTGTTCAAGCTGTTGAAGGATAAACTGGAGTGCCATGTTCACTGTGTCGTCCACTGATCTGTTTGCCAGGTATGCAAATTGCAGGGGGTCTAGCAGAGGTTCTGTGATGTTCGTCAGATGGGAGAGCACCAGTCTCTCAAAGGATTTCATGACTACAGAGGTCAATGCAACGGGCCTGTAGTCATTCAATCCTGTGATGGTTGCTTTCTTGGGAACTGGTACTATGGTGGAACGTTTGAAGCAGGAAGGAATGACACACTGCTCCAGTGATTGAGCTGGTCAGCTCAGACCCTCAGACAAGAGGGTGAAACACCATCTGGTCCTGGTGCTTTCCTCACGTTTTGTCTCCTGAAGAGTTGTTGCACATCCTTTGTGCAGATCTTCAGGGCAGGCTGAATGGATGGCTGAAAGACAGGAGGGTGTGAATCTGTGCTGGATGGATGAATAGAGCTGGGCTTTTCAAACCTGCAGTCGGTCGCCCATTGTCTGGGGGGGGTGTCCTTTTGTAGCTGGTGATGTTCTGTAGGCACTTCCAAACGGCTGGTGGATCATTTGTGGACACTATACTACTCAGCTTGTTGGAGTAGCTCTTTTTTGCAGCTCTGATTTCTTTAAGTGTGTTCCTTGCCTGATTGTACAGAGCCCGATCTCCACTCCTGTATGACCGGCGCAACTGTTTCAGTCTGGCATTAAACCAGGGCTTGTCATTGTTATATTTTATGCGAGTCCTGGTGGGGACACAGGTGTCTTCACAGAAGCTGATATAGGATGTCACAGTGTCAACGTACTCATCCAGGCTGCCTGTAGCATCCTCAAACACACTCCAATCTGTTAGCTCCATGCAGTCCCGAAGCCCCTCTTTAGCCTCGCCGGTCCACTTCCTCGTGGAGCTGACCACAGGTTTGGCACACTTGAGCTTCTGCCTATAGGTTGGAAGAAGGTGGACCAGCGAGTGATCGGAGAGGCCCAAAGCAGCATGGGAAACAAAGCGATAGGCCCCCTTTAACACAGTGTAGCAGTGATCTAAAATGTTACTCTCCCTGGTGGGGCAGGTAACATGCTGTCTGTATTTAGGCAGTTTGCTGGCAAGTTGTGCTCTGTTAAAAGCACCCCACAGAAAGCCAGCATCCAGACCCCTAAACAAGGACAAAGAGAGTAGCCAAAACCAA
The DNA here is from genome assembly GCF_007364275.1 of Archocentrus centrarchus. Classification (NCBI taxonomy): domain Eukaryota; kingdom Metazoa; phylum Chordata; class Actinopteri; order Cichliformes; family Cichlidae; genus Archocentrus; species Archocentrus centrarchus. Next base: position 31,435,065 of record NC_044366.1, read on the forward strand.
ACTAAGCAGTGTGGTGAGTCCAAACATCACAACACAGGATGGCGACAAGAAACCAAGTGTCTGCAACCTGCATCAAAGGCCAACAAGCAGTGGAAAACCCCATGTCACGGCAGAAACATGCAGGAAGGTCTACATTACTGCCTGAGGCCCTCAACAAAACCAACGGAGGTCGAGAGCACACTATGGTCCCACCCAGGCAGCACGGGTACACAGAAAAGGAGCCCAGCGCACCACACGAGCCGAGAGACAGTGAACAGATCCAAAGCCCAGGAGGCACAAAAGCCAGGACAGCGTTTTCTATTTTAATCTATTTTATTTTATTTCATCCTTATCTGTAATTGAGCTGCTGTAATGTGCAAATTTTCCCAAAGTGGGCTCATTAAAGTTTATCTTATATACTGCTCTTTGGACCAAATCAAGTAGATATGCCCTGGCATCAGAAGCAGTGGAGGAAGTCAGCAAAAGAAAGCTCCTGGTACCAACATCCACAAGGTGGAATTTTCATTTTTGATGCTGTAAAGCAGGGGTACCCAATACGTCGATCACAAGAGGAGTGCATGTAGATTGCACGGCATTACAAGAAGTAGAAGATAGATGATAAACTATCATCCGTCTGTTTCGTTACAACCCTACACACGCACATTTAACCACGCTAGCTTTGCTAGTAGCTCGCAAGCTGAAAAAGTGTGGGCACCCCTGCAGTAAAGAGAATCGCAGAAATCCCCATGAGTGAGCTGAATACTCTGTGCACAGCTTGGTGCAGTATTCAGTATTTGGGGTGGCTCAGGAGGTAGAGCAGGTCACCTACCAATCAAAAGGTTGGCGGTTCGATTCCTGGCTGCTCCAGGCCACATGCCAAAGTATCCTTGGGCAAGATACTGAACCCCAAGTTGCTCTCCGATGCAAGCATTGGAGTACGGCTGTGTGTGTGAATGTTAGACAATGAATCAGAATCAGAATCAGAAGGTTTTTATTGCCATATGGGTGAACAGGTTCACAGCATTAGGAAATTGCTGCGGTACTTCGTGCTTACAGAAAAAAAAACAAAAAAAAACAAATAAGTATAAAAACTATAAGACAATATACAAGTATACAAATTGCAAATATACAGAGATATTAGAGCTTACAAAATATACAGTGCAGAGACTAATTAAAAGATAAAAGAATGTAAACTATATTCCACTAATATGTACATCAGTGCAATCAGACAGGTGCATAGACATAGGGTCATCAGCGTTTGTGGAGGGTGGTGGTAACAGTCTTAGGGTAATTGTTCATGAGTCCAACAGCAGAGGGGAAGAAACTGTTCTTATGGCGGGAGGTTCTGGTCCGTATGGACCGTAGCCTCCTGCCTGAGGGGAGAGGCTCAAAAAGTCTGTGCCCAGGGTGAGAGTGGTCGGCTGTGATCCGACCTGCACGCCCCAGTGTCCTGGAGGTGTACAGGTCCTGGAGAGATGGGAGGTTACAGCCAATCACCTTCTCAGCGGAGTGCACAACGCGCTGTAGTCTCTGTTTGTCCCTAGTGGTGGCTCCAGCGTACCACACAGTGATGGAGGAGGTAAGGATGGACTCAATGATGGCAGTATAGAACTGCACCATGGTCCTTGCTGGCAAGTTGAATTTCTTCAACTGCCGCAGGAAGTACATCCTCTGCTGGGCCTTTTTGACGACAGAGGTGATGGAGGGCTCCCACTTGAGGTCCTGGGTGATGGTAGTTCCCAGGAAGCGAAAAGAGTCCACTGTGGTGATGGGGGTGTCAGTCAGGATGATGGAGGGTAGAGGGGCTGTGTGCTTCCTAAAGTCCACTATAATCTCCACTGTCTTCTGGGCGTTCAGTACCAGGTTATTGTGGCTGCACCAGGACACCAGACGTTTGACCTCCATCCTGTAGGCCGACTCGTCCCCGTCTGAGATGAGTCCGATGAGAGTCATGTCGTCTGCAAACTTAATAAGCTTGACAGACTGGTGGTCAGAGGTGCAGCAGTTGGTATACAGGGAGAAGAGCAGAGGAGAGAGGACACAGCCCTGAGGAGTGCCAGTGCTGATGGTCCGGGAGTCCGAGACATTCTTCCCCAGCCTCACGTGCTGCTTCCTGTTCATCAGGAAGTCAATGATCCACCTGCAGATGGGATCTGGCACGTTCATCTGGGACAGCTTGTCTTGGAGGAGATCGGGGATGATGGTGTTGAAGGCAGAGCTGAAGTCCACAAACAGGATCCTGGCGTAGGTTCCCTGGGAGTCCAGATGCTGTAGGATGAAGTGCAGAGTCAGGTTGATGGCGGCGTCCACAGACCTGTTGGCTCTGTAGGCAAACTGCAGGGGGTCCAGAAGGGGGGCTGTGAGGGACTTGAGGTGGGACAGCACCAGACGCTCAAATGACTTCATGACCACAGAAGTCAGTGCCACAGGTCTGTAGTCATTTAGTCCAGTGATCCTTGGCTTCTTGGGGACAGGAACAATGGTAGCGGTTTTAAAGCAGACAGGCACGTGGCAAGCCTCCAGTGAGGAGTTGAAGATGTTCGTGAACAATGGGGCAAGCTCGTTAGCACAGTGTCTCAGTGTGGCAGGTGAGACACCATCTGGACCTGGAGCTTTGCGAGCTTTGACACTCCTGAACTGCTTTAGCACCTGGTCCTCCTGAATACAAAAGACTGTGGGGGTGGGGGAGGAGGGGGACTCTGGGGTGGGAGTCCTTGATGATGTGGGCTTCTCTGAGGTGTGGGGAGTGGGGGAGGTTGGGGGGTGAATATTTGTGTTGGCTGTATTGTAGTTGGGACTGGTGGAGGTGTGAAGGCTGCTGAACTGACCATCAAAACGACAATAGAACTCGTTCAGTCTATTTGCAGTTTGTAGGTCGTCTGTGGAGTGGGGGGTTTTAGGCTTGTAGTTGGTAATCTGCCTAAAGCTTTTCCATACAGAGGCCGCGTCGTTCTCTGAGATCTGCTGCTGTATATTCTCAGAGTGATGTGATCTAGCAGTGGCCACTTCCTTGCTAAACCTGTACTTGGCCTCTTTGTAGCAGTCTTTGTCCCCACTTTTAAAAGCCTCCCTCTTCTCTATCCACAGCTGCTTCAGTTTGGGAGTAAACCAGGGTTTGTCACTGTTATAACTCACCCTGGTGCGTGATGGCACAATGCTGTCCTCGCAGAAGTGGATATACGAGGTTACAGTGTCCGTGTAGTCATCCAGACTGTCACAGGCAGCCCTCATTGAGTCCCAGTCTGTAGTTTCGAAGCATGTGTGGAGCTCCTCCACAGCCTCACGGGTCCACTGCTTTGTTGTCCTCACCACAGGTTTTGAGAGCTTCAGCCTCTGTCTGTACGCGGGGATCAGGTGGATCATGTCGTGGTCAGAGAGGCCGAGTGCAGCACGGGGCACTGCGTGATAAGCCCCGCTTATCGTACTGTAGCAGTGGTCTAGTGTCTTCTCCTCTCTGGTCGGACATGTGATATATTGTTTATATTTGGGAAGTTCCTGTCTCAGGCTGGCTTTATTAAAGTCCCCAAGTACGATGATAAGAGAGTCCGGGTATGTCCGCTCCATGCACAGAATCTGCTCTGTGAGCGCGCACTGGGCCTCGTGCACGTCCGCGTCCGGCGGGATGTAAACAGCAGCCAGTATGAATGAAGCGAACTCCCGCGGAGAGTAGAACGGTTTACAGTGAATGAAAAGATATTCCAGTGAGGGAGAGCAGTGCTTAGCAATCACTGTCACATCCGTACACCAGCCACTGTTTATGTAGAAGCAGACTCCTCCACCTGTAGCCTTGCCGGAAAGCGCAGCTTGCCGGTCTGCGCGGAGGAGATGAAATCCCTCCAACTGGAGCGCGCAGTCCGGTATCTCCTCACACAGCCATGACTCCGTGAAGCATAACACACAGGATTTGGAAAAGTCTCTATTCATGCTCCTCATCAGTGTCAGTTCGTCCATTTTGTTCCTAAGTGAACGCATGTTGGAGAGGAAAATCCCAGGTAAGGCTGTGCGTAATCCACGTCTCCTTAGCCTCACAAGCACGCCAGCGCGCTTCCCTCTCTTTCGGCGTCTCACTTTCTGGGCCAGAGTGTGTAATAAATCCACCGCAGATGCGACAAAAACAGGAAATAAATCCGAAGGTGTTGTGGACCTAATGTTGAAAAGCTCTTCTCTGGTGTAAGAATACCCAGAAGAGTGTCCAGACACAGAAATAACGCACAAAAACAAACAAAACAGAGCGCACCGAAGTACCAGGGCATCCATTCGCGGCGCCATCTTGGATAACATCTTAGCACTTAGCTTAGATACACATGAAAGTGCTTGTATGAATGGGTAAATATAAATGTGCTGTATAAGCGCTTTGAGTGCTCAGTCAGAGTGCTATATAGGAAACTAGTCCATTTACCAAGCTGGGAGTTACAGATGCAGCCACCTAATGTTGCCGCATCCAGCCAGACGTCGGCCAGCTGAAGTCCAGCTCCCAGCTGGCCGACGTCCGGCTGTCGTCGGGCTGGAAGTCCCCCTCCTTCTCCTGGGCGTATCTACTTTCCAGCATGAACACACCCCTTTCCCTCAATTGTAGACTGTCACCAAAAGGTGGCGCCTTCTTAACAAAAACGTTGAGTTCTGTGATTCAAAAAAGTTTTGGTGAAGTATCAAGTTTTGAAAACCTAAAATAGATGCCTAAAATTTTTGTCAGTATGACCTTTCACACATTTCCATTGCGAATCACCAAAAGATTCCTTTGTTTCACTTCATCTTTTAACTAAATAAGTAAATAAATACAGTAGGTTAAAAAAGAAGCGGTGCTGCGCTGAGCCAACCCGGTCTCACGGCAGTTCGTGCAGTAGTCACGAAATTTAATCAATTGATTCGTGCTCATGAACACGAATTCCCTCTTTTTTCGTGTTAATCGGCACGACTTCTAACCTGCCTGAAATGCAGTGGGATAAAGTTCGTGCCTCTGAGCACGACTTCTAAGCTGCAGTATAGTTTTTTTGTTTTTTTTTTTTGCCCCTGTCCCCCTTTTTTCCCCCCTTTTCTTTTGAACTGGAAGCTCAGAAGCTGAATTATGCCTTTAATTGCGATCCTTAAGCGCCACTTTTCCTTTTGACATGAATTTCTCCTTGTTTCATTTAATGTGGGGTGCTGCTTATGGTTGTAACGATGACATTTGTGGGGCTTTTGTGGGTCTAAATTTATATTTACGTGTTTATGGTTAGTGCTATATTCGGTGTCCAATTTTTTCTGTGAGTTCCGTGGTCTGAAGCCGTTTTTCCTCTGTGTTAAATCCATGAACCAACGATGAATAAATAAATGAACTACAGTACCCATCACCCCATCGGCCGTAACCATGGTCACGCGTATTCCCGTTGCTGTCCAGCTAATTGCATTAGTTCACCCGCTTCGGGTGTTATCAGGTAATTACTGACTTTATTAGCGGTTTTCAGGCCTGTAGATATGGGCCAGCAAGGGCCGTCTGCACCTCGTAGTCAGTCGAGAAGGTAGTTATCGTTCTAACGGAGGATCACTGACAGAGGGATGAAGGACTACAGAAGAAGGACTACAGAAGCCATGCTCGCTGACTTCCGGCGGATGCTGCAGTGTTCAGGTAAGAGGATTTCAATGGACAGCGTTTATATAGTGATATTATTAAGGCAGTGAGTTCAATAAGCACTTGAAATTAGATTAATGTGGTGTAAGAGAGCGCTGATATCCCAACTCTGAGATGCATTTGTAGAGATTATTGCGGGTTTTGCCGTCTTTGAGACGCTAGCTTAAATTTTCTGTGCAAAAGTTAGCGGATATCGTAGGAAAGCGTTCACTATTTAAACAATGTTATGACAGAAATATGAGCTTCTGGACTTACTAGTTAAGTAAAATGATTATTTTCAGCCACAGATTCCAAATAAATATCCTGATGAGCTTCAGTGCATCCATATTCAATATCTGCGAGTACAGTGCTTCGTTTAATCTGCATTGAACTGACCCAGGCTTATCACAATGTAAAATAAAATGATACTGGTCTGAACACAGTTGCTGGATCAGGTGACCCTGAAGCCTCTCTTAGTTATGCTGCTATAGGCCTAGACTGCTGGGGAGGTTCCCGTGATTTCTTTATATTCACTGTAAACAAACCTTATATTAGCAAGTTTCTTATATTCACTATATAAACAAAGAGCAGTCTGTTTATACTTCAGACTGCTGGCTTATTTGTGGTTCCTATGATACTTAAGAGTAGAATGGGATGCAGAGCCTTCAGCTCTTCTGTGGAAAGAGCCTTGAGGTGACTGTTGTGATCCTCTGTGACAAACCTGAGGATCCATGAAACCTGCCAGCACCTGACAATGAACTGAAACTTACAGTGTATTACAGTGTATTACTTACAGTGTATTAGCTTCCAGACTCTGGGAATCCTGTCAGTGAGCAGGGACTGATTCACTGTCCTCAGCTTTAAACAAACCCAGTCTCCATCTCAGGTTTTGACTCAGCCTGCTTTGGAATCACTAATCTAGAAGCATCAGGCTACTTACTTTCAACACCATAATTTTGTTACTGATTCATTAATATGTTTTACATATTAATGAATCAGTAATTTTTGGCATTTTTGTGGAAGAGGAGGTTCATCTTTAATATTCAGGCTATATCAGCTACCAGTTTGTAAACCTGTTTAGTGCTGCAGCAACAATCAAACATTTCCACTTCATACATCATTGTAGTTTGTGTCTTTGCTCTTTCAGAACTGAATTGGAAATCCAAAGGTGCTGGAAAGCTTCTTCTCCAACCCTCAAAGCCAAACTTCACCCATGAGAGCTGACAGCATGCAATCATTTTGAGAAGTGACACTCTCATAAATAAAGGTGAGCAATGATACTTAATGTGTACTTTTTGGTTATCATGTTTAAAGGTTTGTCATTGCTCACAGTGGCCTTGTATTCATTAGGCATTTCCAGAATAGTATCCAGCAGTTTCTTGTGAGCTGAGCTGAATCATTTTTCTTTTAATACATGTTTAACATTCACTTGAGTATTACTTGTTGTACATAACTGTGGCTCTGAAACAAAGGCTCTCCTGAAGGAGAAGAAGAGAACCTTTAGATCAGGAAATAAAGAGGAGCTGAGAGCTGTGCAGAAGGATCTCAGAAGGAAAATCAGGGATGGAAAAAACACCTACAGAAAGAAGATGGAGGACCAGCTACTGCAGAGCAACACCAGTGGAGTTTGGAGAAGCTTGAACTCAAGTTCAGGCCACAAACCAAGCCCACTCTGAGACTTAGAGTAGAGTGGGTGAACAACTTGGACCACTAGAACTACCAGCATTTTCACACTACTCCTTTTTCTACCAAGCACCTCCAAATGGCAGTTTACATCTCATTAGGCCACCTTTTGTTATGTACACGGGGCCAGTAGATCGGAATGTGTGTGGGATGGGTGTGGGGGTGGGGATGGGTTACCACTGATGACCCAGGGTCGCCAGGTGTATAAAAAGCCAGGTCACAACACATATTTCACCTTTAATAAGAACAAATTTGTAATTGAGATCCCAGATTTTGAAGAGATGTTTTGTGTTCTCCGTGCTTCAGGTTCACAGCAGATGGAAGGAAACTCAAACAGCCACTAATGTAGCCATTGTGCTGACTGTAGACTGAGGGATCTCTTCAAATTGTTGTATTCCTCCTCTTCCTCGTCACCCACTGCTTCAGATCTTGCTATCACCATCAGACTGCAGCAGTTATGTTATTTAGCCATGAAACATGTCGTCACCCTCCCTTGATTTTTTTCAGGCTTTTCAGAAAACACAAAAAACTGAACTGAATGTTGAAAATTTAATTTGGACAAAAATAAAATTTAAAAAATGTCTTTGACCATTTTTTTAGGAGGGTGACGCTATATAACCTTGTTCAGCCTGTTTAGGAATGCACTGACATCAATAACCTAATTTCCAACGCAGATCTGGAGAAACAGCAAAAACCAACAGGACCCTACACAGCCACAGATGATGCTCCAGAGCTAGAAGTTCTAAACCATAAACACCAACCTGGGAAACCTGCTAAGTGTGACAGGTCCAACGTAACCCCAGATACAGCCCAGCCACAGGGTGAACCAAATCTTTCAGATACTGACAACAGAGAACCAAACGCACCTCCCTCCTAAACTCACCAGCCTGCACCAACCTGACATTTCTCCTCCCTGAGTTAAATAGATGAATGTAAGTTAAATGGTTACAAACATAAAAACCACGGGTCCACAGACAGGATCAGTGAGCTGAAATCAACACAAAGCTACCTGAGAGGCTGTATTGAACTACTATATATAATTTAATCATTTGTCCTGACTGGTTTCACCTCAGATGTTCTTTCTCCTTTTGGTAGATTTCTCCCACCTCTGTTTTGATGCCAAGAAGAAGAAGAAGCTGCTTCAGAGAAGTGGGCTTCATGGTCTCAGTGCACAGCAACATGTGTTTTCACTGCCACAATCAAAACATTGAATAAAATCTATGTATTGTTGTTTGGAAATGTGTCACATTACTACATGCTAAGGTGTGTTATTAAAGAAATATCCGAATATCCGAAGCTTTTGATTCAAAACGTTTATTTTCCACTGGACAAAATATTTACTGTTACACATTTATTTCTCATAGGGATTTTTTCTTTCCATATTTCAGTCTCTGGTTCTTGAGAGTCATGGCTCTGTCTGGTCTCTGACAGAGATCCTTAAAAATATTATTGGAAAGTACCTATTAATTTTACTTTCAAACAGCTTTATGTGAATGTTATCTTTTCATTTATAATTTTTAGTATATTGATCACAGTGTAGTGTACAGTAGAGACATCCAAAAATGATGAGACTGGGCTGCTTGTGTGTGATTTGGAAGGTTTGTGTCTGTCTGTGACTCTGCAGAGGTTAAAGCTGTGATCCAGTCTCAGTCTCTGACTGAAGGTTGCTGAGACTCTGATTAGATACACAATGTGAAGTTCACAATTCTCTAAACAAATAAAATGGTAATGACAAACATGAACAGCTGTACTTATTTCAGAGACATGAATGTTTACAAACATAATATTTATTTTAAGGATTGGACTTCATAAAGCGCACTGATGTTAGAGTGTGTGTTCATATTTAAATCATTTTGTAGGCTGAAATTGTAACGGTGGACCTGAGATGGTCCAGAGAAAGTAAACACATGTTAATTGGAGTAATATCAACAACAGACTGAGACAGACAGCTGTGAAATGCGCACACAATGACGTCACCTCATTCACTGCTAGCTACACTGCTAGCTACATCGTATCATTCATGATCATCTGTGTAAACAACGTTTAAAGAAGCCGCCACAGCTCTGCAGCTGTAACTGTTTCAAATCATATATTTTTGCTCGTTTGAACTCTGAGGATGTTTTTAAAACGGTCTTAAAAGGCTGTTTCTATGGTGGTTGTCACGGACGCCTCAGCAGCTTCTTAGGCTAACCTGGCGCGTCCGGTTCCTGCTGCTAGCTGTCTGCCGCAGGAAGGCTGCGTCCCATTTCAAAGAGCCGCCGCTCTGCCGTAACTGTGGCTCAAACACCACTTTATCCTTTAAGAAAAGGCCTTTTATAGCCACTGATGACACACACACACTAATGCACGTCACTGTCACAGTGTGACTTCACTAAAACCTCTAAAGTATTGTTTATAAAATGGAAAATGAACCGGGCAGGGCTCTGATGATGGAGACTCTGCAGCTGACGTTTCACAATCCTGCTTGACTCGCTGTACATTCATATAATTAATCAGAGCAGAGTTTAGACTGCACTGTGTGCTGCGCTCACTGTTACTGTGTCAGCTGCTGCCTTCATATATGTTACTGCTGAGGTTTGTTGAAGCAGGTGGAGGAGAGTCAAAGAAGTAAATATTAATCCACTTATTATTCAATTACTAACCCTAACACTAGCTAAGCATACAATAACGACTGCCGGTATTATTAGTTTTGGAAGGAGTCATTTTTGTCGCAGTTTTGATTATAAAATAAAAGGGAAAATATAAACAAACAAAAAGCTTAACATTGTGAAGACTTGGAAGAACAATGTGACACTGATGAGAGGATTAGGCTTCCCAGGTCATTCCCAGGCCAAACCGGCTGGTGATCAGAATTATTTTAATTATTTTTTTACCCAGTTTCGCTGGCGGTGCAGCGCTCAGAGCCTGTACGAGGTCCCGGGCTGAACTTCAAGCCCAGCCCGTCCCTCCAGACAATACTCACTGCTCCACTATAATGACCGCTTTACTCTCATCTTTCTATTGTTTTTAATGGACAGTTCCGCTTACAATTACAGTTCAATGATGTGAGGATCCTTGGTACAGTATACAGCGGGCTGTAAATGAATGCGCTTCCACTATTACTGCTCCTCCTGGTGGATCAACAAGACATTACCACCATTTTCCCCAAATGCTGCTTAGGGGCGTTCCCACCAGTGGCCGGAATTCCTACGTCATTAGCGGGGGATCGCGTTTAGGCCAAGGTTCGGCCACGAATCGGCCAAGGACCGGCCAAGGTCGCGTCACGGATCGGCCGGCCATTTTCGGTGGCTGCATCTGTAACTGCTTCAAAGACAGAGAGAACCAGTTCCTGCATGAGTACTGCACCGTAATAAAGCCTCTGACTGCAGCACTAGATGTTTTACAAGGTGAATGTCCTTCCCTCACATCTACCAGCCAAGGTGAGATGGATTGTTTCACTTTTGAGGCAGAGCCAGAAGAGACCTCCTCTGCAGAAAAGGACTACCTAAGATCTGCCTGTGACCTTCAGGGTCTGCATCAATTTTCAAACCTAAAGAAAATTTTCATGAAGTATAACACTCAAACCCCATCAAGGGCTTTTCAGTCTGGGAGGATTGGTGCTCAGGCCTAGAAGAAGTTCAAGAAATAGACTTTCTGACAAGAGGTTTGAAAAACTTTGGTTAATGAGGTACAACCACTGGTTTACTCACCCCACTCCACTGTTTCACTTGTAATCTGTAATTACAACAAAAGATTAGGCCAAAGTATCAAAAGTAGACATAATGTCACCCTACACGTGATATTCACTGTATATATTATGTTTTGTAAAAAGCACTCCTTGCTGCTCTAATGCTGTGAACAACAGGTTCAGTGTTCAGTTTTGCCATTACAGTGCTAACAGTTAAATATGTCAGGTCAAGAGAAACTGTCTTTATTTTATTTATTATAAAAATACATGTTTTTTTTCAGGAAAGATCAACTTTTTTTTTTTTTAACCTGTCATGTCTGGCAGTTTTTGCAGTCGGAATGGTAATCCGAAGGCACTATTGTACCAAACATATTTGCTTTTCAAGAAGTGGTCTATAAGTTTTTCATAGGCTATTCTTGTTAATTGCATGGCCCACCAGGTGCTCAGAAGACTCAAAGCCACACATCCCAATGGCAACCGTGCACACACCCCAGAGGAGGAAGACCCCAGACGGAGCCCCCATGGTCAACGGGCAAGAGCCCAGAGAACCAGAGGCAATGAGCAGCCCCCCCCGGCAGGCCGCCTCCCCCAGCATGAGCTGGGCCCCGAGGCCCCAGGCGCCCAGGAATCGCCCGACACCCAGCAGAGCTTTCCCCCACGCAAAAGAGGCCCGAGGCACCTCCAGGCCACAGCCGCCAAGGGAGCGGGCCAGAAGCCATGCCAAAACATCCGGCCACGCACCCCAGGACACCCAGGCACCCACATCCCAAGGGCGGCAATGACAATCAGTGGGGAGCAGAGGGGAGCAGTAGGCAGGGGTAACTCCTGCCCTCCGCAACCGTGTCTCATAGGGGCCAGGGCCCAACAAGCCATAGACCCAGGCCCAGCTGTCCACACATGCACGCGTGTGCACACACACATGCGCACACACACACAGACACACGTCATATACTCATACACACACATACATGCCAGTCACACACCCATGCTCATACACACGGACCATACATGGACATTAAGTGTGGGCAAGCGGGCACCAGCACCGAGCCAGCGGCGCCCCAAAGAAGCAGCCAACTCATCCCCAAACTACCAGTCCCTACCCCTAGCAGGGTGTACGAAACCTGGGTGTGGAAGGCCCGCCCACCCCCTCCGACCACTCAAAATGGTTGGGGTGATGTGTTAGGTGTCTGTATGTGTATGTAGTGGGAGAAAGGTGTATGACTGTGTGAAAGCCCGAGTCCCGAGACCAGGACCCACCAGCCCCCCCCCCCCCCCCAGCCAGACATCCCGATGCGGACCAACCCACCCCACACCGCAGACCCCTCCAGCACAGAAAGGGGCCCAGCTGGGAAACAGGCGACCCCGGCACCAGGGCCCCAGACCCCACACCCCAACCCCCGCAGAGGGGGCTGGCCACCCGGCCCGGGGCCAGCCTCCACCACCACAGGCACCCCATCCCCCAGACCCAAAGACCATAACAGCATCCATCCAAGCCCCCTCACCAACCAGGATGTGTCCCTGATCCAACACACCTGAATCAAATGGCTGAATTACCTCCTCAGTATGCAGTCAAGTTCTCCAGAGTCCTGCTAATGACTTCTATATTTGACTCAGGTGTGTTGAAGCAGAGACACATCTAAAACCTGCAGGACAGTGGGCCACGAGACTTGGATTTGAGAACCACTGTGCTGGACTATTGTGATGAAACAGTAAATTCTTATAGTGAGTAATAAATAAATCAGTTTTTGATTTCCAATTCACGAGGATAGTTTTCTTAGCGATGCATAAGGCAGTAAGAATTAAATGTGACACATTTGCTTCCATATCTAATTCACTTACATCACCTAAGATGCACAGTTTAGGTGAGGCTGGGATACTGCAATTAAACCATGTGGATAAGTTTTCACATATCTTCTGCCAGAACTTTTGAACAGGCATGCAAGACCATATAGCATCGAAAGTTCAACTTTAAGTGTCAGCAAATGCATTGTTGAAGTTAATGGTAAAAATGCACTTCCAATAAAGTGAGTATTGGCAAAACTGGTTGTCATTTTTATGCTGAGGCGGTGGGGGGTGTTGTCAGCAGCTGCTGAATGTAACTAATAAAGTAACTTGTAATCTTAGTTACTTTTAAAATTGAGTAATCAGATTACTTTTTCAAGGTAACTATACCATCACTTGACATCATGGATCTTAACTCAACAATATTCCTTAAATGTGAACCAGAGATTGAGCTCTAGAGTGAAAGCAGAGTGAAAGTTTACCCCAAGATTCCTTATGGAAGATTCAGCAAATGTGGCAAGGAGACCAAGAGTTTCTATTACCCTAGGCACAAATTTGTCAGGGGCACAAACAAGGACTTCAATTTATTCTTCAGTGAGTTGGAGAACATTATCAGCCATCCAACTTTTGATAGAATCTATGGCTATGCTCACATTGCAGCCTGAAGTGACCCAATTCCGATTTTTTGTGAAATCCAATTTTTTTTTTACGTGGTCGTTCACATTTCCCAATATGTGCGACTTGGATGTGATCTGTGTGTGAACTGCAAACAAAACTAAAAGTGTCCCTCATGCGCAGTAGAGGACATGATAATATGACTCGTACTGAGCATGCTCAGTGTTTATGGAAGTAATTTTGTTTTCCTTCCCACAGCCGCGTAATGGGACACAGAACAGTGACAGTTGTTGAGTATCAATGAGGTGCAGGTCAGATAAATGCGACCTGGCTGTACAGACACAGGTTGCATTTGAAAAGATCGGATATGTATCGGATTTAGGACCACACATCCAAGTGGCCTGGGTCGCATTTGAAAAAAATCAGATCTGTGTTGTTCAGACTGTCATGAAAAGATTGGATACAGGTCGCATGAGGGCAAAAAACCGGAATTGGGTCACTTCAGTCTGCAGTGTGAACGTAGTCTAAGTACCTAATCAGCATCTGTAACTTAATGAAATATCCAGTTGTAAAAGAGATAAACAACTGGATATTATCAGCATAACAGTAATAAGATATGCCCTCAAAGATGCTCAGGGTTTGCTGTATAGGGAGCAAATATAACAAAAACAATAAGGGCCACAAAACAGAACCTTGCAGCACATCACAGGCAAGACAAGTAGAAGAGGCCTTGTACCCAGAAACAGCCACAGAAAAGCATCATTCAAAAAGACATGATGTGAACCACTCCAAAGCAAAGACATTTTTAACAGAGATGTAAATAAAATGTCAAGAGAACAGGAAGATGCTTTCATTGAGTCTACCAATTTTTCGAGCTCAGGTAAAGAAACAGGTGAAAAACTGGAGCATCAACAGCTAATGAAGAAATATTAATCCTTACATTACTTATTTTTTCCACCAGGAAAGAAAGAAAATGATGTCAATCTTCATTTGAAAAAATTGGAACAGCACATGGAGTAGGAGTAACAGCATCGCTAACTGTGTTAAATAACACTTCAAGATTACATGTAAAAAAATTTATTTCCACAGGCTCTCAAATTTACATCAAAAACTCTTTAAACAGTGAATGCTGACATTTATTCATCTAAAATGGAAAGACAATGATCATTAAAAAAATCTGTTGAATGATCAACACCATTAAAGGTGTTGGAGGGCAGGAAGGGGTGGACCCAAACGCCGGACACGGGAGACAATAAACTAAAACGGCTTTATTTGTAGGTGACTTGGATAATACAAAAACAAAATACAAAAACCCGTAATCTTCACTAAAGCTGAACCAAATGGCAGAACGCCAACTTGGGAGAAAATACAAAAACAAATCACTAAACTCAACAACACACAGGGGGAATAACACTGACAACACTGCAACCACAAACAGAGAAAAACTGAAGGCTTAAATACACACATGGAAATCAGGGAAAGTGAAAACAACAGGGAACAACAGGTGAAAAAAATAGACCTAATAACACAGGGGAAGCAAAACTAAACACAAAGCACAGGGAACATGAGACTCTCAAAATGAAACAGGAAGTGACTCAAGGGAACAGAGATGCAGACCTGACACTGAACAACGGGAAACACAAGGAACTAGAAAATCAAATCCCACAAGAAAAGAAAGACCCCAAAAGAGATAAAATAAAGCCAAAACAAAACACACAGGGTCAAACGGACCCCAGATCATGACACTTGTAGTCTATATAAAGTAGAACTGCAGTAGTTTGGTCTGAATTCCTCATTATTGTAGCTCCACAGACCCCTTGTTTACCCCTGTTCTGAGGCACGTCTAAGAGCAACTCCTTTTGGTGCGGTCCCCTCCAGGTCGTTTGTCGTTCCACTCCATTGGGCCATTTTTGCAGTTTGATAGCAGCAATATGATTATCTACCAGCAGTGAAACAAGCACTTCGAAGAGGCTCTGATGCCGGGAGGGGGGCCATGTAAGTAATTGTGTGTATTAACTTGTTAACCCTATAACACCAGGCGATCAGGTGACCGGGGAGAGGTGGCAGAGGAGCCGCAGAACACAATGGGCTGCCACCAACAGGTCAAATCTGAGACACATGGAACATTGGATGAATCCGAAAAGAACCAGGCAACTTCAGTCTCACTGCCACCAGACTGAAAACCATTTCAATCTCTTACGGGCCAATGAACTGAGGTGCTAGCTTCCATGACAAGGACCGCAGCGACCCACTCCTGGAAGAAAGCCAAACCCTTTGCCCTGGCTGATAGCGGAGCACAGGTATCTGCAGCTGGTCTGCATACCAGCATGTCCTGTCCTGTTGCTGCAGTAGTGCATGCCGGTAAGTTCCCAAACCTGTCAACTGCACTGCTGATGATGCTGGACTGAGGGAACATCTAAGTCCCGTTCCAGTTCCAGAAACAGACATGGCTGGTACCCTAGGGTTATCTCAAAAGGGGACAAGTTAGTAGTAGATGATGTAAGACTGTTATGGATATATTCCACCCATGGTAAAACCAAACTCCAAGTTGACAGATTGTTTGAAGCATGCAACGAAGCGCTGCTTCAAATTCTTGGTTTAGCCGTTCAGTTTGACCATTTGTCTGAGGATGGAAACCCGAGCTGAGGCAAACTGTAGCTCAGAGTGACAAACAAAACCCTTTACACACTTGAAACATGGACTGCTGACCCCTGTCCGAAACAATCTCCACAGGAATTCCATATAGACGAGACAAACATTACACCATGATGTTAGTCATTTGGAAGGCAGTGGGCAGTTTAGGAAGAGCAACGAAATGTACTGCCTTAGAAAACCTGTCCAGTGTAGTCAGAATAACTATATTACCACTAGATGGTGGCAACCCTGTTACTAAATCCAGCACAATGTGCCACCACGGTCTGTGGGGAATTGCCAATGGTTGCAACAACCCTGAAGGAGGCTGATTCCTAGCCTTATTGCAGGCACAAATTGAACACACCGCTACATAGTCCTTAACGTCACAATCCATAGTGGACCACCAGAAGTGCTGTTTCGAAAAAACTCAACATTCTATTAACCCCTGGGTGTCAAGTAAATTTGACTGTATGTACCCAGTAAATAATTGTCCCCCCGGGCCAACGTGGGCACATACTGGCCTCGTACCTGGATCAGGTTTGATAATAAGTGCTTGCCAAATTGCCTTCTCCACCTCCCAAGACATTCAAGTTGACAGGAGAAATTGCTCAGGCTCACCGACCTCCTTGTCTGCCGAAAACTGACGCAATAAAGCATCAGCCTTAGTGTTCTTGGAACCTGGACGATAGGTTAGATGAAAATGAAATTGTTAAAAACAAATACCAGCTTGGGGTGCATTCAGTCTCTTAGCCTGTTGTAAATACACTAAATTCTTATGGTCCATCAAAATCAGGAAAGTGTGCGCAGCCCCTTCCAATAGATGTCGCTATTCTTCCAAAGCCAATGATTCCCTGTCCCCAATGTCACAATTACCTTCCGCTGGCGAGAAATGCCTTAAAAAGAATGCACAAGGCCCCAATCTGTCCTTGGGCCCTGACCTTTGTGACAATACAGCCCCCACCCCCTGCATCCACATCAACCACAAACTGTAAGGTGATGTTTGGGTGGACCAAAAGAGGTGCAGAAGAAAACAGTCTTTTAAGGCGATTAAACATATCTGCAGCTTCCACGGACCCAGTGTTGCTGACGTTGTCGCTAGATTTAGCAGCTTTTCAGACCCCCTAGCGAGTTTTTTTCCAAAAAGCAACTAGCGACAAATTTCCTGGTGAGTTTCGTGGTGACGTCGGCGGCTTTTTGAGAGTTTTTTGTTAACCTTAAATCCTCCGCTATCGCCGTGTTTTGTGTAAATACAGCCTTCATACTGCATCCGTTCAGATGCTTTGGCATCCCTTACACCCCCAAGAGTACCTGGCTGCTGGTATGTACCGTGAGTCACGTGACTGTAATAGCTGAAGTGGGTCTGTTCGTGTTCTCGTGATGCAGCCGGTGGCTACGACGCCGCATTGAGCGGGTGGGGCCGTTGCTGTGATACATCAGCGTATGGATTTACTGAGCTGGAAATCCTGCTGACTGAAGGATGGAAGTTTGTTCATTCAGTCTGTTTACATGTTTGTTATCTTACACAGGAGGAAGCACTTTGGTGAAGTCTACTTCACTGCAGACTGGCTTTTTAAAGAATCAGTCAGCCCTTTGCTGTTTTATATATTTCTGTATCTTTTCTGTTTACATTTTAATAGCACAGCTGTGAGTCTTTTGTTATGGAGGAAAAAAGCATGTACATCTACAGATGAATGTTCATAAAAGTGTCTGTGTGACATTTGGGACATGTAGCTTTGACTCAGAGGTACCTTTTTGTTTATACCTTTGGGAAGAAAAAATATCAAGATATATTTCGTATATCACCATTCAGGTAAAAAATATCGAGATATTATTTTGTCCATATTCCCCAGCTTTAGTACTTCTAAACATATTTAGGGTGTTTTTTCTTCACTTTTTGTCTCTCCAAAGATGTTATTCCTCTCTCCTACAGCCTTGATTGCAACTACATGCAAATAACCAATTATGCAAATTAGGTGATGATGTCATATAGCGACTTCTGGCGACTTTTAGGACAGCCAATAGCTACTTTCCTTGCTGAGGAGTTGGCAACAGTGCACGGACCACACAAATGGTCTTTTAACTGAAGTAAGGGCCATGAGAGGTTCTAAAACCTGGCTACTGTTTTGAATAAATCGCCGATAAAAATTGGCAAAACCCAGGAACTGTTGAAGTTGTTTCCTTGATGCTGGAGACTCCCAGTCCAATATAGCTTTAACTTTAGCCGGGTCAATCTTCACCAATTCTCCCTCAAAAATGTATCCAACGAAGGTGAACGAAGAAGTATGGAATGCATATTTCTCCACTTTTACAAATGGTTCTCAACAGTCTTTGTGGCACACAGCACATGTGCATGTGATGGTCCAACAGAGTCTTAGAAAAAAATCAATATGTTGTCCAAATACATGAACACGAAGATGTTCAAAAAGTCTCGCAACAAATCGTTCCCAAGGGCCAGGAACACCGCTGGGGCATTTGATTGTCCAAAAGATACTCAAAATGACCCAACTGAGCATTAAAAGCCGTTTTCCACTCGTTTCCTTTGCGGATTCTCACTAGATGACACGCATTATGTAAATCTAGTTTACTGAAAATAATAGCATTATATTGTATAAGTACAACTTATACAATATAAAATTCTACATAGAACACACTATACTGGACAAAGGATGTTCCAAATGGGCCTTACTCACTCAAACATATGCACCCATTGTACAAGCAATTCAGAGAAGAACTATCTACATGCTCTGTGGTCTTGTGTACCAGTTCAGAGATTTTGGCAGAGGATATGTGAAGATCTATCCACATGGTTTAGCTGTTGTGTCCCAACTTCCCCCAGGCTATGCATCTTAGGTGATGTTAGTGAATTAGTCATGGAGTCAAATATATCACACATTGTTCTTACCGCCTTGTGCATCGCTAAGAAAACTATCCTCATGAATTGGAAGTCAAAAAATAAACTATGTATTACTCAATACAGAAAGTTATTAATAGATCATTTTAGTTTAGAGAGAATGTCTGCTTCTTCTAAAGATCAATTGGAGGAATTTGACTCTCTTCGGTTCCCACTGATCAGCTCCATTACTTAGTGGGGGTGGTTGGCTGTGGGTTCTGCTCCTGATGTGCTTTGTAGGCAGTCGGGTGAGGACTCTGGGGGCCTGTGTAGCTGGTAGCCTCCTGAGACTGGAGTCCTTGGGCGACCTTCTGATGATGTCTGTGTGCCTGTTCTGGTTGATGGGGGTGGGGCTTGGATGGTGCTGCCTTACGGTCTTGGGGTGTGGGCCAGGGTGCTTGGGGTGGTGGGTGCTAGCCCTTGGACAGCTGGCTGGTCTTCCCTGTGTGGCTCGGGGGCTGGGGTGCTGGGGGGGTCTCTGCTGTCCCGGGCGCGCCACCAGGTGGGGTGGGTTGACCTGGCCTGCGTCTGGATGTCCGGTCTGCGCTTTTGGGGCCCTGGGGTGCCTGCATTGCGGGGGGGTGGGGTGGGGGCCGCAGTGGGGTGGTTGGTGGGGACAGGGCACCGTATTTCCAACTCAGGCCAGTATGTCTTGTCGGTTGTTTGTGTCTATTGTCGAGTGAATGGGCGTCTAGTGTGAGTGGGCTACCCTCTGCGATGGGGGCGGTGGCACCAGTCTCAGGTGCTGCAGTGCTCTGGGATGCTGTCACCACGGCCCTGGGTTCACCCCCCCCGGGGTGTGGGAGATCGGGGTGCTTATTGAGCCAGTGGACAGCTGGCTCTCTTCTTCCAGGGTTTTTTTTTTTTTCCTTCCTGGTCATATTCTGGCGTGGGTGGTGACCTGCTCCCCTGGGGGCTGCGGCGCGGGGCTGAATTGGCCTCTTCGGCGTGGGGGGGGGGGGGCTCTGTGGGGGGCTCGGTCGGTCCGCGGGTGCCGGGGCCCTGGGGCCCTGCTGCTGGCCTGTGCGGGGGGCTGGCCGCTGGGGGGGGCTGGGTTCTCATTGCCTCGGATTCTCTGGTGCCCTTGCTCCTTGACTGGGGGGGCTCCGTCCGGCTTTGGAATGAGTGGCCGCGGGTCTTCGTAGGTCTTGGTGGGCTGCTAGCGGCCTGGGCTTCCTGGGGCTCTCTTTGTCTGCCTCTAGCTTCTGATGGGCAGGGCTGCGGCGTTCTGCCCTCATTGGTAAGCACATTTCATGACACAAACACAAATACTCACGTAATCATAATACAAAAGGGTTGGTCTGTGTAATCAAGCAATTTTTGTTTTCCCCACACAATTTTTAATTTTGCAAGTATTGTCAGTATCTTTTATGTTTAACAAGTGACTAATTATTTGGTTTATTCATCCTATTTTTTTTTCTCTCTATTCTCTTCTTTCCCTTCTCTCTTACTCTCTCTCCCTTTTTCTTTTCTTTTCTTTTTCTTAAGCCTGTCAGCTCTGGCAAAATTCATCACACAGTATGCTAAAAATAATTCAAATAAAATAAACGGTCACACACTAACAAGAGAAGCCTATAGAGAACCTATAGAGCTCACCTTGAAATAGCAAATATGTTTGGCACAACTACGCTTTCAGGTCACAGTTCTGTTTGCAAAATCTGCCAGACATGACAGGCTTAAAATAAAAAAAAAAAAAAAAAGAAAATCATAAGGGCTCAAAAAAGTAATCAGGGGCAACGGATATTTATTCTTCACCTTGATCTCATTTATGCCTCTAAAATCAATACAAGGCCTAAGTGTGCCATCTTTCTTGGAAAAAAAAACGCAGCCCACACTGGGCTGGTGGACAGTTGAATTATACCTGCAGCTACAGCACAGTCATATGGCCTATGTGGAGGGAGAGAGAAAGCTTGCTCTTTACTGAAAACTCCTGCCAACCCGTGATACTCACATGGAACTAAGGATAAATCTGGACCTTCAGTCTCAACAACAGACTCCTCAGACCCACCCTGCTGAATCGCAGACTGCAAGCAATTAGCGAGGCAAAAAGGACTCCAACTCTACACACTTTCCTCTGCCTAATTAATGTGCAGATTATGCCACAAATGACCCAAAACTAAAGTAGGGCACTGGATGCCTCAAACACAAAAACTGTGCAAAGCGGAGGCTCAGTTTGACGAGTAATATTCGCAGCGACACACCATTCAAAGATGAAACTGCAACAGGACAAGGAAGCAGGCTCAAAACTGCCTCTATTTGTTGAACTAACTTCCTATCAATCAAATTCTGTTTGGCCCCAGAATCTACTGGAGCCAGAACAGAAATTGCCCTTTGCTTGACACTCAACACCACAAGTAATTCTAATCGGGGATGTGTTTCTCTGACTGATAAATTCAATCAGGAATAATAATAAAAGCATTGACTTTTGTGTGACAAAATCACACAAAAATCTGATTGACAAAAAGTCACAGTGATCAGAGCTGCAGCAGCTGGAGCTGCCTGACGATGGAGATACAGAAAGGAGCTGAGCTCTGTTTCCCACAACTCCTCAACAGTTCCTGCAGGAAGCCGACACTTCACTGGTCCAAAGCTGTGCTCCTGAACATTGTGCTGTCCTTCATCTCTCTGATCACTGCTGCTCTCAACCTACTCGTCATCATCTCAGTCTCCCACTTCAGGCAGAGATTAACTACAGTTTAAGTTTTAGAAAATTTAACACTGGGATTTATATCATTTAATCTAAGAATACATGAATTGAATAAATGTGAAACATTTTTGACTGTAATGTTTTATGTGCCTACACTAAATCATAACTTACTAATGCAGCATTTTCACTGAAGACATTTTGACATTATTAATGGGCAATATTTTCTTTTCTCTCTCCCTGCAGGCAGCTCCACACACCCAGTAACATCCTCCTCCTCTCTCTGGCTGTCTCAGACTTTCTCGTGGGTCTCCTGTTGATACCATTAGGAATCATTCGAAACACGACCTGTTGGGTTCGTGGTGATCTCATGTGTTCTGTTTATGTTTATCTGACTAACAACATTGTCTGTACTTCAGTAGGAAACATTGTCCTTCTATCAGTTGACCGCCATGTGGCTATTTGTGACCCTCTGCATTACCCCACCAGAATCACTGTGGGGAGAATCAAACTCAGTGTTTGTCTGTGTTGGATTTATAATGTTTTCTATTGCAGTCTTTATACAAAAGACATCCTGATTGAACCAGGCAGGTATAATTCCTGCTATGGAGAGTGTGTGTTTTTCAGCAGTGGTATTGCAGGCATTGTCGATCTTGTTTTATCTTTTATTGTTCCAGTTTCTGTCATCATAGTTCTGTATATGAGAGTGTTTGTGGTGGCTGTGTCTCAGGCTCGTGCCATGCGCTCTCATGTTACAGCTGTCACACTTCAGCTTTCACTGAATCAAACAAACAGATCTGAGCTGAAAGCAGCCAGGACTCTTGGGGTTCTTGTAGTTGTGTTTCTGGCAAGTTTCTGTCCATATTACTGCTACTCTCTGGTTAATGAAAATGTGGCCAATGATCCATCTGCATCTTTTGTGGTGATGGTCTTTTATTTCAACTCTTGTCTAAATCCTTTGATCTATAGTTTGTTTTACCCCTGGTTTAGAAATGCTGTTAAACTTATCATCACTCTGCAGATATTCAGGTATGACAGCAGTGAGGCAAAAATACTATAGAAATATGATGAAACCTGCAAAACTAAGATTTTAAATCAGTAAATTAAAATATTCATTCTGGAAATGTAAAACTGCGTTCTACTGTATCAGAAACAAACAGGAAACACACAATCCAGTAGGCAGGTGAATATCTGTACAGACAGAAGAAGCAGGTGAGTGATACACCTATTGCGTTCAACAGCACAAGCAGTAATACAGGAGCCAATTTAATAATGTGACTCAACTGACAATCCAGCACTGAGTGAACGGCCCGTTTCTGCTTAAGTAGCCACAGTCAAACGAGATAATGAGCTACAGGTGTGATCATCCTCTTCACATGTGCAATCAGCTCCCAGAAACACCGCCTCCGGTATACCAAGGCAGGACACCAACTTCACACACACACACACACACACACACACCACTGAGGAGACGGAGAGAGTGAAAAAAGGAGAACAGAGCACCAATCCAAACAGAACAGGCCCTGACACATAAAAAGCACATGGAAACATCGGAATCACTTTATGGCAGACGATCACGTTTTTGGCACAACACCAGCAGCTGTTGAAAGTAACTAATAAAGTAACTTGTAATCTAACTTAGTTACTTCTAAAATTAAGTAATCAGTAAAGTAACTGAGTTGCTTTTTAAAGGAGCAATCAGTAATCATTAATTGGATTACTTTTTCAAGGTAACTATTCCATCACTGGTAACGGACAACCATTCCCTCCTTGATGCTGTCAAGTCTACAAAATATGTAACTGAAAAGAAGCTTCTGTTTGAGATCAGACCAAAGAGCAGCTTGATAACTGCTTAACAATAGTGGGAGCATCTATTGGACTGCTTAAAGCCCTTAGTGAAAGGGAATGGCAATTTAAAGATTAAGTTCAAATAAGTAAAAATAAAATGTATTAATCTGTTGTATATTCTTTAAAGAAAGTGGGGAGATTGTTAAGTTGTATGTAACCTACTGCACATGCGTATAAGGGAGGAGTCGTGGGTACGCAGGTTGTTGGTCTTGTTAATGGCGCCCATTAAAAGTGTGGATTCTAACATCAGTGGTGTGATTATTGAACTGACACTCAAGATTCGCACCAAAGCATATTCCAGATCTCCTGACACTTTACAGCATTATGAAGTGTGGGAGCCTCACAGTAACCAGTACACAAACTATTATGTGTATAAACTATCCCTTCAAAGTAAATGCACAGCAGTACTGGGTGTGTGGGTGAACTGGGACACTGAAAAACATCGTGCCAGACCCACCACAGAGAACCAGCAAGCATCAGGAGGCACCTGAAGCTCTCAGGCATTAGGAGCTCTTAGGTGCACAGCTTCATTTACTGCCTGTAAATACTGCACAGTCTCCACTCAGTAGGTTGACCTTTGTCATCAATTTTATTTTATTTTAGTGTTCACACTCAAAAATTGTCACATGGAACAAGTACTTGTGCTTTCTTCAGAGACTCAAACACAGGGGTAATAGCAGCTATGGCTTCCTGACTTAATGGGTATTGCTGTTGGTGAAGCCTATAACAGATTTTGGGGGCATCAATCAGGTCTACATCCTATTTAACTTGAGCCCACAGTGTCTTTCTGACTACAGCTTTTCCTGTAGAGCTGGAATAGCTGCAGCTTCTTCATCTGACAGAAATGAGTGTGATGTTGTAAGTAAAATTTTATTTATATCACTTCTCAAGACACCTATCACAACAAAATCACAGCAGAGCATAACAGGAAAAGAAAAAGAGTTAACCAGATTCATGTCTAAAAAGGTGAGTTTTTAACAGTTTTTTTTAAAACAACATCACTGAATCCACAGCTCTCAAACTCAAAGGGAGAGAGTTGTAGTCGGGGAGCTGCTGTCACAAAAGCTCTGTGTCCTTTAATCTTTAGTTTGTATGTTGTAAAACCAGGAGGCCCTGATCAGACGACCTCAGAGACCTGATGGGCGTTAAGAACAGGTGAGTCCAAAAAATATTTCTAACACACAAAATTTACATGTTTGGTGTGTAAAGGCTGTAACAGACACAGGAAGCAGTGAAGACTGTGAGTTTTAATTTAGAGGTAACATATCACCTGGCCAAGAGTGAGTCAAAGAAGGATGTAACAGAGAGAATCTGCCCATTTTTCAAAATAAAATGTCATTCAGACTCAGATAATAAAGAAAACGGAAATAATATAAGTTATTTATTCATTCAGTGTAACCCGGTACCAAATGACCTATGGACCGGTACCTGGAGACCTTTGATTTAAATTACAGGAGAAATGTTTGTCTTAATTAGAGGGGAAGCAAAATTGTAAAAAGTGACTTAAAGTGTTAAATTGTATTATATTTTTCACATCAATTCGTGGGCCAGAAGCAGCCTCACATTTTCAAATATGAAAAAAACTGATTGTTGGGGAAGTAAATAGCAGACACTCACTGAACCTTTATAAAATATCCCCTTCATATTTTCATTTCACATAAAATGCAAAGCATCAAAGGCATGCCAACAGGGATTTAATTCCTAATTCAGTGTGAAAATTGAAGATCCAGTATCCCAGTATCTCATGAGTCCTTGTATTCAGCTGTTCTTCACTGGTGCATGCCACAGACAATATTAAAACACTGCCTCTTGTATTTTACTGCTCCTTAAGATGCTATCAATGTTAGTGAGAGGCTGTTGGAAGTTCTGCTCATGATCTTCTTTGGGTTTCTAAGATTTGATAAATTTAAAACTCATTCTTTGATCTTAGGCAGGGATCCTCAAATCCAGGCCTCGAGGTCCGGTGTCCTGCAGGTTTTAGATGTGTCCCTGATCCAACACACCTGATTCAAATGGCTGAATTACCTCCTCATGTCATGTCCTGGGCCGTTTGCCCAGCGTTTTGTGTTTATAGTTTATTTCCTGTGCTTGTCCTCCCAGTGTGTTGTCTTGTTCCCAGTGTTGTGACTCGTCTGCATGTTCCTTGGTTTATCACTTCCTGTATTATTTTGCCAGTGTGTTTTCCCTGTGCTTTGTGTCTAGCTTTGCTTTCCCTGTGTAATTAGTTTCATTTGCCTCACCTGTTGTTCCCTGCTGTTTCCTCTTGCCCTGATTACCCTTTGTGTATTTTAGCCCTCGGTTTTCATTTGTTCTCTGTCGCGTCGTTGATGTTTTGTGCCCGCATGTTCCAGTGTTCCTTGTGTTTTCCCTTCGTCACCCCTCCGTTGGATTTTGGTGTTCACCGGTCACTTGGTGTTGGCTCTCACTGCGGTATTGTATCACTTCCTGTTCCTGTTTCGGAGCACAGTGTTTTGCTGTCTGTTAGCTGTTATATCTGTATAACTCGATTTATCTGGATAATAACATATTTTAGTGTAATCTTCACCTACGTTAAATAGCATACTCTTTGCTGAATCACCTGTATTCACATTACTCACTTTATTTGTTTTTAGAAATTCGCTAGCTTAGCTCAGCTAGTAGCTTAGCCCTTAGCCGACTCACTACCAGCATGGCTTCTTCTCCTGTCTCTCCTGCACTTTCCTGCTCTGGGTGTCACATGTTTAGTTACTCCTCGGCCTCCTTTAGCAGTAACGGTACTTGTAATAAATGTAGTCTGTTTGTAGCTCTGGAGGCCAGGCTTTCTGAACTGGAGACTCGGCTCCGCACCCTGGAAAATCCTACATCTAGCCAGGCCCCTGTAGCGGGTGCGGACCATGGTAGCTTAGCCGCCGTTAGCTCCCCCCCAGCAGATCCCGAGCAGCAGGGAAAACAGGCCAGCTGGGTGACGGTGAGGAGGAAGCGTAGTCCTAAGCAGAAGCCCCAGGTACACCACCAACCTGTTCACGTCTCTAACTGTTTTTCTCCACTCGGCGACACACCCGCCGAGGAACAAACTCTGGTTATTGGCGACTCTGTTTTGAGAAACGTGAAGCTAGAGACACCGGCGACCATAGTCAAATGTCTTCCAGGGGCCAGAGCAGGCGACATTCATGGAAATTTGAAACTGCTGGCTAAGGCTAATCGTAGATTTGGTAAGATCGTTATTCACGTCGGCAGTAATGACACCCGGTTACGCCAATCGGAGGTCACTAAAATTAATATTGACTCGGTGTGTAACTTTGCAAAAACGATGTCGGACTCTGTAGTTTTCTCTGGGCCCCTCCCCAATCAGACCAGAAGCGACGTGTTTAGCCGCATGTTCTCCTTGAATCGCTGGCTGTCTGAGTGGTGTCCAAAAAATGACGTGGGCTTCATAGATAATTGGCAAAGTTTCTGGGGAAAACCTGGTCTTGTTAGGAGAGACGGCATCCATCCCACTTTGGATGGAGCAGCTCTCATTTCTAGAAATCTGGCCAAATTTATTAACCCTCCTAAAAACTGACTACCCAGGGTTGAGACCAGGAAGCAGAGTTGCAGTCTTACACGCCTCTCTGCAGCTAATCTCCTCCTGCCATCCCCCCAAAACCCCATCCCCATAGAGTCGGTGCCTGCTCCCAGACCACCAAAAACCAAAGCTAAAATCAGCAAAAAACTATTTAAGCATAAAAATTCAAAAACAATAAATAATACAGCTTCATCAACTGCACCAAAGAATAAAACAATTAAATGTGGATTGTTAAACATTAGGTCTCTCTCTTCCAAGTCCCTATTAGTAAATGATTTAATAATTGATCAACGTATTGATTTATTCTGCCTTACAGAAACCTGGTTACAGCAGGATGAATATGTTAGTTTAAATGAATCAACACCCCCGAGTCACAGTAACTGTCAGAATGCTCGAAGCACAGGTCGAGGAGGAGGATTAGCTGCAATCTTCAATTCCAGCTTATTAATTAATCAAAGACCCAGACAAAGTTTTCATTCTTTTGAAAGCCTGACTCTTAGTCTTGTCCATCCTAATTGGGAAAATCAAAAACCTGTTTTATTTGTTATTATCTATCGTCCACCTGGTCCTTACTCAGAGTTTCTGTCTGATTTCTCAGACTTTTTATCTGATTTAGTGCTCAGTTCAGATAAAATAATTATAGTGGGTGATTTTAACATCCATGTAGATGCTGAGAATGACAGCCTCAACACTGCATTTAATCTATTGTTAGATTCAATTGGCTTCTCTCAAAATGTAAAGGAGCCCACCCACCACTTTAATCATACTCTGGATCTTGTCCTAACATATGGCATAGAAACTGAAGACTTAACAGTATTCCCTGAAAGCCCCCTCCTGTCTGATCATTTCTTAGTAACATTTACATTTACTTTAATGGATTACACAGCAGTGGGGAATACGTTTTATTACAGTAGAAGTCTTTCTGAAAGTGCTGTAACTAAGTTTAAGGATCTAATTCCTTCATTGTTGTGCTCTTCAGTGCCATGTGCCAACACAGTGCAGTGCAGCTACCTAAACTCTGCTCCCAGTGAGGTTGATTATCTCGTCAATAGTTTTACATCCTCACTGCGTATAACTTTGGATACTGTGGCTCCTCTGAAAAGGAAAGCTTCAAATCAGAAGTGCCTGACTCCGTGGTATAATTCACAAATGCACAGCTTAAAGCAGATAACCCGAAAGCTGGAGAGGGAATGGCGTCTCACTAAATTAGAAGATGCTCATTTAGCCTGGAAAAAGAGTTTGTTGCTCTATAAAAAAGCCCTCCGTAAAGCTAGGACATCTTACTATTCATCATTAATTGAAGAAAATAAGAACAACCCCAGGTTTCTTTTCAGCACTGTAGCCAGGCTGACAAAGAGTCAGAGCTCTGTAGAGCCGAGTATTCCTTTCACGTTAACTAGTAGTGACTTCATGGATTTCTTTACAAATAAAATTTTAGACATTCGAGAAAAAATTATTCATAACCATCTCAAAGATTATTCTTCATGTTCGGCTGCTTTCAGCACTGCTGGTATTTGTTTAGACTCTTTTGCTCCAGTTGATCTTTCAGAGTTAACTTCAATAGTTACTTCCTCCAAACCAGCAACATGTTTGTTAGATCCCATTCCTAGTAGACTGTTCAAAGAAGTCTTTCCAATTATTGATGCTTCAATCTTAAAAATGATCAATCAGTCTTTATTAGTTGGCTATGTACCACAGACCTTCAAGGTGGCTGTAATTAAACCTCTGCTTAAAAAGCCATCACTTGACCCAGCTGTCTTAGCTAATTATAGGCCAATCTCCAACCTTCCTTTTCTCTCAAAGATTCTTGAAAGAGTAGTTGTAAAACAGCTAACTGATCATCTGCAGAGGAACGGTTTATTTGAAGAGTTTCAGTCAGGTTTCAGAATTCATCACAGTACAGAAACAGCATTAGTGAAGGTTACAAATGATCTTCTTAGAGCCTCTGACAGTGGACTCATCTCTGTACTTGTCCTGTTGGACCTCAGTGCAGCTTTTGATACTGTTGACCATAACATTTTATTACAGAGATTAGAGCTTGCTATAGGTATTAAAGGTACTGCACTGCAGTGGTTTGAATCATATTTATCTCATAGACTCCAATTTGTTCATGTAAATGGGGAGTCTTCTTCACACACTAAGGTTAATTATGGAGTTCCACAGGGTTCTGTGCTAGGACCAATTTTATTTACATTATACATGCTTCCCTTAGGCAGTATTATTAGAAGGCACTACATCAATTTTCATTGTTATGCAGATGATACTCAGCTTTACCTATCAATGAAGCCAGATGACACACATCAATTAGTTAAACTGCAGGAATGTCTTAAAGATATTAAGGCCTGGATGACCTCTAATTTCCTGCTTCTAAATTCAGATAAAACTGAAATTCTTGTTCTCGGCCCCACAAATCTTAGAAACATGGTGTCTAACCAGATATTTACTCTGGATGGCATTACTTTGGCCTCCAGAAACACTGTGAGAAATCTTGGAGTCATTTTTGACCAGGATATGTCCTTCAATGCACATATTAAACAAATATGTAGGACCGCTTTTTTGCATTTGCGCAATATTTCTAAAATTAGAAACATCCTTTCTCAGAGTGATGCTGAAAAGCTCATTCATGCATTTATTACTTCTAGGCTGGATTATTGTAATTCATTATTATCAGGCTGTCCTAAAAGCTCCCTGAAAAGCCTTCAGCTGATCCAAAATGCTGCAGCTAGAGTACTGACAGGGACTAGAAAGAGAGAGCAGATTTCTCCCATATTGGCTTCTCTTCATTGGCTCCCTGTTAAATCTAGAATAGAATTTAAAATTCTTCTCCTCACATACAAGGTCTTGAATAATCAGGCACCATCTTATCTCAAAGACCTCATAGTACCATATCACCCCAACAGAGCACTTCGCTCTCAGACTGCTGGCTTACTTGTGGTTCCTAGGATACTTAAGAGTAGAATGGGAGGCAGAGCCTTCAGCTTTCAGGCGCCTCTTCTGTGGAACCAGCTTCCAGCTTGGATTCGGGAGACAGACACCCTCTCTATTTTTAAGATTAGGCTTAAAACTTTCCTTTATGATAAAGCTTATAGTTAGGGCTGGATCAGGTGACCCTGAACCATCCCTTAGTTATGCTGCTATAGGCCTAGTCTGCTGGGGGGTTCACATAATGCACTGTTTCTCATTCACCTTATTTACTTTGTTTATACTCCACTCTGCATTTAATCATTAATTGATATTAATCTCTGGCTCTCTTCCACAGCATGTCTTTCTCTCCCCTCAGCCCAACCGGTCGCAGCAGATGACTGCCCCTCCCTGAGCCTGGTTCTGCTGGAGGTTTCTTCCTGTTAAAAGGGAGTTTTTCCTTTCCACTGTCGCCAAGTGCTTGCTCATAGGGGGTCGTTTTGACTGTTGGGTTTTCTCTGTATTATTGTAGGGTCTTTACCCACAATACAAAGCGCCTTGAGGCGACAGTTTGTTGTGATTTGGCGCTATATAAATAAAATTGAATTGAATTGAATTGAATTCTCCTCCGAGCCTTAATAAACCTCCTTTAAGTTATGTTTACCTCTGGAGTCCTTCGTTTTTGCCCTTCCTCACCCGTTTCCTCCCCGGCCATGACACCTCAGTATGCAGTCAAATTCTCCAGAGTCCTGCTAATGACTTCTATATTTGACTCAGGTGTGTTGAAGCAGAAACACATCTAAAACCTGCAGGACACCGGACCTCGAGGCCTGGATTTGAGGATCCCTGATCTATCAGCGAACTGTTTGGCTGGGAGCTGGCATCTGGGCTCCACAATGCCTCCACCCTCTCGTCTCCGTCTGCATCCCCTCCTGACCCTGACCCTATCCACCATACTGCTATCCTGGCTTTATATGTGCAATATGCTTTTTGCTGAGGTGTTTTTTGGAACCTCGTAAGGTGTTCTTTATGAACACAGTATGAGATGATTTTTTGAACCTAACTATCCCAATGTATCTCTTTCTGTCTCTCTGCTAAAGGTAGCGCCGTTGAGAAACGGTTGCATGACCTCAGACATCTGTCCCCCCTGTCTGTGTTATGTTTATGCTTGTTTTGGATGGATGTTCTGTTAACTGCAATTTCCCCATTTGTGGGACTAATAAAGGCATTCTTGATTCTTGATTCTTGATTGATTCTTGAAGACAACCTTTTATTTAACCCTGGAACAGCATTTATACTCAAAATTCAATTAGCCATCATTCACCATTCCTATTCAGTGCTGACAGCTGCAAACATTATGAGATTGTGGTCCTCCTCTAACTTACATTATCTCTATTTGAGTTGCTGTCTAACCATTGACCTCTATGAACCAGCAACTACAGCCTTGCACATTCCTACCTAGACTTTTATATTTTAAGCTGCTTTGCTGTCTAATTGATCAGGTGATTTTCTGGGTAAGCACTCATCTATTACAGCACATCTGTTAATATCCTTTATGGGGAATTTGGCTCATTGATAATTACATTCCACGTACTCATAAGGAATGGCCACATGGTGGCTCATGATATTTACACATCACTCCCCAGTCTTATGTGTAAGTTTATTTATTTGTTATTATTTGTAGGGAGTGATGCACATGAAGCATATGTTCCCACCTTAATCTTTATTTTGCTGCTGTAATAAACCAAAACTGACTGACTGTCAATGTTGTTGTGCAGCATTAAATTGGACTTTTTTTCTCAGCAGGAAGTGATTGGTTGAAGCAGGCAGAAGAACTCCGGAGGAGGAGTAAGTGATGTAGAGTTGGCATGCAGGTGGGAATAAATCCACTCTGTGACAAAAAGTCACAGTGATCAGAGCTGCAGCAGCTGCAGCTGCCTGATGATGGAGATACAGAATGAAGTAGAGCTCTGTTTTCCACAACTCCTCAACAGTTCCTGCAGAAAGCAGACACTTCACTGGTCCAAAGCTGTGCTCCTGAACATTGTGCTGTCCTTCATCATCCTGATCACTGCTGCTCTCAACCTGCTGGTCATCATCTCAGTCTCCCACTTCAGGCAGAGTTTAACTCTCAGCTGAAACTACAGTTTAAGTTTTAGAAACTTTAACACTGTCATTTATGTCATTTGATCTAAGAATGAATGAATGAAGTGAATGTGAAACATTCTTGTTGTATTTTAACCATAACTGTAAAGTTTTATGCGCCAACACTGAATCAGACCTTAATAATGAAACATTTTTACTAATGAAACTTTCACTCAAGACATTTTAACAATTTGAGAAGTGGAAGAACATGGATGGATGGACATTCTAATATTTTTCATCCATATTATTTTCTTTTCTCTCTCCCTGCAGGCAGCTCCACACACCCAGTAACATCATCCTCCTTTCTCTGGCTGTCTCAGACTTTCTCGTGGGTCTCCTGTTTATGCCATTAGAAATCCTTCGAAACGCGATGTGTTGGGTTCTTGGTGATCTCATGTGTTCTGTTTATTGGTATCTGACTGTCAACATTGTCTGTGCTTCAATAGGGAACATAGTTCTCATATCAGGTGACCGCTATGTGGCTATTTGTGACCCTCTGCATTACCGCACCAGAATCACTGTGGGGAGAATCAAACTCAGTGTTTGTCTGTGTTGGTTTTATTCAACTGTCTACAGCAGTCTTTATACAAAGGATATCCTGATTGAACCAGGCAGGTATAATTCCTGCTATGGAGAGTGTGTGTTTTTCAGCAGTGGTATTGCAGGGATTGTCGATCTTGTTTTATCCTTCATTGTTCCAGTTTCTGTCATCATAGTTCTGTATATGAGAGTGTTTGTGGTGGCTGTGTCTCAGGCTCGTGCCATGCGCTCTCATGTTACAGCTGTCACACTTCAGCGTTCACTGAATCAAACAAACAGATCTGAGCTGAAAGCAGCCAGGACTCTTGGGGTTCTTGTTGTTGTGTTTCTGGCAAGTTTCTGTCCATATTACTGCTACTCTCTGGTTAATGAAAATGTGCTCAATGATCCATCTGCATCTTTTGTGGTGATGGTCTTTTATTTGAACTCTTGTCTAAATCCTTTGATCTATAGTTTGTTTTACCCCTGGTTTAGAAATGCTGTTAAACTTATCATCACTCTGCAGATATTCAAGTATGACAGCAGTGAGGCAAAAATACTATAGAAATATGATGAAACCTGCAACACTAAGATTTTAAATCAGTAAATTAAAATATTCATTCTGGAAATGTAAAGCTGCTTTCTACTGTATGAGAAACAAACAGGAAAAAATACAGAATTTGTTGTGTTTAAATTATGACAATTATATAAATGTGAACATCTATAACTTTTAACTTTTGCAGTTTTCTGCGTAAAGAATTATTCAGATTGGATTTCACTGTGTTGCTGAAACAGAATTATGGCTGCATGACTGACACACCTGCAGACACACCTGCAGAAATTGTGACCTAACATTAGTTAGGTCACAATTTCCAGTCATGTTGAATGTATCCTGCAGTGTGATGTAGTCAGTAGGAGCTGACTGATCAGCATTATTTGCATTGAATAAGATCAAACAATGATTTTGATTAGTGATAGATGAAGTATTTTGTTGACTGTGAACACACATAAGGAGCAACATTTCCAGTAAAATGTACTTATGTCCTTTTGATCAAAAAATAATAATAATAATAATAAAAATCACACAATAAACTTTACTTGATAGTTTCCTGAACAAAAATCACAAGGTATTTCCACATGGAAATTGTTCCATTGTAATTTTCACTATTTTTGTTCTGTTTGCTCTGTGTTGTTGACGACTGCTTCAATATGATAGGCTGAGGACAGAACAAAGAAATGATGATTTGATTTAAATATTTAGCAGCACGCTTGTCAGGTGAACCCCTCAAAAAAAGCTCAAATCAAAATGAGGTGGGGGTCACAGCATGGCCTCACTGTTAGTACTTCCATCCCTGGGAACTCTCTGTATTTGCTGGTGCCAAAGTGTGCCACACTTTTGTTCTGATTTTAGGAAAATAAATATTATCAACAAGCATCATTAATTATCTCTTTCTCACTTGGAAGACTGTATAAACAGAGTAAGAACAATTTTTTAACCCAAGTACTTCAGTGCTTTTGCATGCTTAATGTTAAGTTGTACGTTGCCCACTGTGCATGCGTCTAAGGGAGGAGCTGTGAGTGTGCAAAGGGTGAAGGTTGTTGGTCTTGCTAATGGTGGCCATTAAAAGTGTGGATTCTAACGTCAGTGATGTGATTATTAAATTTACCTTGGTAGCAGAGGATGTCTTGTGTGACATATCTATCTTGGCGTCAAATACAAAACATGCTACAATTCAATTGTTGCACTGTGCAAACAAACTGATCAGAAAACTTAAATTTGAATTAGTTACCCTGACGTTTCAATGCTTGGGAGACAACAAAACCCACAAGTTAGTGGTGTTCAGTGATTCCTCAGTGGGAAACCTCTAGGATGGAGGGACACAAGGTGGACATTTCATCATGCTGACTGGAGAAGATGAAAAACTTTTTCATGATGGCAGTCAAAATGGATCAGGAGTGTGGTACGAAGCATGTTAGCTAGAGATACTTCAGCACCTGCAGATGGGATTGATAGTGCTGTCTTTCTAGTTACACTATTCAGAGTTCATGGTTGTGATGGCACAACATCCTGCCCATTATCTGTGTAATGGGCAGTGATGTCAGTAATGTGTTAATTAGAAACTTGTTACTTTAATCTACTTTTTTCTGTAACGAGTAATCTAACGTGTTACTATTTGCAGTCAGTAATCAGATTAAAGTTACTAATCGAAGTCATTTTTCTTAGCAAAAAGATATATTTGTGCTTTTTTTCAGTGACGTCTGGCTGATGCGATAATTAAGTCCTATGTTAATAGCACACAGCGACACAAATGTAAACAATGGAGGGAGGAGAGAGACGAGCATTTTCTAGCTGGAAATACAGGAACTATTGTGTCAGCTAAAGATGATAATATCAAGGTTAGTTCTGCACTCTGTGCTGGTGACAAAGTGTTATCTAGCTTCAAAAACACTACGTCAAAAGTGAAGAAACTGACGGTGTTGTGCCAAAAAGTGATTTTCGGTGTTTGACAAAAAAGTGATTGCCTTATTTAAACAGCTGTAACTGACTTGTTGAGCTATAATGTGTGAAACGTGTCAAACAAATCTCTCATGGATGATATCAGGTCATTTTGAACGAGAACCAGCATTTCTGTCACAAGGTAGAAGCTGCACTCAGTTTTTGGCAAAGTGACTTTTATATATTTTTTTATCAAGGTAAAAACTGTCATTGACATTACAAATGTCTTTTTAAACAGAAATCTGGCTCAGAAGGCTGCAGAAATCACAACAAACATCACAGATCTATAAAGATATTTGAAGTGGCCAAAAAGCACTGGGTTGATTATAATGTAGGTCCAATAACACAGACTCCTAAAGATTGTTGACAAACAGGTTATTTCTTCATTTTAAATATAAGCCTTTCATAAATCATGCTGCCCTCACTCTATTTTCCAATATAAGCAAAGACATTACACATAATGTCATAGTGTTCGGTGAATGGGTGGGACTCAAAACACAGGATTCTGATGAAAAGGTCACAAGTTTATTGTCCAATACTGGTTTTCAGACTGAACGGGAAATCTCCAGATCCAGTGGGGCTTCCGGTCTCCAAGCAGGATTCCTCGAGGTCACTCCTCTCACTCTCGCCTCACTCAGGGGAAAACACACAATCCAGTAGGCAGGTGAATATCTGTGCAGACAGAAGAAGCAGGTGAGTGATACACCTATTGCGTTCAATAGCATAAGCAGTAATACAGGAGCCAATTTACTAATGTGACTCACCTGACAATCCAGCACTGAGTGAACGGCCCGTTTCTGCTTAAGTAGCCACAGTCAAACGAGGGTAATGAGCCACAGGTGTGATCATCCTCTTCACATGTGCAATCAGCTCCCAGGAACCCCGCCTCTGGTATACCAAGGCAGGACACCAACTTCACACACACACACACACACACCACTGAGGAGACGGAGAGAGTGAAAAAGGAGAACAGAGCACCAATCCAAACAGAACAGGCCCTGACACATAAAAAGCACATGGAAACATCGGAATCACTTTATGGCAGACGATCACGTTTTTGGCACAACACCAGCAGCTGTTGAAAGTAACTAATAAAGTAACTTGTAATCTAACTTAGTTACTTCTAAAATTAAGTAATCAGTAAAGTAACTGAGTTGCTTTTTAAAGGAGCAATCAGTAATCATTAATTGGATTACTTTTTCAAGGTAACTATTCCATCACTGGTAACGGACAACCATTCCCTCCTTGATGCTGTCAAGTCTACAAAATATGTAACTGAAAAGAAGCTTCTGTTTGAGATCAGACCAAAGAGCAGCTTGATAACTGCTTAACAATAGTGGGAGCATCTATTGGACTGCTTAAAGCCCTTAGTGAAAGGGAATGGCAATTTAAAGATTAAGTTCAAATAAGTAAAAATAAAATGTATTAATCTGTTGTATATTCTTTAAAGAAAGTGGGGAGATTGTTAAGTTGTATGTAACCTACTGCGCATGCGTATAAGGGAGGAGTCGTGGGTACGCAGGTTGTTGGTCTTGTTAATGGCGCCCATTAAAAGTGTGGATTCTAACATCAGTGGTGTGATTATTGAACTGACACTCAAGATTCGCACCAAAGCATATTCCAGATCTCCTGACACTTTACAGCATTATGAAGTGTGGGAGCCTCACAGTAACCAGTACACAAACTATTATGTGTGTAAACTATCCCTTCAAAGTAAATGCACAGCAGTACTGGGTGTGTGGGTGAACTGGGACACTGAAAAACATCGTGCCAGACCCACCACAGAGAACCAGCAAGCATCAGGAGGCACCTGAAGCTCTCAGGCATTAGGAGCTCTTAGGTGCACAGCTTCATTTACTGCCTGTAAATACTGCACAGTCTCCACTCAGTAGGTTGACCTTTGTCATCAATTTTATTTTATTTTAGTTTTCACACTGAAAAATTGTCACATGGAACAAGTACTTGTGCTTTCTTCAGAGACTCAAACACAGGGGTAATAGCAGCTATGGCTTACTGACTTAATGGGTATTGCTGTTGGTGAAGCCTATAACAGATTTTGGGGGCATCAATCAGGTCTACATCCTATTTAACTTGAGCCCACAGTGTCTTTCTGACTACAGCTTTTCCTGTAGAGCTGGAATAGCTGCAGCTTCTTCATCTGACAGAAATAAGTGTGATGTTGTAAGTAAAATTTTATTTATATCACTTCTCAAGACACCTATCACAACAAAATCACAGCAGAGCATAACAGGAAAAGAAAAAGAGTTAACCAAATTCATGTCTAAAAAGGTGAGTTTTTAACAGTTTTTTTTAAAACAACCTCACTGAATCCACAGCTCTCAAACTCAAAGGGAGAGAGTTGTAGTCGGGGAGCTGCTGTCACAAAAGCTCTGTGTCCTTTAATCTTTAGTTTGTATGTTGTAAAACCAGGAGGCCCTGATCAGACGACCTCAGAGACCTGATGGGCGTTAAGAACAGGTGAGTCCAAAAAATATTTCTAACACACAAAATTTACATGTTTGGTGTGTAAAGGCTGTAACAGACACAGGAAGCAGTGAAGACTGTGAGTTTTAATTTAGAGGTAACATATCACCTGGCCAAGAGTGAGTCAAAGAAGGATGTAACAGAGAGAATCTGCCCATTTTTCAAAATAAAATGTCATTCAGTCTCAGATAATAAGAAAACAGAAATAATATAAGTTTATTCATTCAGTGTCACCCGGTACCAAATGACCTATGGACCGGTACCTGGAGACCTTTGATTTAAATTACAGGAGAAATGTTTGTCTTAATTAGAGGGGAAGCAAAATTGTAAAAAGTGACTTAAAGTGTTAAATTGTATTATATTTTTCACATCAATTCGTGGGCCAGAAGCAGCCTCACATTTTCAAATATGAAAAAACTGATTGTTGGGGAAGTAAATAGCAGACACTCACTGAACCTTTATAAAATATCCCCTTCATATTTTCATTTCACATAAAATGCAAAGTATCAAAGGCATGCCAACAGGGATTTAATTCCTAATTCAGTGTGAAAATTGAAGATCCAGTATCCCAGTATCTCATGAATCCTTGTATTCAGCTGTTCTTCACTGGTGCATGCCACAGACAATATTAAAACACTGCCTCTTGTATTTTACTGCTCCTTAAGATGCTATTAATGTTAGTGAGAGGCTGTTGGAAGTTCTGCTCATGATCTTCTTTGGGTTTCTAAGATTTGATAAATTTACAACTCATTCTTTGATCTTAGGCAGGGATCCTCAAATCCAGGCCTCGACGTCCGGTGTCCTGCAGGTTTAAGATTGTGTCCCTGATCCAACACACCTGATTCAAATGGCTGAATTGCCTCCTCAGTATGCAGTCAAGTTCTCCAGAGTCCTGCTAATGACTTCTATATTTGACTCAGGTGTTTTGAAGCAGAAACACATCTAAAACCTGCAGGACACCGGACCTCGAGGCCTGGATTTGAGGATCCCTGATCTAAGACAACCTTTTATTTAACCCTGGAACAGCATTTATACTCAAAATTCAATTAGCCATCATTCACCATTCCTATTCAGTGCTGACAGCTGCAAACATTATGAGATTGTGGTCCTCCTCTAACTTGCATTATCTCTATTTGAGTTGCTGTCTAACCATTGACCTCTATGAACCAGCAACTACAGCCTTGCACATTCCTACCTAGACTTTTATATTTTAGGCTGCTTTTCTGTCTAATTGATCAGGTGATTTTCTGGGTAAGCACTCATCTATTACAGCACATTTGTTAATATCCTTTATGGGGAATTTGGCTCATTGATAATTACATTCCACGTACTCATAAGGAATGGCCACATGGTGGCTCATGATATTTACTCATCACTCCCCAGTCTTATGTGTAAGTTTATTTATTATTATTTGTAGGGAGTGATGCACATGAAGCATATGTTCCCACCTTAATCTTTATTTTGCTGCTGTAATAAACCAAAACTGACTGACTGTCAATGTTGTTGTGCAGCATTAAATTGGACTTTTTTCTCAGCAGGAAGTGATTGGTTGAAGCAGGCAGAAGAACTCCGAAGGAGGAGTCAGTGATGTAGAGTTGGCATGCAGGTGGGAATAAATCCACTCTGTGACAAAAAGTCACAGTGATCAGAGCTGCAGCAGCTGCAGCTGCCTGATGATGGAGATACAGAATGAAGTAGAGCTCTGTTTTCCACAACTCCTCAACAGTTCCTGCAGAAAGCCGACACTTCACTGGTCCAAAGCTGTGCTCCTGAACATTGTGCTGTCCTTCATCATCCTGATCACTGCTGCTCTCAACCTGCTGGTCATCATCTCAGTCTCCCACTTCAGGCAGAGTTTAACTCTCAGCTGAAACTACAGTTTAAGTTTTAGAAACTTTAACACTGTCATTTATGTCATTTGATCTAAGAATGAATGAATGAAGTGAATGTGAAACATTCTTGTTGTATTTTAACCATAACTGTAAAGTTTTATGCACCAACACTGAATCAGACCTTAATAATGAAACATTTTACTAATGAAACTTTCACTCAAGACATTTTACCAATTTGAGAAGTGGAAGAACATGGATGGATGGACATTCTAATATTTTTCATCCATATTATTTTCTTTTCTCTCTCCGTGCAGGCAGCTCCACACACCCAGTAACATCATCCTCCTCTCTCTGGCTGTCTCAGACTTTCTCGTGGGTCTCCTGTTGATGCCATTAGAAATCCTTCGAAACGCGATGTGTTGGGTTCTTGGTGATCTCATGTGTTCTGTTTATTGGTATCTGACTGTCAACATTGTCTGTGCTTCAATAGGGAACATAGTTCTCATATCAGGTGACCGCTATGTGGCTATTTGTGACCCTCTGCATTACCCCACCAGAATCACTGTGGTGAGAATCAAACTCAGTGTTTGTCTGTGTTGGTTTTATTCAACTGTCTACAGCAGTCTTTATACAAAGGATATCCTGATTGAACCAGGCAGGTATAATTCCTGCTATGGAGAGTGTGTGTTTTTCAGCAGTGGTATTGCAGGGATTGTCGATCTTGTTTTATCTTTTATTGTTCCAGTTTCTGTCATCATAGTTCTGTATATGAGAGTGTTTGTGGTGGCTGTGTCTCAGGCTCGTGCCATGCGCTCTCATGTTACAGCTGTCACACTTCAGCTTTCACTGAATCAAACAAACAGATCTGAGCTGAACGCAGCCAGGACTCTTGGGGTTCTTGTAGTTGTGTTTCTGGCAAGTTTCTGTCCATATTACTGCTACTCTCTGGTTAATGAAAATGTGGCCAATGATCCATCTGCATCTTTTGTGGTGATGGTCTTTTATTTGAACTCTTGTCTAAATCCTTTGATCTATAGTTTGTTTTACCCCTGGTTTAGAAATTCTGTTAAACTTATCATCACTCTGCAGATATTCAGGTATGACAGCAGTGAGGCAAAAATACTATAGAAATATGATGAAACCTGCAACACTAAGATTTTAAATCAGTAAATTAAAATATTCATTCTGGAAATGTAAAACTGCTTTCTACTGTATCAGAAACAAACAGGAAAAAATACAGAATTTGTTGTGTTTAAATTATGACAATTATATAAATGTGAAGATCTATAACTTTTAACTTTTGCAGTTTTCTGCGTAAAGAAATATTCAGATTGGATTTCACTGTGTTGCTGAAACAGAATTATGGCTGCATGACTGACACACCTGCAGACACACCTGCAGAAATTGTGACCTCACAGTAGTTAGGTCACAATTTCCAGTCATGTTGAATGTATCCTGCAGTGTGATGTAGTCAGTAGGAGCTGACTGATCAGCATTATTTGCATTGAATAAGATCAAACAATGATTTTGATTAGTGATAGATGAAGTATTTTGTTGATTGTAAGTTGTACGTTGCCCACTGTGCATGCGTCTAAGGGAGGAGCTGTGAGTGTGCAAAGGGTGAAGGTTGTTGGTCTTGCTAATGGTGGCCATTAAAAGTGTGGATTCTAACGTCAGTGATGTGATTATTAAATTTACCTTGGTAGCAGAGGATGTCTTGTGTGACATATCTATCTTGGCGTCAAATACAAAACATGCTACAATTCAATTGTTGCACTGTGCAAACAAACTGATCAGAAAACTTAAATCTGAATTAGTTACCCTGACGTTTCAATGCTTGGGAGACAACAAAACCCACAAGTTAGTGGTGTTCAGTGATTCCTCAGTGGGAAACCTCTAGGATGGAGGGACACAAGGTGGACATTTCATCATGCTGACTGGAGAAGATGAAAAATTTTTTCATGATGGCAGTCAAAATGGATCAGGAGTGTGGTACGAAGCATGTTAGCTAGAGATACTTCAGCACCTGCAGATGGGATTGATAGTGCTGTCTTTCTAGTTACACTATTCAGAGTTCATGGTTGTGATGGCACAACATCCTGCCCATTATCTGTGTAATGGGCAGTGATGTCAGATAAGATAAGATAAGATAAGATAGTGTTTATTTGTCACATGCACAGTTATACACAGTACAATGCACAGTGAAATGTATTTTGTACCTGCAACCATATATACACACACATATAAATAAGAAGAATAAAAATAAAAAAAAGTAATTCACACTATACACTATACTCTATATACTATACACTATACACACTTTTATAAATTATAATATTTACATTGTGCAATAATGGTCCAGTTAGGGCTCAGAGTTGAGCAGACGGATGGCTTGTGGGTAAAAACTCTTCTTCAACCTTTCAGTCTTAGCCCTCAGGCAGCGGTAACGCCGGCCTGATGGGAGCAGGGAGAAGAGAGAGTGTCCGGGGTGGCTGGGCTGTTTTAGGATCTTCATGGCCCTCAGCCTGCACTGCTTGGTGTAAATGTCCTGCAGGTTGGGGAGGGTGGTTCTGATGGTCCGTTCAGCTGAACGAACCACCCTTTTTAGGGCCATGAAGTCCTGCTTGGTGCAGTTTCCCATCCAGGTGGTGATGCTCCCACGCATGATGCTCTCGATGGTGCACGTGTAAAAGTTCCTGAGCACCTTGAGTGGGAGCTTGAAGTCTCTCAGCCGCCTGAGGAGGTAGAGACGCTCTCTGGCCTTCTTCACAGTGATGTTTATGTGATGAGTCCAGGACAGGTCCTGTGAGATGGTCACTCCCAGGAATTTGAAAGTGTCCACTCTTTCCACCTCAGCACCACTGATGACAAGTGGATGGTAGTCCCTCTGCTGCTTCCTGCTGAAGTCCACGATCAGTTCCTTTGTTTTGCTGACGTTGAGCAGGAGGTGGTTCTCCTGGCACCAGTTCTCCAGGCGGGAGACCTCTCTCCTGTAGGCTGTCTCCTCATTGTGAGAGATTAGTCCCACAACAGCAGTGTCGTCAGCAAACTTGATGATGACGTTGGACTCTGACGTGGCCTCGCAGTCATGGGTGTACAGTGAGTACAGCAGAGGGCTGAGCACACAGCCTTGGGGGGATCCAGTGTTGAGGGTGAGGGAGGATGAGGTGAGGTGACCCACTCGTACCACCTGTGGTCTGCTGGTCAGGAAGCTGTGAACCCACCTGCACAGGGATGGGCCCAGGCCCAGGTCCAGCAGCTTAGAGACCAGCCTGGAGGGAACTATGGTGTTGAATGCTGAGCTGTAATCTACAAACAGCACTCTCACATAGTTCCCCTTACCAGTGTCTATGTGTGAAAGGGTCTTGTGGAGGAGGAAGGATATGGCGTCATCTGTGGATCTGTCTGGCCGATATGCAAACTGTAGTGGGTCGAGGGTGGTGGGCAGTGAGGAGGTGATGAATGTCTTGATGAGTCTCTCAAAACACTTCATCACCACAGAGGTGAGTGCTATGGGCCTGAAGTCATTGGGGCTGCTGGGGTGTGGTTTCTTTGGGACAGGGACTATGATGGACTTTTTAAAGCAGGTGGGAATCACACACAGTTTCAGTGAGAGGTTGAATATCAGTGTAAACACAGGTGCCAGCTGGTCAGCGCAGGTCTTAAGGCCACGTCCACTAATCCCGCCTGGTCCAGCCGCTTTCCTGGTGTTTACACGTCTAAACGCCCTCCTCACGGCGCGCTCCGTCACAGTGAGTGTCTCCGCCCCTCCAGCCGGGAGCGCAGCGGGCTGTCGGCTTCCCGACTCAAAGCGCGCAAAGAAGATGTTGAGTTCATCAGCCAGAGAAGCGTCGGCACTCACCGGGTGTGTGTGTGGTGCTTTGTAGTCCGTGATGGTGCGTAGTCCCTGCCACAGTCCCCTGGGGTCAGACTGTTGTAGTTGCTGTTCCAGTCTGCGGCCGTAGCGATGTTTAGCCTCTTTCAGTAATGTGTTAATTAGAAACTTGTTACTTTAATCTACTTTTTTCTGTAACGAGTAATCTAACGTGTTACTATTTGTAGTCAGTAATCAGATTAAAGTTACTAATCCAAGTCATTTTTCTTAGCAAAAAGATATATTTGTGCTTTTTTTCCCTATCAGTGACGTCTGGCTGATGCGATAATTAAGTCCCATTTACAGCATGAGGACAATAATAGCACAGTGACACAAATGTAAACAATGGAGGGAGGAGAGAGACGAGCATTTTCTAGCTGGAAATACAGGAACTATTGTGTCAGCTAAAGATGATAATATCAAGGTTAGTTCTGCACTCTGTGCTGGTGACAAAGTGTTATCTAGCTTCAAAAACACTACGTCAAAAGTGAAGAAACTGACGGTGTTGTGCCAAAAAGTGATTTTCGGTGTTTGACAAAAAAGTGATTTCCTTATTTAAACAGCTGTAACTGACTTGTTGAGCTATAATGTGTGAAACGTGTCAAACAAATCTCTCATGAATGATATCAGGTCATTTTGAATGAGAACCAGCATTTCTGTCACAAGGTAGAAGCTGCACTCAGTTTTTGGCAAAGTGACTTTTATATATTTTTTTATCAAGGTAAAAACTGTCATTGACATTACAAATGTCTTTTTAAACAGAAATCTGGCTCAGAAGGCTGCAGAAATCACAACAAACATCACAGATCTATAAAGATATTTGAAGTGGCCAAAAAGCACTGGGTTGATTATAATGTAGGTCCAATAACACAGACTCCTAAAGATTGTTGACAAACAGGTTATTTCTTCATTTTAAATATAAGCCTTTCATAAATCATGCTGACTGCACTCTATTTACCAATATAAGCAAAGACATTACACATAATGTTATAGTGTTCAGTGAATGGGTGGGACTCAAAACACAGGATTCTGATGAAAAGGTCACAAGTTTATTGTCCAATACTGGTTTTCAGACTGAACGGGAAATCTCCAGATCCAGTGGGGCTTCCGGTCTCCAAGCAGGATTCCTCGAGGTCACTCCTCTCACTCTCGCCTCACTCAGGGGAAAACACACAATCCAGTAGGCAGGTGAATATCTGTGCAGACAGAAGAAGCAGGTGAGTGATACACCTATTGCGTTCAACAGCATAAGCAGTAATACAGGAGCCAATTTACTAATGTGACTCACCTGACAATCCAGCACTGAGTGAACGGCCCGT
Organism: Archocentrus centrarchus; assembly: GCF_007364275.1. Classification (NCBI taxonomy): domain Eukaryota; kingdom Metazoa; phylum Chordata; class Actinopteri; order Cichliformes; family Cichlidae; genus Archocentrus; species Archocentrus centrarchus. Next base: position 31,479,509 of record NC_044366.1, read on the forward strand.
TTCTGCTTAAGTAGCCACAGTCAAACGAGGTAATGAGCCACAGGTGTGATCATCCTCTTCACATGTGCAATCAGCTCCCAGGAACCCCGCCTCTGGTATACCAAGGCAGGACACCAACTTCACACACACACACACACACACACACACACCACTGCGGAGACGGAGAGAGTGAAAAAAGGAGAACAGAGCACCAATCCAAACAGAACAGGCCCTGACACATAAAAAGCACATGGAAACATCGGAATCACTTTATGGCAGACGATCACGTTTTTGGCACAACACCAGCAGCTGTTGAAAGTAACTAATAGAGTAACTTGTAATCTAACTTAGTTACTTCTAAAATTAAGTAATCAGTAAAGTAACTGAGTTGCTTTTTAAAGGAGCAATCAGTAATCATTAATTGGATTACTTTTTCAAGGTAACTATTCCATCACTGGTAACGGACAACCATTCCCTCCTTGATGCTGTCAAGTCTACAAAATATGTAACTGAAAAGAAGCTTCTGTTTGAGATCAGACCAAAGAGCAGCTTGATAACTGCTTAACAATAGTGGGAGCATCTATTGGACTGCTTAAAGCCCTTAGTGAAAGGGAATGGCAATTTAAAGATTAAGTTCAAATAAGTAAAAATAAAATGTATTAATCTGTTGTATATTCTTTAAAGAAAGTGGGGAGATTGTTAAGTTGTATGTAACCTACTGCGCATGCGTATAAGGGAGGAGTCGTGGGTACGCAGGTTGTTGGTCTTGTTAATGGCGCCCATTAAAAGTGTGGATTCTAACATCAGTGGTGTGATTATTGAACTGACACTCAAGATTCGCACCAAAGCATATTCCAGATCTCCTGACACTTTACAGCATTATGAAGTGTGGGAGCCTCACAGTAACCAGTACACAAACTATTATGTGTATAAACTATCCCTTCAAAGTAAATGCACAGCAGTACTGGGTGTGTGGGTGAACTGGGACACTGAAAAACATTGTGCCAGACCCACCACAGAGAACCAGCAAGCATCAGGAGGCACCTGAAGCTCTCAGGCATTAGGAGCTCTTAGGTGCACAGCTTCATTTACTGCCTGTAAATACTGCACAGTCTCCACTCAGTAGGTTGACCTTTGTCATCAATTTTATTTTATTTTAGTTTTCACACTGAAAAATTGTCACATGGAACAAGTACTTGTGCTTTCTTCAGAGACTCAAACACAGGGGTATTAGCAGCTATGGCTTCCTGACTTAATGGGTATTGCTGTTGGTGAAGCCTATAACAGATTTTGGGGGCATCAATCAGGTCTACATCCTATTTAACTTGAGCCCACAGTGTCTTTCTGACTACAGCTTTTCCTGTAGAGCTGGAATAGCTGCAGCTTCTTCATCTGACAGAAATGAGTGTGATGTTGTAAGTAAAATTTTATTTATATCACTTCTCAAGACACCTATCACAACAAAATCACAGCAGAGCATAACAGGAAAAGAAAAAGAGTTAACCAAATTCATGTCTAAAAAGGTGAGTTTTTAACAGTTTTTTTTTAAAACAACATCACTGAATCCACAGCTCTCAAACTCAAAGGGAGAGAGTTGTAGTCGGGGAGCTGCTGTCACAAAAGCTCTGTCTCCTTTAATCTTTAGTTTGTATGTTGTAAAACCAGGAGGCCCTGAGCAGACGACCTCAGAGACCTGATGGGCGTTAAGAACAGGTGAGTCCAAAAAATATTTCTAACACACAAAATTTACATGTTTGGTGTGTAAAGGCTGTAACAGACACAGGAAGCAGTGAAGACTGTGAGTTTTAATTTAGAGGTAACATATCACCTGGCCAAGAGTGAGTCAAAGAAGGATGTAACAGAGAGAATCTGCCCATTTTTCAAAATAAAATGTCATTCAGTCTCAGATAATAAAGAAAACAGAAATAATATAAGTTTATTCATTCAGTGTCACCCGGTACCAAATGACCTATGGACCGGTACCTGGAGACCTTTGATTTAAATTACAGGAGAAATGTTTGTCTTAATTAGAGGGGAAGCAAAATTGTAAAAAGTGACTTAAAGTGTTAAATTGTATTATATTTTTCACATCAATTCGTGGGCCAGAAGCAGCCTCACATTTTCAAATATGAAAAAAACTGATTGTTGGGGAAGTAAATAGCAGACACTCACTGAACCTTTATAAAATATCCCCTTCATATTTTCATTTCACATAAAATGCAAAGTATCAAAGGCATGCCAACAGGGATTTAATTCCTAATTCAGTGTGAAAATTGAAGATCCAGTATCCCAGTATCTCATGAGTCCTTGTATTCAGCTGTTCTTCACTGGTGCATGCCACAGACAATATTACATTTTTTCTCAACTGCCACGACACATTTCTTGAAACCATCCCTCCATGTCTCTAATCTGTAAACACAAAAGTCGATTTTCAGACTACTTTCACGAAACCTCTGACTCTTCCTGCAAAACCAAACTATTGCCTCAGAACAGTTCAAACAGTGCTCAAAAGCAAAGAATGTTGTCAGATCGGACCCAAGTCAATCAAAATGAAAACACTACTGAACACTCATCATGCACATCATAGAAAAAAAGAAAAGACAATGATCAGATCATAAAGTCTTAAGAAATAATCTTTACTGTTCACAAAAATACTTTTTCAAAACAAAACTCCTGTTTAGCAATTGTAGTACACACACACACATATATACATTAGGGGTGGGACTTTAATGCGTTAATTAACGAATTAAAAAATTTAACGCATTTTAATCGCACTTTGCACAATGGAACGTTTTTCACTGCAGGACTCCAGGCACACAGATTATATCGACGCACAATGTGAGAAGCGTGATGAGCTGTGTCCAAATTCATATCGTTTACTTGCAAAAAGTGCTCCGCTGTTTTCGGAGCTGTCCTTTGCCACTGCTCTACCAGCCGCTTGCCTCTCTAGCTGTCAGCTGACCGGACTATCGAGGTTCGCTTTAGCCGGAGAGAACGTCCGACTGCCGTCACATCATTTTCACCCTCCCGCTGATTTTTGCCGCTGAGTGGAAGTTAAACACAGATATAACTCATTCAGACAGAGGCGTGGTGGCCATCGGGAGGTTCGGGAGGTTTCCCGAACAGCCCGTGATCAGAATTTTTATTTATTTTTTTTACCTAATTAAGCACAGCAGCTGCAGCGCTTGTGGCCACAGGTGCAGTCCACACCTGCAAATAAAGTTCTCTTGTCTTAAAAATATGGTTTGTCGGTTTGCCTCTCCAAACCAACTCCCGGGCTGAATTTTAACCCCAGCCAGCCCCTGGTTGCTTATGTATATTGATTCATTCATCAACCAAACTTAAATCAATATTTCTCATGTTAAATAATGAAATGCGATTAAAATACGATTAATTTTAATTAATTAATTACAAAGCTTCTAATTAACTAGATTAATTTTTTTAATCAAGTCCCATCCCTATATGCACACATACTGTGTGTGTATATATATATATATATATATATATATATATATATATATATATATATATATATATATATATATATATATATATATATATATTCAGACAACAGGGTTTAGTGTTTTGGCAATTGAGAAAAACTGTAAAAGACTGCCTCTTGTATTTTACTGCTCCTTAAGATGCTATCGACGTTAGTGAGAGGCTGTTCTGTTATTTAACCCTGGAACAGCATTTATACTCAAAATTCAATTAGCCATCATTCACCATTCCTATTCAGTGCTGACAGCTGCAAACATTATGAGATTGTGGTCCTCCTCTAACTGCATTATCTCTATTTGAGTTGCTGTCTAACCATTGACCTCTATGAACCAGCAACTACAGCCTTGCACATTCCTACCTAGACTTTTATATTTTAAGCTGCTTTGCTGTCTAATTGATCATGTGATTTTCTGGGTAAGCACTCATCTATTACAGCACATTTGTTAATATCCTTTATGGGGAATTTGGCTCATTGATAATTATATTCCACGTACTCATAAGGAATGGCCACATGGTGGCTCATGATATTTACTCATCACTCCCCAGTCTTATGTTTAAGTTTATTTATTATTATTTGTAGGGAGTGATGCACATGAAGCATATGCTCCCACCTTAATCTTTATTTTGCTGCTGTAATAAACCAAAACTGACTGACTGTCAATGTTGTTGTGCAGCATTAAATTGGACTTTTTTTCTCAGCAGGAAGTGATTGGTTGAAGCAGGCAGAAGAACTCCGGAGGAGGAGTCAGTGATGTAGAGTTGGCATGCAGGTGGGAATAAATCCACTCTGTGACAAAAAGTCACAGTGATCAGAGCTGCAGCAGCTGCAGCTGCCTGATGATGGAGATACAGAATGAAGTAGAGCTCTGTTTCCCACAACTCCTCAACAGTTCCTGCAGAAAGCAGACACTTCACTGGTCCAAAGCTGTGCTCCTGAACATTGTGCTGTCCTTCATCATCCTGATCACTGCTGCTCTCAACCTGCTGGTCATCATCTCAGTCTCCCACTTCAGGCAGAGTTTAACTCTCAGCTGAAACTACAGTTTAAGTTTTAGAAGCTTTAACACTGTCATTTATGTCATTTGATCTAAGAATGAATGAATGAAGTGAATGTGAAACATTCTTGTTGTATTTTAACCATAACTGTAAAGTTTTATGCACCAACACTGAATCAGACCTTAAAAATGAAACATTTTTACTAATGAAACTTTCACTCAAGACATTTTAACAATTTGAGAAGTGGAAGAACATGGATGGATGGACATTCTAATATTTTTCATCCATATTATTTTCTTTTCTTGTCTCCCTGCAGGCAGCTCCACACACCCACTAACATCATCCTCCTCTCTCTGGCTGTCTCAGACTTTCTCGTGGGTCTCCTGTTGATGCCGTTAGAAATCCTTCGAAACACGATGTGTTGGGTTCTTGGTGATCTCATGTGTTCTGTTTATTGGTATCTGACTGTCAACATTGTCTGTGCTTCAGTAGGAAACATTGTCCTTCTGTCAGTTGACCGCTATGTGGCTATTTGTGACCCTCTGCATTACCCCACCAGAATCACTGTGGTGAGAATCAAACTCAGTGTTTGTCTGTGTTGGTTTTATTCAACTGTCTACAGCAGTCTTTATACGAAGGACATCCTGATTGAACCAGGCAGGTATAATTCCTGCTATGGAGAGTGTGTGTTTTTCAGCATTGGTATTGCAGGCATTGTCGATCTTGTTTTATTCTTTATTGTTCCAGTTTCTGTCATCATAGTTCTGTATATGAGAGTGTTTGTGGTGGCTGTGTCTCAGGCTCGTGCCATGCGCTCTCATGTTACAGCTGTCACACTTCAGCTTTCACTGAATCAAACAAACAGATCTGAGCTGAAAGCAGCCAGGACTCTTGGGGTTCTTGTAGTTGTGTTTCTGGCAAGTTTCTGTCCATATTACTGCTACTCTCTGGTTAATGAAAATGTGGCCAATGATCCATCTGCATCTTTTGTGGTGATGGTCTTTTATTTGAACTCTTGTCTAAATCCTTTGATCTATAGTTTGTTTTACCCCTGGTTTAGAAATGCTGTTAAACTTATCATCACTCTGCAGATATTCAGGTATGACAGCAGTGAGTCAAACATACTATAGAAATATGATGAAACCTGCTCCACTATTTTAAATCAGTAAAATTAAATATTCATTCTGGAAATGTAAAACTGCTTTCTACTGTATCAGAAACAAACAGGAAAAAATACAGAATTTGTTGTGTTTAAATTATGACAATTATATAAATGTGAACATCTATAACTTTTAACTTTTGCAGTTTTCTGCGTAAAGAATTATTCAGATTGGATTTCACTGTGTTGCTGAAACAGAATTATGGCTGCATGGCTGACACACCTGCAGACACACTGTTAGGATTTATTTTTATCAACCATACTGACATTTGAAGTTATTATTCCTACTTCTGTTTATTTACAACTAAACTGCTTTCTACACTGTAATGAATGCATATTGTGTGTCTAAAAGTAGTAGGAAGGTTTGAGGCCTGTTTGAGTTGCTCTTATTTGTGTTCAGGCACCAGCAGCTCTGCTACCCCTCCCTAACAGTCTGCTGTGGCCCAGCAGGCCCTCTCAGATCATCCTCAAAGCATACTCATCTTCTGCCCTAGCCCCGTTATGAACCTGTTGCTCATTAAATTCATGCTTAGGGGTCTCAACTCATAAAATTGCCCAATTTTGGGTCCATGTACAGGACACCAGTCATCCTGTTTGCCCATTTGTGGTGGCTGTGTCTCAGGCTCGTGCCATGCGCTCTCATGTTACAGCTGTCACACTTCAGCTTTCACTGAATCAAACAAACAGAGCAAATGCCTTAAACAGGTAAAGGGAGAAAAATAAGGGTGGAAATACTTGGGGAAAACTAGAAGATAGTGGGGAGGTTAATTAAATATCTGTAAATGGTGGAATAACAGATAAAATTATGTAAAAGTATTAATTAATTATATTTGAAATAAGAGGACACCAGTCATCCTGTTTGCCCATTTTTTGATTTGTACTGGTTATAGGGATAAATCTGTCCAGTGGACCTAGCCGTAGGCTAACTTGCTTATGTAGCACAGCCAAAAACTTTGGAAATGCAAATCAAGAAAGTATAAATCTGTCCATGCAACAGGTCCGGGGGCAAAGTGGGCCTCATTTCGTCCTCATATCTGGTCCTTCTCCCTCATATCTGGTCAAGCATATGTGTGAGGGGTTGTAAATCCTTCTCCAAGAGTGCCTTAGGATGGCCTCAAGGAGGATGTGGCTGACAATTACTGTGATGAATTTTTCTTACTGTCTTGTTGATGTATTGAAAATGCTCCGGGATGTTTGTGCCCTTTCAGATAATGACAGTAGAATTAATGGCAGTTTCTAATGAAAGTTTGCAAAGTGCAGACTCAGCACAAATCGTAGACAAAGAAAGGGAAAGAGTATAAATACCATGGTTAGAAGAGGAGAAGAGAGAAGAGACAATGTAGCGACTGTCTTTGTCCGTGTTGTCCGTTTTTCCAGCAACTACTAAGGCACAACCTCCCGGGAGGGCTTCTTGCTTTTACTTTTTGCTTTTTGTCCTTTGTTTTTTGTGTTTGTATATTTCTAAGTACTAGTAACTTTTTTGCAACAGAGCTTGCTCATCGCCATGGATCATTTGGACAGTTTGATTTTATTTAGACTCATACTTAATCCCTGCACAGGCTCTCCTCGGTCGGAGGGAGTGATGAGGAAGCCGGGGCATGATCAACAGGTTCTTTCTTCTTTTCTGTTTCTCTGTGTGTGTAACTCAGTCTTCATATGCCACTGTCTGTCTTTTTAACTATTTGTGTGCTACTAAGATGTCTAATAAACAGCCTGCATCAGAACCTGCTCAACCCTGTGATTTGTGGGTAACTATGGTTTTAATTGGGTTTTAATTTGCAGTCAAAAAGGAACATGGAGACCCCTAAAATGTATCCTACATTAATTGGCGTTGTGAACAGGGTTTGAGGTAATAAAGATGTCAGCGTCCAACGACCGTGCGGGTTTTTGCTGGCTGCTCAGAACGCACCAAAGCTGCGGCCAAAATTCAGTAAAACAGAGTTTTTCTGCAATAAATTTGGTGCAGTCTGAGAGGCAGTGAGAGCTCTGCCTGGATCGGAGGAAATCACCTCTTAAAGCAAAGCTGTCATCTTACCTTCAAATAAAAAACAGAGGGTCTCCACCGAGCTGATAAAGGATAAAATATTGCATTGTTTAAATTAATGATCACTGGTTGAGCAGGTTTCTGTGTTGTGTTATGTCTTGCATGTTTTAACTGGAGATGGCGGAGGCAGAGTAAATGGCGCCTTGTGTATGTGGGTAACCGGTTTGTGTGTGTGTGTGAGTGACTGAAATCGCTGCGGTGTGTGGAGTTGTGTGTGTTTGTCTGTCTTGTCTTGGTTGATATTGGATAATATAGCGCTACAGTCCGTCACGGGGGTTACCGCCGGATTCGTCTTGCCCGACCTCTTTTTCGGGCACTACGGAACGGGGCTGCACACCGGGGATTAGGACGCTGCCCAAGGCGCGAATCTGAGGACGCTTTTGGGGGTTTCAAGGCTTAGGATTTGAGACTTTTAATTAACAAAACCCGAGGATTCGGATTGGAGGTTTTAGTGAATAAAAAGCTAGCAAGCCACAAGACTGTTGCTGCCGTCGTCCTTCCGCATCCGGAGAGGACCGGGTCCGGAAGGAGGTCCAGCGCAGGGCATTGGGGGCTAACAGACTGGCGGTTGAGATACGCTCTTGGATTTTTCAGAATTGAAATTCTGAGATTTTTTTGACAAGACATCGATACGGGTCTGAAGGATTGACGTCGGATATTGGTTGGAAAATGATATGCTTGAGCAAGCCGTGATTATCTTGGGCATGAGTTGTGCACGAATGGATCCACTTTTGGCTGTAAGTTTTGCCTTGAAAATATAATACATCGGATGATAGAAACTGTTGTAAAGTTGCTTACATATATTTGTAAATACAATTAGTCACGTTGTGTGTGGTGCGAATGAGAGAGCGCAGCTGCAGGAATGCTTGGAATGTCTTTGTGTGTGTGTGTATGACATCAGTGTGTGTGTGTGTGTAAGTGAGCAAGTGGGAGTTTGGGGGAGAGAGAGAGAGAGAGAGAGAGCTGTCGCTGAGCAGCTCTCTCTGCTCTAAAAATGGGAAAAGTGTGTAAAATTGAAAAGTAAATGTGAACAGAAGTTTATGAATTTGGGATTAATATTAAACTTATATAAAAATAAAAGGTTTAAAGTTGAACCATCTGGAGGAGCTCAAATCAGAAATAATCCTGTGAACAAAACAAAGCTCCTGCTGAAGCCAGTGAGTCTGTCACAACAACAATTGGAGAAGGAGGAGGATGGCCTTCCTGCAAAGGAGGCAGGAGTGAGAGAGAGACGACTGAAAGATGATGCAGCAGATGGGCAACCTGCAAAACGACTTCCAGACACACGAGGACCCTTCACTCCTGAATGGGAGGAGGGGGAGTGCAGTGTGCCAGTGTGCCCACCCATGTGCTGTGGATGTTTATGGACATGGTGAGACTGGCTGACAGACTGTTTTCAACATCACACAAAGAGTAAGTAAGTCATCATTTCCTTGGGAGAAAATGCTGCAGGGGCTGCTCTGTACTTGGTAACATTCAAGCTCTGTTAACCAAGAGGCTGCCACGCTGAGCAGAGTATGCCAGACTAACCTGCCTGATCATGTGAATCTGGAGGTGCATCAAACTGTATTATGGAAGTTTTTCAGGAAACAACATCCTGATGGTGGAGATCTTCTAAGATAGGAGAAATCCTGACAGAGGAGGAGAGTCCAACAAAATGGCTGCGTGCTTTCCAGCAGAGGAGAGACTGAGAGAGCTGACCAATCAGAGGAAGGAGAAGGCTCAGCACCTCTGATAACTGCACACTGAGGCTCAGACCCCAGTGCTGACTGCTAACACTTGTCAGAGTCTTGGAGCTCAATCTTAGACACACCCAGCTTGCTCCTCCAGCTGTCAGCACCACACAGGTAATGGGGAGATTTCCTGCCCCAAATGATCCTAATGCACTAACTGAATCTGCTGTGCCTGTTGTACACGTGCATGTTAATCAAGGTGACAGTCCAGACTTGTGCACCTGTGGGAGAGAAGGGAGGCAGATAAGAGGCAGAGTGACCTGGCATGGAGGAAGGAGAGGAGGACCATCACAGCCAGTACATCCACTTGGACTCGCTCAGCCTACTCAACAAACACTCCAATAAATCTCATGGGAGGAGACATCCTGTGTTTTGTAGAGGCAAAAATCACGCGCACCACTGTATGCAGATTTTCAAAGGAGGAAGTATGAAGGTGCAAACAAACACAGAGACTGTGTCTCAGATTCAACCTCAAGTGTTTTGGTGGCAGCCAATGACTGAACACTCCAAGCTGAACGAACGATGGGAAATGGGAGTTTTGGATATGAAGAAGGTTGAGCTGAGGAACACTGAGCTTTGATGAATTGATTAATAAAAGAAGATTTTTTCTTTTTTTTTAAGGCTGTAACAGACACAGGAAGCAGTGAAGACTGTGAGTTTTAATTTAGAGGTAACATATCACCTGGCCAAGAGTGAGTCAAAGAAGGATGTAACAGAGAGAATCTGCCCATTTTTCAAAATAAAATGTCGTTCAGACTCAGATAATAAAGAAAACAGAAATAATATAAGTTATTTATTCATTCAGTGTCACCCGGTACCAAATGACCTATGGACCGGTACCTGGAGACCTTTGATTTAAATTACAGGAGAAATGGTTTTCTTAATTAGAGGAGAAGCGAAATTGTAAAAAGTGACTTAAAGTGTTAATTGTATTATATTTTTCACATCAATTCGTGGGCCAGAAGCAGCCTCACATTTTCAAATATGAAAAAAACTGATTGTTGGGGAAGTAAATAGCAGACACTCACTGAATTTTTATAAAATATCCCCTTCATATTTTCATTTCGCATAAAATGCAAAGTATCAAAGGCATGCCAACAGGGATTTAATTCCTAATTCAGTGTGAAAATTGAAGATCCAGTATCCCAGTATCTCATGAGTCCTTGTATTCAGCTGTTCTTCATTGGTGCATGCCACAGACAATATTACATTTTTTCTCAACTGCCACGACACATTTCTTGAAACCATCCCTCCATGTCTCTAATCTGTAAACACAAAAGTCGATTTTCAGACTACTTTCACGAAACCTCTGACTCTTCCTGCAAAACCAAACTATTGCCTCAGAACAGTTCAAACAGTGCTCAAAAGCAAAGAATGTTGTCAGATCGGACCCAAGTCAATCAAAATGAAAACACTACTGAACAGTCATTATGCACATCATAGAAAAAAAGAAAAGACAATGATCAGATCATAAAGTCTTAAGAAATAATCTTTACTGTTCACAAAAATACTTTTTCAAAACAAAACTCCTGTTTAGCAATTGTAGTACACACACACACACATATATACATTAGGGGTGGGACTTTAACGCGTTAATTAACGAATTAAAAAATTTAACGCATTTTAATCGCACTTGGAACGTTTTTCACTGCAGGACTCCAGGCACACAGATTATATCGGCACACAATGTGAGAAGCGTGATGAGCTGTGTCCAAATTCATATTGTTTATTTGCAAAAAGTGCTCCGCTGTTTTCGGAGCTGTCCTTTGCCACTGCTCTACCAGCCGCTCGCCTCGCTAGCTGTCAGCTGACCGGACTATCAATGTTCGCTTTAGCCGGAGAGAACATCCGACTGCCGGCACATCATTTTCACCCTCCCGCTGATTTTCACCGCTGAGTGGAAGTTAAACACAGATATAACTCATTCAGACAGAGGCGTGGTGGCCATCAGGAGGTTCGGGAGGTTTCCCGAACAACCCGTGATCAGAATTTTTTTTTTTTTTTACCCAATTAAGCACAGCAGCTGCAGCGCTTGTGGCCACAGGTGCAGTCCACACCTGCAAATAAAGTTCTCTTGTCTTAAAATTATGGTTTGTCGGTTTGCCTCTCCAAACCAAGCTCCCGGGCTGAATTTTAACCCCAGCCAGCCCCTGGTTGCTTATGTATTGTAGCGATTCTCTTAGTTAGAGAGCGTGTTGATGTTGTGGGATTTCGGACTGTTCGGGAGGTTCATGAAGGCAGCATGGAGAGAGAGAAAAGACCGAGAGCTTGCCTGTGTGTGTGTGTTGCTGTTCCGTTGTTGTAGTTGTGGTTGGCGTGGCTGTGGCCTACAGCAGCCGTTTTTCTGCTAATAAAGACGAGCTTTGTTGTGAACATCGCCGACTGTGGAGGTGTGTTTACAACGTTACATTGGTGTCAGAAGTCAAACTGCTAACCGTCGGCTAGCCCTGCTTTGGCTACCTCAGTTGACAGCCTGCGCTAACTATGGCAGCGCAGCGAGATGTGGCCGGGGCCCGCCCGAAGATCAAGAGAGAGGCTATGGACAGTGACTTTGGGGGCACGCTGGGTCCTGAGGGAGCGGACAGTGCCGGAGAGCGTTTGGCCCGCCTCAGACGGACTGCCAGAGGCCTGGCGGCCACCGCTGGCTTTAGCCCATCGACTGCAGGAATATACGCGGGCGCGGAGACGCCCGCCCCGAACAGCGCGGGGCCCGTGCTTGGCGATAGTGGCGCCCGGCCCTGCCAGGCAAATGTGAAAACCCCCAAGTACTCCGGTAAGGCTGACTGGGAGGCCTTCCATGCTCAATTTGAACTGTTAGCGCATGCTGCGGCCTGGTCCACAGACACTAAAGCACTCCAGCTAGCCTTGTGCCTCACTGACGACGCTTTGGCATGCCTGCTGCTGCTTAGCCCAGCGGAGAGGGGTGACTACAGGGCTCTGGTTGGTGCTCTGCAGCGGCGGTTTGGGCAGTGTGGCCAGCCTGCTGTCCTGCGGTCCGAACTGACGAGTAGACGGAGACAACCGGGTGAGCCGCTTCGCGCTTTGGCTAATGACATTGAGATGCTAGCGAAGAAAGCATATGCCCACATGCCCATCGACGTACAGAACGAGCTGGCCAGAGACCAGTTCATCCGCGCCATTATCCCTGGTGAGCTGCGCATCCAGACTCAACTTTCCCACCCCCGCAATCTGCACGAGGCCCTGGAGATGGCCTTGGAGAGGGAGGCCGTGGTGGCTTCTGCGGGGTGCGACCATAGCGAGTATGACCCGGTGGTGAGGGCTGCGGTGCCGGAGGCCCCGGGCCAGGGGGTGCCAGCTTGGGCGGCCGAATTGACCGAACTGGTTCGAGGCGTGTCTCTACAATCTTCACGCCGCGGTGCTCGTCCTCGCCGAGACCCTCCTGTTTGCTGGACTTGCGGACAGCTGGGCCACATCAGTGTGCGATGCCCAGACCGTGCCGGTGTTCAGGGAAATGCCTCAGGGCCTGCGTAGGCGGGACGGCGCAGGCCCCTTCTTCTGTGTCCCAATCCGCCGGGGCGCCGGTGGACAGAGCCCAACGGTACAGCTGGGGGTGCGGGGCTCAGCTCCCCCCAGAAGCAGACGACAGCACAGAGTCCGCGAGGGTGGTGGGCTGGACGCGTGCAGGGGATTTTTGTCACATCCCCATCACCCTGGCAGGGGCTCCGTGCACAGCTCTGGTCGACACTGGCTCCACTGCGACCTTGATGAGACCTGACGTGGTGCCGGTAGGAACCCAGTTGGAACCAACTACAGTAAAACTGCGTACAGTGACTGGTGAGTTAGCCCCGATGTTGGGAAAAGGACTGGTCCCTATTCAGGTGGGGGGCCTGGGAGTGAACTTGGAGGTGTGGGTGGCAGCGGTGCAGGACGTTTGCATATTAGGCCTGGACTTTCTGCGGGCCTCACAGAGTGTCTTAGACCTGGGGAATAACACGCTGACCTTTCCAGGGGGCCCCATGGTTGACCTGGTGCGCCCCGCACAGGCCCCGAACCTACACCCGCCAAAGTCGAGAGCAGCGGGGGTGCACCATGAGGCACACCTTCCGCCCCCGATCTACCCCCCTGCACCCCTGTCCCCTGACCCTGATTTAGCCACCGTGGTGGGTTCTCCTGCCTCAGACCAGCACACTGTAATGGGGGAGGGGGATAGACTGGCAGTAGTGAGGGACATATGGACACGTAGCTGCCAAGATTTAGATCATCCACAGCGGGAGGAGCTGTGGCAGGTGCTGCTGGAGTTCAAGGACATTTTTGCTCTGTCAGAAGACGAGGTAGGCTTAACTCACCTCCTGCAGCACGACATTGACACGGGAGATGCACGGCCTGTGAAGTCACGCCCTCGCCGCCTCCCCCTGGCGCATCAGGCTGCGGCTGATAGTGCAATCGGGGAGATGCTCAGGGCTGGCGTCATTGAACCCTCCGACAGCCCCTGGGCCTCGGGGGTTGTGATGGTTAAAAAGAAGAAGAGCCCCAAAATGAGATTCTGTCGATTTTAGGCCGTTGAACAGTGTGACTAAGAAAGACTCATACCCGCTGCCCCGCATCGATGAGTGCCTGGATTTGGTTTCCGGCTCTTCCTGGTTCTCCTCGCTGGACCTGCGTAGCGGGTATTGGCAAGTGCCCCTCAGCCCCGCAGCCAGACCAAAGACTGCTTTCAGCACAGGCAGGGGGCTGTGGCAATTCCGTGTTCTCTGCTTCGGCCTATGCAATGCGCCGGCCACGTTTGAAAGGTTGATGGAAAAGGTGCTGGCCGATATTCCCCGACAGGAATGTTTGGTCTACTTGGACGACATCCTGGTCCACGGAAGTTCCTTCGAGGCAGCTCTGGCATCCCTGCGGCAGATTCTACAGCGGATAGCGGCAGCGGGCCTGAAACTCCACCCTGATAAGTGCTGCTTTATGAGGAAAGAGCTGGAGTTCCTGGGACACAAAATCGGGGGTGAGGGTATCAGTACGCTGGAGGAGAAAGTGCAGGCGGTGAAGGACTGGCCAACCCCCACAAACTTGAAGGACTTAAAGAGCTTCCTTGGTCTGGTGTCCTACTACAGGCGGTTTGTAAGGGGGTTCTCCTGTATTGCTGCGCCCCTGTTCCGCCTGCAGAAAAAGGATAGTGACTTTGACTGGTCAGCAGGATGTGAACAGGCTTTTGAGCGGCTGAAAAACGCCCTAACAGAATCTCCCACCCTCGCCACCCCGGACCCCAGTCTGCCGTTTATTCTAGACACAGATGCCAGCGATGTCGGAATGGGGGCAGTGTTGAGCCAGGTGGGGCCAGCGGGGGAGAGAGTGGTGGCGTACTTCAGCAGAACCTTTAATAAGGCTGAACGACGCTACTGTGTGACGCGAAGGGAGCTCCTGGCCATAGTACGGGCAATAAGTCACTTCAGGTACTACCTTTGTGGCCTGCCCTTCACTGTCCGGTCAGACCATTCAGCCTTGCAGTGGCTAATGGCGTTTAAGGAGCCAGAGGGGCAGATTGCACGCTGGCTGGAGGAATTAGCGCCATACGTCTTCGAAGTGAAGTACCGAGCGGGGGCTCACCACGCCAACGCAGATGCCATGTCCCGCCGCCCCTGTGCTCCAGCTGGTTGCCGGTACTGCGAAAAGCGGGAAGCCCGGGAGGAGGAGCTCCGGGCTGGGGGAGAGCATGATTCCGGGTGTAGCGGAGGTGAGCTGGCCTGCAGAGTGGCACAGGTGATTGACCCGCTCGAGTGGAGAGCGCAACAGGAGCAGGATGTTGACCTCCGGCCAGTGCTACAATGGGTGGAGTCTGGTCAAAGACCGCAGTGGAGCGGAGTGGCTGGATACTCACCTGCAACTAAAGGACTGTTTGTGAAATTTTCAGCTCTCCGAGTAAAGGACGGAGTGCTGCAGAGAGCCTGGAAGGAGCCAGCTACGGGGGAGGAGGGGTGGCAGGTGGTGGTCCCCAGGGCCCTGAGGGAGGCAGTTTTGAAGGCCTCCCACGGAACCGCCGGGGTGGGGCATTTTGGAGTTTCCAAAACCCTTCGGCGGCTCCGGCAGAGTTTCTACTGGGGGCAGCTCAGGAGGGATGTTGAGGACTTTTGCCGCCGGTGTGACCTCTGTGCAGCGCACAAGGGTCCCTCAGACCAGTCCCGGGCCCAGCTACAGCAGTTAGCAGTGGGAGCCCCGATGGAGAGAGTAGCAGTGGACGTGATGGGGCCTTTTCCACGCACAGACAGAGGAAATCGTTATGTCTTAGTTGCCATGGACTACTTCACAAAATGGCCGGAGGCATATGCCATACCCGACCAGGAGGCGGAGACGGTGGTCGACAGGCTGGTGGAGGGCATGTTTGCCAGGTTCGGGATGGCAGAAACCATTCACAGTGACCAGGGAAGGAACTTTGAGTCGGCTGTTTTCTCTGTCATGTGTGAGCGCTTAGGGATGCGAAAGACCCGGACGACACCGTTACACCCGCAGAGTGATGGGCTCGTCGAGCGCTTCAACAGGACCCTGGCGAAACAGCTGGCCATCCTCACTGCAGAGCACCAGCGTGATTGGGACATGCATCTCCCCCTTGTTTTGTTGGCGTATAGGTCCGCTGTGCAGGATTCCACCTTGTGTACGCCTGCCCTGCTCATGCTGGGGCGAGAGCTACGGACGCCAGCGGAGATGGCACTGGGGAGGCCTCCGGACGCTCCGGTAGTCGTACCGGGTCCGGAATACGCCAGGAGACTGCAGGACCGGCTGGAGTCGGCCCATGCTTTTGCCCGTGATCAGCTGGAGAAAGCGGGAATGAGACAGAAAAGGAATTATGACTTGAGGGTAAAAGGGAAAGACTTCAGGGCCGGTGACCTTGTGTGGGTGTACAGCCCGAGGAGGAAGAAAGGCCGGTGCCCTAAGCTGGACTGCCACTGGGTGGGGCCTTGTGTAGTGGTAGAGAAGCTGGGGGAAGTGGTGTACAGGGTTCAGCTGCTGACTAGGGGGAGACGAGTGGCCCTTCATAGAGACAGGCTGGCTCCATATAAGGGTGATGTGCGCCCGGTCCAGTCGACCCCCCTGAGAAATGAAACAGCCACAGCCCCAGACTCACTGACTGTGCCCCCTTCTACTGCCCCACAGCTTCCTCCACTTTTGCACCCCATCCCAGATCAAAAGCAGGGTGCTGCAGGACAGCAGACACAGCCCCAAGTGTAGCTGACGCTATGGTGGTCTGTGTGGGTTGCCGTAGTGACAGGAAGTAGGAATATGCTACGAGATTTTATTTGCTAATTTTGGTTTAATAATGGCACAATTATTTTATAACAATAAGTTACATTGCATTTCAGTTAATGTTTGTTTGTAAAATTACCGGTGCTTGAAAGAAAACTATATTTGTATTAAGTCATGGAAATGCATGACCCGGAAGTGTGTGTTGTCAGTAGCGGGAGAGAACGGACACAAGAGAAGTCAGAGAGAAACGAAATCATCGATAAAAGACTCAAATCTACTAACGATATTCTACTACTGGTCAACAGGCGCACACGTTTTCACGGTGTTCCAGGTGTTCCATTGATGATCCGTGCATCGTTTATGATCTGTAAAAGAAATAAATGTCTGTGGACATCAGTACGAAGCGTGAAGTCCTTTTGAGCAGACCAGAGTAGCTACAGTGAAAACGTGACCTGATCCATCGCACCGAGGGGGCGTTATAGCGACACGTGACCTGATACGGCGCACTGAGGCGGCTTCACCCTGCATCCACAAGGCGGCGCCAGAGTTCTTCACATCCTGCCGCAAGCTACAGGCTTCAGAGTTCAACTGCGGGAGTAAGATCAAGTCCAAATGCGCATCCTATGGTCAGATTGTGTAATTAAACGGCCTCTGCTACTGATGGATGAATAAGAGTTGAATAAACACAAAATGACTTCCAATGATAATCCCTTGTTACAAAATGATAGCCATATTAACCATGAGCCTCAAGAGCAAGGCAAACAATGTACAGAAGCAGATGTAAGACCAAAAGAAACTGTAAAGTATGCTGTAACTGATCAAGCTAAAACAGAGATTAGAAAATCCTCCCGTGAAAGACATTTTACACCTAAAATGCAGGAGCTAAAAGAGCAAGAATTGGTCCAAAAGGAAAGAAAGTTCCAGTCAGTCTACGACAAGTGGAAAATTAAAGTAAGAGACATTCGCACAAGATTAAAGGAAGAATGCCCAGAAAAAGACTTATACAGCATGATGGATGATGTTGAATTGTTTGATTCTGAATTGAAAGAACTGTATGACGATATCAGAAAGCAAACAGCCCCAAATCAAGAAATTCGGAGGAAAGTTGATGCATGCTCTGCTGTAACTTTGGACTTGATGCGGTTAATGAGAGTACGGCTAACAGAGGATGCAAGTGAGTTTGATGCGGTAGCAGAAAAGGCAAGATTACGCATGCTCCTTGACAATGAATATGCCAGATCAATATATTACGGTGGCCCTGAAGTGCAAAGCACAACAACATTAACTAAGCACAATTACAAATTACGAAAGCACAACAACATTAACGAAAGCACAACAACATTAAAGAAAGCACAACAACATTAACGAAACACAATTACAAATTACGAAAGCACAACAACATTAACGAAAGCACAACAACATTAACGAAAGCACAACAACATTAACGAAAGCACAATTACAAATTAGGAAAGCACAACAACATTAACGAAAGCACAACAACATTAACGAAAGCACAACAACATTAACGAAAGCACAATTACAAATTAGGAAAGCACAACAACATTAACAAACCGGAAAAGGTAGGTCCCAGTGGGAAAACCTGGGAAATCGCTGATTGGACGACGCCACTTTTGGCTTTTGAACCGGAAGTTATGGCGTGCGCTCGGCGGCAAGACAGTCATATCGCTATGTATTGTCCTAACTGCGGGAAAGAGCTGGTTGAGCTGTCACCAAACTTTTGCAGCAACTGTGGCAAGAGGATTCAAGAAATATGTGTCGGAAGTACTCCACAGCCTTCAAGTAAGTTCATAAGCATGAAGAATGGTTTGTTTGTCTTATGGATGTAGTAACTTGCTAACATTAGCGGTGTACAGACCGTGTCCGTTCTCATTTAAATGGGCCTTGTAAATTCAAATGCTGAATTAAAAGTGTGCCTAGGTTTCAGTAATACAGCAGCATTTATAGATCAAATATAAATGTCCGTTGCATTCTTGGGCGCTATTTTCCTGGAAAACCTGTGTTGCTCTGGTTAGTATGGCATGTCGTTTATAGGACTATGCATCTCTCTGATGTGCGACTTTGTCATTTTTTTCCTTGACTTCAGCACGACAGACTATTCCACCCTGCCCGACTCCAGCCTTCAGCACCTTCCTAGAATATCAACAAAAGAAAAACGAGGAGCGGCAAAAGTATTCTGTAGGGAGAAAGGGGTTAAAGCACAAGGAAAAAATAAAAGTTCGGGTAGGTTCATCATGGCTCCGACTGAAAACAAGCAGCTTTTATCTATGAAGAAAGTTCAGCGGAACAAAGCTATGCAGAATAATTGATAACCAGTAATAGCATATTGTCAATTCATGATCATTCAAAATAGTAAATCAGCTGTTGATTAATAAATTACCAACCGTTATTATGAACTGTTTGTATCCAAATCTGTGGTTTAAAAGTAAGGGTTTCCATCATTGTGCTTTGACTGATATTAGTAAATAATTGGTCCATTTGGTTGTTATTGCAACATGTAACACAAGATTTAAAAACAAAAAGAACAAGTTTGACAATTATTTTTAAACATTGCTCAGTCTTTCACATCTTCTTTCTTTCAGATAAATGTTGGCTTGATGGTCATTCAGAAGGGTGGTCTAAGGCCACAACGTGGAAAAAATATTTCCCTTACAACAGACCCAGACATCTCTGCCACAACTCTGCTTAGTCAGGCTGTTAAAAAAATGAAGGACTTCAACAAAGATATAAAAGATGGGCCTTTCCTTCTTCTGTATCCAGATGGGACAGAGGTTATTAATATCCCTGGGACACAAAGACCTTTTACCCTTGGTGCTTATAAGGCTGAAGTTGGCAAGCCATATCAAAGGATTACTGTTTTCATCTGCTTGAAAAGGGACTTTGAAGAAGGTAAGCTGTGGTGTTTGTGTGTGGAGTTTGGCACACATCGCCTAAACTTCAACAAATATAAATTTTGAAGTTGTGCAAGTAAGCATCACTGGCATAAATCAATCAACTCAATAACAAAGATTAGCTCCTACATGTCAAGTTACTTCCTAGAAACTTGAAAGCCATACACTCTGGGATCTACTGAGTCATGAGTTTTTAGAAATGTTATGTTTATGCATTCGGGTGTAACATTGTTTAACAAATATAGTATTATCACTTAGTAGAAATTAAGTTAGGGTTTTTTTTTCATGTTTTGCAGTTGGAAATTTGTCAGACTTGTCTGACTCTGACCCAGAGATTGTTATTAAAAAATCCTCAGAGTTGGATCTTGCTGATACACTGATAAGTTCAATTTAAAATGTATTTAGTCTGTCTTTTTTTTGGGTTGTTCGACCATCACAAGCACCATTTACCTTTTACCTCAACTCCATAGAACTATGTAAATGTTTTTATGTGAAATGCATTGTGTGTCTTTACGTCAGCCATGGGAACCTCTGGATGAAAGCAGTCCTTTACAACAAGTGGCAGAAACAGAGTAAGTTATATTTTAAGAACATTTCATAGCATGACATGTGCATGTGTACCAAAAGTATTTTAGCCTTTACTGTATTTGCATACAGTATGTATTAATGACATTTACTTTGATTATTTGTCCTGTATGTGGTTACATGTCCTATAAAGTGCTTGTATTGCTTGTTTATTTTCTGGATGCTTGTTTGTTTTTGAAATGTCAAATATCCAGGCATGGAAATAATTATTAGACCACCCTTGCTTTCTTCAATGTCTTGTTCATTTTACTGTCTGGTACAAGTAAAGGTACATTTGTTTAGGCAAATACAATAACAACAAAAATAGCTCATAAGAGTTTACTTTGAAAACTTATATCTATTAATTTTCTACAAAATCTTTGCGAGAATGACAAAAATCACTTCACTTTAATAGCTATAGTACCATACTGCCAAAAACAGCGCTTTTAGGCATTCCATGTTTTTTTCTGTTTGTTTTAGTCACATGATGCACAGAGGAGTTACAGGGCAATAAAATAAACAGGACATTGAAGAAAACGGGGCAGTCTCATAATGAATTCCATGACTGCATATTTTCATAATACGCAATGATATATGCTTTTCTTTGCCCTCTAAGGGATGATGTTGGGGATCTAGTGCTTTCAAATGAAGTACAACAGGTACTAACTGTTTTATTTTTGAAAGATTTGTTATATTTGTAGCATTTACAGCAATTTTTGGATGTGAGCAGCGTAAAATGCAGAATGTGAACTTTTTTCGACTGACCTTCATCTCGCACCACAATCCACAGATTCTCCTCTCAATCCTTTAAACTGTTAGGATATTAAAATAGTTCTAAATTGGCCAAACATTAATTTTCACTCATTCTCATTTTTGTGTTTTCAGGATATAGATTTGGATAACAGAAAAGATCCAGGCACCCGTGAATGTCTCACTGTCCAGAGCTCCTGTTACAGGTGTGTTGTATCTCCTGTAATTATTACAGGGGATGAGACAAAATGATAATGATTATAAATATATTTACTTTGAATCTTTTATATTTGACTTGTGTCATAAATTAAATGTTTGGTTCTAGAAAGCTGGAACTGCAGGCTTATGTATTTCTTTTTTCATCTATGATGTGTGCACGTTTTTTGTCTGCAGAAACTACACCAACCTGTTTGAACCCATTCTGATTGACGACGAAGACGATGTTGAAGATCTTACTCATGACAAAGAGAAAGAGCTGCCTACAGAAGAGCCTGTGTTAGTAATTTAGACATTTTGTCTTCAATTAACCAGCATCTGTTCCTGCACATAATTACATTATGCATAGTTTGATAAATCAGTAAAGAAGTACATCCTGTGTTTAAAATATTTTCTTTTTTTCTAGAAAAACAAATGTGCAGGCACATGAAATTATTGCACATCTGGCACTGGCAATTGACCGCAAGAAGGTCAGCAGGTTCAATATATGTCGGTCAGATGTATGGGATGGAGCTGTTCGCGGATTTCAACGCAGCACGTACTCTGACAGCAATGACATGTTCATCAAGTTTAATGACGATGCTGGCTGCTTTGAAGAAGGGTTGGATACAGGCGGCCCAAGGCGTGAATTCCTTACACTTCTCATGAGCCATCTGAGAAATCGCCCCATCTTCGATGGACCCCCAGAAAACCGTTATCTTGTCTGCAATTCAAGAGGTGAGTCTTTTTAGGTATAGTGAAGTGGTTGTACTACTAAAATCAAAATTTTCAGAAACATCTCATATTTTTATCATAGGCAGATTTAAGTAGTAATAACCACAATAATTCTGTGCTCTGTATAACAGCTGCCAGGGAAGATGAGTATTTTTTAGCAGGAAAGATGATTGCTGTATCCATTGTACACGGGGGACCAGCACCACATTTTCTGTCAAAGAACCTGGTCAACCACATGATAGGGAATCCAAGTTTCAGCGCAACTGTAGAAGATGTGCAAGATGAGGAGATAGGGAAAGTTCTGCAGCAGGTAGGAAATGACCTAGGCTCAGGGAACAGATTTACTGTAGGACAAGTAAAGATTATTTTGACATTCAGATAAAGATTATGGTTGAGCGAATTATTTCTGTTTTTGAAAGGGCATATTTCACCCTCTCTCAACAAATGTGAAGTCACAAATGGAATAATTTTAATCCTGTATTTGTCTTCATTATAAAAAGGTTGTCAAATTTATATCTTGGTAGTTTTCCTTACAATAAACTGCTTGTTCTATAAGGTCCTGGAAGCAGAATCAGAGGAATCTCTGCAAAATGTAATTTTGCAAAACAGTACCATGTTCCAAACTGCTGGATGCCTCAGAAGTGTGAAGACATGTGAGAAGCAAGCTTTTGTGGAGGAGTATCTCAGATGGTACATCATTGACAGAAACCACAGTGCCATTCAACGGTAAGTAATAACCTGTCTGCCATTTATGGCTGAAAATATTTTAAAACTAATCTGCGGTTCTAAGCTCATTACTTAATATGAATTAAGCATTGCCAGTTGTTTACAGCAGCCACTGATATCATGAGACCTTTATTTATTATGAAAAGCTAATTAACAACCATGCAATCTGATCAGCAACAACAAATTACCTGATCATATCAGATTTAACAAGCTTCTTTCCTTAATTTTTTTTGTTTTTATCTTCAGTTGCTAACCCATCTTTTTGCCCCCTTCAGGTAAAATGTTAGGAATATATCAATACTTGCCAAATTTTAAGTTTCACCATTTTTATCATCCACGAAGAAATGTATGTATAATAGTTTGTCTGTCACCATAACTCTAAAAGTGCTTTAGAATCATTATTCATGCTACATGATTACTTTTAAAAAGGGATTTCTAAAAAATAAGCTGTTTGACAAACAGTGTGAAAACATTTTTTTAAAAATGCTTAAATCATAATTATCTATTTTTGCTTTTACTAATGATTTCTGAGCACTGTTAATAGTTTTGTGTATGAGTGGTCCTACATAAACACCTGAGCTTTACTTGGTGTATGACACTATTCATTTTAAATTTATCCAGGTATATTAAACTAAAACTGTCATTGGCATTTACACATGTTGACGGATATGGAATAGTTCATATCTATGCTTTAAATCAATTCTAACACTGTTATGCATTTATCCTTAACAGATTCAAAGATGGATTGGCAAGTCTTGGTTTCCTCCCTGCACTGCAGCAGCATTCCAGTGTTCTGTCCCCAGTCTTATGCTTCTCTGCCAAGGCCCTGACTGCTTCAGACTTGGAGACCATGTTCAGACCAGATCTCAGCGCAACAGGAAGCAACAGGCGTCAGAAGGAGGGAAAAACACTGGGCTTTTGGGCAGATTATCTCCTTGATTCAGAAGGTTTGCATGGACAGATTGTGTGTTGTTTAGAATTTATTTATTTTATTTTTTTTAGTTATAATGAAAGGAAAGAAGAAATAAGGTAATTAATTTTCCTCAATGCAAAATCCAACTACAATGTTTACTTTCTTCTTTCAGAAAAAATGACAGCTGTATCTCTGGAAGATCTGTTGATGTTTGCTACAGGTCTGGCAGCACTTCCACCAGCAGGCATAATGCCACCTCCACGCCTCGAGTTTTTAAGTGATTCACCTTTTCCAGTTGCAAACACCTGTGCAAATACACTGAAGCTACCGCTTTTGGAATCATACATTGTTTTTAAGGCAAACATGGACTTTGGGATCCAAAATGCTCCAGGATTCGGCTGTCATTAAATCTAAGGTCAAATGCCAGTTACTGATTCCTGTTCAGTCTAGTTCAGATGCTGTTGGCATACTACCACTGTAAGCAAGTTTTGTAACACATTGAAGCGAAAAGCTACTTTAGTGTTTTGCTAAACATTTTTGGTGTTTTTTGGTTCGCAGAGCTAAATAATTTACAGTATAGGCAAGTTGAAACATGCTGAACACGTTGTTACAGAGTTTTATTCAGAATGTGTCAAGTCTGTCTTCAGGGTTAAGACTGAATACACAGTTCATTTTAAATGTTTTAATCCACCTGTCGCTTTGTATGTTTTGAATAATGTATTACTTTTCATTTTAGCAGAAGGAACAGGAAACAAAAGATCAAAAATTTGGGTTCAGGTAGTTTGTCCAAAACCTGGCTATATCTTTCAGCAATAAATACAGTTCTGTGGCTGATTCCCAGTCTTGTGGCTGCTGTAGTCCATTTTGTTGTACAGCCTGTTGTAGGTATTCCTCAATGTTTTGATCACCACACAATTCAGTCGCTTGCCTTGCTTCAGGGAACACATCCAGTTCCCTCTCCTCAACAGCAAATCCACAGTCTCTTGAACCATATCTGCAAAATCAGAATAGAATTAATAATAGAATTGTGAAGCATATTTTCTACATGTACTACAAATAGTTTAATATGTCAGATTTGTTTGCTGGCTACATGGATCTGTATAAGTGAGCACCAGAAAGTGATAGCTCATAAATGAACTGTATTTACTCGTACAATGATTAAAATATATTTCCCAACTTGTGCTATAAGAATACTGCATTAATATGTAATGCAGAAGGTGATTTCTTTCTGTGAAGATGACAATTACCTGTGAGGCAAGAGATAGAGTTCATCTGGAATTCCCCCAGGACATGATGCAAGTCTGCTTGGCCGGATCCTGTGTTTGTTCCAGAGGTCTTTGCATTCATCCAGGTCTTTCTGCAGAACACTGCTGAAGCAGAATCTCAGCAAGCATTGATGTTCATGGCTTCCATTGAAGGTTCCGAAGTCTCTTAGATCTCCAAACAAGTCCATCCAAAACTGAGACCTGGGGATAAATTAAATTCAAAATGGTTCTGTTCTTGTTAATTTCTGCTCATTTTGATATTGTATGATAGAAATGTATGTTAAACAAAAAATTAGTTTCTTTTCCAAGTAGTTTAAAAATGTCGGTGTACCTTCTGTAACCAGACAATGGAAAATACTAATTTTGAAAACAAAACATTTGCTTATGGTAAGTAATTTGGGGATCAAACTCAATATGGCATGATAGTTGGCAAAACAAGAAAATGTTATAAAATCAATACTGGGCAGCTTCCACTGTACATCGCATCTACCAAACACAGATGTACCCACCTTCCTGTTCTGAGAAAAGACCACCATGACTCGATGCGTTGATTCCCTGTTGATGATCCGTAACTGTGGCTTGATGATCCAGCATAATAGTCTGTGTGCGCATGACGGAGGGTACACTGTATTGCTGCCAAAGTCCCATTCTCAGTCCCGAGGTCTGTTCGTAGTCTCATTGGTATCACTCCAAGACTCTTGACACAGTTTATATAATTGAGAGCAATGACAGAAGGATTGTTGTTGGTTGCTCCACAAACAAGCCACATCATTCTTCTTGAAAAACCATCTATACATCCTGAGAGCGCCAAGCCGAATGGCTTCAGTTTGTCGTAACCATCTACATGCCATATGTAATTGGGCCCCATGGAGTGATACGTGCGTCTTGTAAACCTCCTGCGAGTCCTCATGGCGATTCCTTGAGGATTCAGCTGTCTCAACAGTCTCATAACTCCATCACGTTTGACACGTAGCTTGTGTTTTTGTTTGAGAACTTGCCACATAGTCCGATAGCCAAACAACTGCCCTGGTCCTCTCAGCTCTGTCATAATGGCATGTCTCACTTCAGGAAGTGGAGAGTAGTTCCGTCGTCTGTACAGTCCAGCTTCTTTTAAATGCGTCTTCAGTGTACGCATACTAAATGAAACATCGTGGTTAGTCCTGAGCATGTCCAGTATCACCTCGTATGTATGTCCTGACTCAAAATATTCGTGGATAGCGGTAGCTACGTCTGGATTACCAGTAATATTCATTTTATCAACAACCGCGCTAAAGCCATAACTTCCGGTTCAAAAGCCAAAAGTGGCGTCGTCCAATCAGCGATTTCCCAGGTTTTCCCACTGGGACCTACCTTTTCCGGTTTGTTAATGTTGTTGTGCTTTCCTAATTTGTAATTGTGCTTTCGTTAATGTTGTTGTGCTTTCGTTAATGTTGTTGTGCTTTCGTTAATGTTGTTGTGCTTTCGTAATTTGTAATTGTGTTTCGTTAATGTTGTTGTGCTTTCTTTAATGTTGTTGTGCTTTCGTTAATGTTGTTGTGCTTTCGTAATTTGTAATTGTGCTTAGTTAATGTTGTTGTGCTTTGCACTTCAGGGCCACCGTAATATATGGATCTACCACCTCCAGAGTAACTGCACGCAGCCCTCATTCTGACCATTTCTCAGAGTCAACCAGCATCTCTCACAAGAGAGCCGAGACAGCCGCACAGCTAGCTGCAAAGAAAGCTGAAATTGAAATGGAAGATGCTATTGAAGCTCATCGTGAACAACTGAAAAGGCTTGAAAACCAAAGAGACATTGAAGTAATGCAAGCAAAGCTGAAGGTTTACACTGAAGAGGAGATCAAAGACAAAAATGAGAAATGTGCACATGGTAAAGTAAGTTCTAGCCTGTCCACCTCTTATATTGAATGTCACAGTGATGCCCAGCCAGTCACAAAAAATGAGTCAGCCATTGTGCAGGCAGTTCAAGAGTCAATAGCTCTTACTCGGTTACCTGCTCCATAGCCTACTGTGTTTTATGGTGACCCTCTAAAGTTTATAGAGTGGAGCACAAGCTTTAAAGCTCTTATAGAAAGACGCTGCTCAAATCCTGCAGACAGGCTATTTTACCTGCAAAGATACATTGCAGGAGAGGCAAAATCCACACTTGAAGGCAGCTTCTACCGGAAAGATGAAGAAGCCTATAAGCAAGCATGGGACAGGCTCGATGCAAGATATGGACATTCATTTATAGTGCAACGTGCTTTTAGAGAGAAACTTAACAAATGGCCAAAAATTGGTGGAAAAGAGTATGTCAAACTGAGAGAGTTCAGTGATTTCCTGCAAACATGTAGCAATGCAATGCCTCACATAAAAGGTCTACAAGTGCTAAATGACTGTGAGGAGAACCAGAAGTTGCTGGTCAAACTCCCAGATTGGATAACATCCAGGTGGAATCGCTATGTAACAGAACAGCTAGATCAAGGTAAGGACTATCCAAGCTTCCAAGACTTTGCTTCCTTTATCTCTAAGGAGGCACGCATAGCTTGTAACCCAGTGTCGTCCTTACATGTTCTAAAGCCACCTGCAGAAATCCCAGTAAGAGAAGCAAAACGCACAAAAGCAAATGCATTTGTCACTAATGTAAAGGCTTCAGACACCTCAGCCACTGCAACTAAGCCTAATATAGAGGAAATCAAGCCAAGAGACTCTGATAAACAAAAGAAAAGAGACATACCACCACAAATCTCAAGCCTGAGCAAGTGCATTTGTTGTGGAGAAAACCACACCGTACACAAATGTCCAAAGCTAACAGAAATGTCTGCGGATGACAAGAGAAAATTTGTTCATGAAAACAAACTGTGTTTTGCATGCTTGAGGAAAGGTCATAATTCTAGAGACTGTAAAAACAGAGCCATGTGCAGCATATGCAAAAGGAGCCATCCAACCCCTCTGCATGAAGACCGCTCTCCAGCAGACGAACCTGAACAAAGAAAAGCAGAACAAAATATGTCCTCACTGTCTTGCTCAGTGGAAGGAGGTGATAATGGGAGCACCTCAATGATTGTGCCAGTGTGGATATCAGCAACTAATACTCCTAACAATGAGACTTTGGTGTATGCGCTATTAGATACGCAAAGCACCCACACGTTTGTTGATCAGGAAGTGTGTGAAAAGCTGCGGGCAGTAACAGAGCCAGTAAAACTAAAGCTCGCAACCATGGTCAAAAGAGACAGTATTGTGAAGAGTCAGAGAGTACAAGGACTTAAAGTCAGAGGATTCTTCTCCAATACATCCATTGACCTACCTCCAGCTTACACAAGAGACTTTATTCCACTTGAGCGCACACACATTCCTACATGCCAAACCGCCAGCAAATGGAAACATCTTGCAAACATTGCTCAAGACCTTCCTCCTCTAATGGATTGTGCAGTTGGATTGCTGATAGGCTATGACTGCTCCAGAGCCCTAGCTCCCAGAGAGGTCATCACTGGTGGCAGCAACGAGCCTTATGCTGTAAGAACAGACCTAGGCTGGAGCATTGTAGGAGGGGCACCGCAGTTTGTCAATGCAAGAGATGTAACTGGTCTGTGTCATCGTGTATCTGTGAAAGAGGTACCTCCTGTAACTCCATCAGCAATTATTAAGGCACTTGAGTTAGATTTTGCAGATACCAGGTCAAATGACAATGATATATCACAAGATGATATTCAGTTCCTTCAAATCTTAAAAGAAGGAATTAATCAGAATGAGTATGGTCATCTTGAAATGCCTCTTCCCTTTAAAGCACGCCCACAGCTCCCAAACAACAAAGCTCTTGCTCTTGTTCGTTTAAAGCACCTCAAAGGGAAACTGGACAGAGATCCCAAGTTTAAAGGTGATTATGTAAAGTTCATGGAAGGAGTTCTCAGAGATGGTGATGCTGAAAAAGTGGACACACAGCCAACAACAGGAAATGTCTGGTACATACCACACCAAGGCGTTTATCACCCACGAAAGCTGGACAAGATCAGGGTGGTATTTGACTGCTCTGCAAAGTTTAAAGGGACAGCTTTAAACGATCATCTGCTAACAGGGCCTGATCTCACACATGGACTGACAGGAGTACTGTGCCGTTTTCGCAAGCACCCCATTGCAATCATGTGTGATGTGGAGAAGATGTTTCATAGGTTCCACGTCAACTCAGAGGACAGAGACTATTTGAGGTTTCTCTGGTGGGAAAATGGGAACACAGACTCAGAGCCCTCAGAATACCGAATGAAAGTCCACCTCTTTGGGGCATCCTCATCCCCTGGCTGTGCTAATTATGGTATGAAACATCTGGCCAATGAAAATGAAAAAGAGTACCAGTTAGCAGCTAACTTTGTCCAAAAGCATTTCTACGTGGATGATGGCCTTGTAAGTGTGGAAACTGTTGGAGAGGCAACTGAGCTTGTGAAAGAGGCTCAGGCTTTGTGTGCCAAAGGAAAGCTGCACCTTCACAAGTTTCTCTCCAACAACAGAGATGTTCTAGACTCAGTCGATGTGGCAGAACGTGCAGCTGAGATAAAAGATGTTGACCTCAACTACAGTGACCTTCCAGTGCAACGAGTACTAGGTGTAAGGTGGAACGTAGAAAGTGACAACTTCTTCTTCCAAGTAACACTTGAGGAGAAACCACTGACACGGCGTGGTATTCTCTCAGTTGTAGCATCCCTCTACGACCCCTTAGGGTTCTTATCCCCTTTCATCTTGGAAGGGAAAAGAATGTTGCAAGAAATGTGTCATAAGGGCATTGGGTGGGATGATCCACTACCTACTGAACTGAAGCTAAGGTGGGAGAGTTGGATAAAAGATTTAGAAAATCTCAGAATGATTCAGATCCCCAGGTGCTTCAAGCCCACGAACTTCGGTGAAGTCCTGAGAGTTGAACTTCACCACTTCTCTGACGCAAGCAGTCAAGGATATGGACAGTGTTCCTACATCAGATTAGTGAGTGAACATCAAGTACACTGCACTTTAGTCATGGGCACTTGGCAGAGTTGTACGTGTACATGAAGATGATGATGGACTGGTTAGGAAAGTGACACTACAAGTTGGAGACAGAAAACTGGGGAAGAAGGGTGAACGCTTACATAAGCCATCTATTATTGAAAGACCCATTCAAAAGTTGGTTGTTCTTGTAGAAAGTAGTTAAAGGGTATATCCCACTGTTATTGTATTTCTAAATGTGTAAAGTTTGAGGAAAGTGTATATTTGGAAATTACCATTGATTTATTTGTAAGAATATTGTAAAATGTAACATTTACATTGTATATCAAAGGTAATTTGGTGGGAGTGTAGCTGACGCTATGGTGGTCTGTGTGGGTTGCCGTAGTGACAGGAAGTAGGAATATGCTACGAGATTTTATTTGCTAATTTTGGTTTAATAATGGCACAATTATTTTATAACAATAAGTTACATGGCATTTCAGTTAATGTTTGTTTGTAAAATTACCGGTGCTTGAAAGAAAACTATATTTGTATTAAGTCATGGAAATGCATGACCCGGAAGTGTGTGTTGTCAGTAGCGGGAGAGAACGGACACAAGAGAAGTCAGAGAGAAACGAAATCATCGATAAAAGACTCAAATCTACTAACGATATTCTACTACTGGTCAACAGGCGCACACGTTTTCACGGTGTTCCAGGTGTTCCATTGATGATCCGTGCATCGTTTATGATCTGTAAAAGAAATAAATGTCTGTGGACATCAGTACGAAGCGTGAAGTCCTTTTGAGCAGACCAGAGTAGCTACACCAAGTGTCGTCTACAAGGGGGCTGCAGAGGCAGAGAAGACCCCCAGGTCACCTCAGAGACTTTGTACGGGATCCCTCGGGGCGAGGGATTTAGTGAGGGGGGGCAATGTAGCGATTCTCTTAGTTAGAGAGCGTGTTGATGTTGTGGGATTTCGGACTGTTCGGGAGGTTCATGAAGGCAGCATGGAGAGAGAGAAAAGACCGAGAGCTTGCCTGTGTGTGTGTGTTGCTGTTCCGTTGTTGTAGTTGTGGTTGGCGTGGCTGTGGCCTACAGCAGCCGTTTTTCTGCTAATAAAGACGACCTTTGTTGTGAACATCGCCGACTGTGGAAGTGTGTTTACAACGTTACAGTATATTGATTCATTCATCAACCAAACTTAAATCAATATTTCTGATGTTAAATACTGAAATGCGATTAAAATACGATTAATTTCAATTAATTAATTACAAAGCTTCTAATTAACTAGATTAATTTTTTTAATCAAGTCCCATCCCTATATGCACACATACTGTGTATATATATATATATATATATATATATATATATATATATATATATATATATATATATATATATATATATATATATGAACAGTGTATCACAAAAGTGAGTACACCCCTCACATTTCTGCAGATATTTAAGTATATCTTTTCATGGGACAACAGTGACTCTTTGACACAATGAAAAGTAGTCTGTGTGCAGCTTATATAACAGTGTAAATTTATTCTTCCATCAAAATAACTCAATATACAGCCATTAATGTCTAAACCACTGGCAACAAAAGTGAGTACACCCCTAAGAGACTACACCCGTAAATGTCCAAATTGAGCACTGCTTGTCATCGCCCCTCCAAAATGTCATGTGACTCGTTAGTGTTACTAGGTCTCAGGTGTGCATAGGGAGCAGGTGTGTTCAATTTTGTAGTACAGCTCTCACACTCTCTCATACTGGTCACTGAAAGTTCCAACATGGCAAAGAACTCTGAGGATCTTAAAAGATGAATCGTTGCTCTGCATGAAGACTGTTATATAAGCTGCACACAGACTACTTTTCATTGTGTCAAAGTGTCATTTTGTCAGTGTTGTCCCATGAAAAGATATACTTAAATATATGCAGACATGTGAGGGGTGTACTCACTTTTGTGATACACTGTATATATATATATATATATATATATATATATATATATATATATATATATATATATATATATATATATATATTTACAGTGATCCCTCACCTATCACAGGAGTTACGTTCCAGAGACCCCCACAATAGGTGAAAATCCACAAAGTATTTATTTATTTTATTGTATATTTATTTTATTATTTATATATTTTAAAGGCTTTATAAACCCTCCCCACACTCATATAAACCTTTCCCACTGTCTTACTACAACATGAATGATGAAGATGATGAATTATGCAGCTGTGCAGTACTGATGGCGATGAAGGTGGTGCAGTATCTTCACCCTCGGCCATAACTTCTGTTTCCACTACTGGCATAGGCATAATTGATCTTTTTGTCCGAGTGATGAACATAGTTATGTGTTACAGAAATACCTGTATACTGCAAAATCCCGCAATATAGTGAAAAGGGAACAGAATTAGTAATTTTTTTTTAAGCCACAATAAGTGAACCGCGATATAACATATATATATATATATATATATATATATATATATATATATATATATATATATATATATATATATATATATATGTATATATATATATATATGTATATACATACACAAATATATATATAAACCTTAAAAGTTTACAACAAAAAGTGCATACAGTATCTACTCCTGTTCCTCCTCTTGCTCTCTGATTGTTTCTGTCCATAGTGAAACCTCAGCGACCAGGGCTCCTTGTACTGGCTTATATTGGTTTCTTCACATCATTAGCCACATGTGTGATCAATTTTGAGTTGTTGTGTTTAAGTTGAGACAACTGTGCTTTCACTGAGTTTTAACTTTTGCTACCTGTGCTTACCATTATGCAACCCAAGTGCATCACAGTGCAAAATGTGTTTTAGCGAGTGAAAATATGTTTGAAAGTTGTGTCTAATAAGGTGAAAAGTGCTTAAGGCTCTGCCAAAAATGTGACCATTTCAACAAATGGGTTCAGGGCACTGAGCATTTGGTTCAGACAACAGGGTTTAGTGTTTTGGCAATTGAGAAAAACTGTAAAAGACTGCCTCTTGTATTTTACTGCTCCTTAAGATTCTATCAACGTTAGTGAGAGGCTGTTCTGGTATTTAACCCTGGAACAGCATTTATACTCAAAATTCAATTAGCCATCATTCACCATTCCTATTCAGTGCTGACAGCTGCAAACATTATGAGATTGTGGTCCTCCTCTAACTGCATTATCTCTATTTGAGTTGCTGTCTAACCATTGACCTCTATGAACCAGCAACTACAGCCTTGCACGTTCCTACCTAGACCTTTATATTTTAAGCTGCTTTGCTGTCTAATTGATCAGGTGATTTTCTGGGTAAGCACTTGCGACACCTACAAGTGTAATGGTCACAACTGTAAATTGTTTTAGAAGTTATCTGTGGAAAGGCCAATGGTAATGGCAGTACTATGTTGAATTTGAGGGGATGTAATTGTGTAGTTTTGCCACAAGGGGGAAGTAGTGGTGCTGTGGGGCTTCCGGGCTTCAGACGAGGAAGAGCCTGCAGACTGAACGCAACTGATGTCTCCCGTCTCTATTTCTTTCTGTGTGAAACAGGTTAGTAATCTGAGTTATTTCACCTCAGTACATGTTTACAAAGAGGCGATTGTGTTTAGATGCTTGTGATGTTTGTGTAATGTTGTAAGTTGTGTGTTCGAACGTAGAAAAGAGATGTAAACTGTTTTCCGTAGACCGACGGGAGAGCAGCCATCTTACCGGTGGGTAATGTTATGAAATGGTGAGGCTTTACAATGTGTGTTTCATTTTGTTATGGATGTTGCTCCGAGATATACCTCTTAAATACAAAGTATTGTTGTTGACTTGTGTTTTTATATGATGATGTATTCTGTTTCTTTTGAGATTTTGATATAGATGTGTTTTAGTTGGAAAATATGGGTTTTCATATGTTTAATTAGAAAAAAGTGTCAGCGAAAAAGGTAATAATAAGCAGGTAAATGGTGATGATATTATTACATGATAGGTTTTTGCAGCAGGATAGCTGTAGCATTTCGCTGTAGTAGCAGCGCACGAAAGAGACCCTGAATTATGGGGCATTATATATTATATACAATGGAACAAAAGATGTGAGTTTGTTTCAATATTGTAGTTTGTGTTTAGAGATATGTTAGATGATACTGTGAATGAGAAGGATGATTTAACATTTTGTAAATAAACAGACGAGGAAGAGCCTGCAGACCGAACGCAACTGATGTCTCCCGTCTCTATTTCTTTCTGTGTGAAACAGACCCCGCCAGAGGTCTGTAACATAATTTTGGTGGCCCGTACGGGGATCGGCATGCTACAAAGATGGATGGTGATCCTTTAATCAACGAACCCGCAGCAGACATTGCAGGCGTGCTGGAGTGGTGGACGTGCAACTGAGGCAGCTGTGGGACCAGAGAAAGGAGGGGACCCCTGCTGGAGGAGTGACGTGCTACCGGTTGAGCTGACTACGCTGTGGAGAGTGCTGCCCAGGGACAAGATGGAGGACAAGGAGTGAAAAGAATTGACGTGGAAGATCAAAAAGAGTCTTCATGAGCTGACAGCAGAGGAACTCTTTCAGATTGCAGGGGACATCACACCGCTGCCGGACTTGGACCCTGTGAGCTACAGACTTGGTGATGAGGAAAGTTGTTTTGATTATATTTGTGCATATCTTCATTGTAAAACGCTCTTGGGTTTAGAAGATGCAGGAGTTTCACACCTACTGTCTTTAAGTGATGCTATTGTTCAGCTTATAGCGAATCGTGAAGGAGGTGCCCCTGCGGTGTCAGAGGAAGAGGGTGTTGTCTTTAGCCCGACACTCGTGCATCCTCAAGCTACAACGTTCCATGAGTCTGTTGACCCACAAATAAATGAATATGATGAGTTGAAAGCTAACTGTGAGGCCCTTGGTAAAAAACTAGCAGAGTTAAACCCAACACCAGCAGTACAGTACACACCTGCTCGGCCCGCTCCACAGATATCGCCACTTAGAAGTGCAAATGCAGCTAGCAGCCATGCAGTGAGAGATGTTAGACACCAGAGACCTGAACAGGTGGTTTCTTTGAGGGATCTGCCATTTCTGCAACGCAGAGAGTTTAAGGTGCATGGGGGCCAGGTGGGAGACACTACATCTGACATCACCTACCATGGACTATGTAACCAGATGGAGGAGGGATTGAAAGCGAACCATACAGAGGGTGAGATCATCCAGGGTGTGCTTCGTATCATTAAACCTGGACAGTTTAAGGATATGTTAGTCAGTAAAGATGACTTGAGCCTTGGGGAACTCAAACGTTTATTATGTTCACACCTCAGTGAGAAAAGTGGGAGTGAGTTATTTCAGGAACTATTGAGTACCAAACAACATGACCACGAGACTCCCCAGCAGTTCCTTTATAGGATGATTGGGTTGAAGCAGAAAGTCATGTTTGCTTCCAAACAGGATAACATGGATGTTGTGTATGAGACACGGACAATTCAAAACGTGTTCCTACGCACCATTCATCAAGGTCTTCCGAAATACGGTGATCTGCGCAACGAACTTAAGCCGCTGCTCTCAGATTTTAGTGTGTCAGATGAAGCACTGATAAGACAGGTAAATAAGGTGGCGAGTGAGGAGAGTGAGAGGCAGCGGAGACTGGGGCATGTTGCTCGGCAAAAGGTAACACATGCCCACACTGCTCAGCTGGAAACAGCTGATGATGCGGGTAAAATGAAGAGTAGGAATAAAGTAGTTGATGAATTGAGTGCAAAGATAGACGCGCTGACTAAAGTGGTGGAGTCTCTCACGTCGAGGCAGACTTGTGAACCAACGTGTCAGTGTGCGCACTCAAAACCAAAACCCAGGCAAAGCACAAAGCAGTATAGCGGTCCCAATTGTATTCAAAAGGGGGCAAGCACATGTAATCATTGTTTTGTCTGTGGGGAGGTGGGTCACAGAGCAATTGGTTGTCTCCAGCGAGGCCAGCCAAAACACTCTGGTTTGTCCCCTGGTAGTGCACCGTCCTCCAGCAGCCGTGTGCAGCCCAACCCCGAATCATCCCACCAGAGCCCGAAGGAGTTTGCTCATGTGAGAAGCAGTCAAGCAACCCCCCAACTCAAAACTAAAGAGACTGAGGGGAGTGAGAGAGTGGCACAGTTGGTGGGCAGGAAGTGTAAAATTAAGTGCTACATCCACAGCTACGCAGTGGACTGTGTGCTAGACACTGGTGCACAAGTGAGTCTTCTAGATAGCCAGTGGGTGAAGACTTACCTCCCTGACCACAAGCTACGACCACTGACTGAGCTCATCGGTGACAAGGCCTTCAGTGTGTTGGGTGTTAATGGCCAGCCATTGCCCTATGATGGATGGCTGGGTGTGATGGTGAGTCTACCAGAGAATAGCAACCCGGACCTGACGATTCAAGTGCCCTTCTTGGTGAGCAGCGTGCCATTGGATTGTCCCCTGATTGGGGTCAATGTGATTGAGCAGCTGGTCCTGGGGCCGGACGTGAGTGCGAACCTCATGCCGACCTTAATGGGTCTCCTGCGGAGCGCAATGAACCTCCAGAATGACAAAGCCACAGCACTGGTCAATTTCATCCAGACCAAGCTTACCAGAGATAGTAGAAGCAGTCAAAGTGTACTCACAGTAGGACTGCATGATGTAGTTATCCCAGCTGGCCAGGTCAAGTACGTTAAATGTAAGGTCCCTTCTGCACTTGACATTTCCAATCCTCTCCTGCTCTTTGAACCAACTGAGAGCAACCCACAGTTGCAACAGCTGGATGTAGGCAACAGTCTCCTAACAGTTTATGAAGCAAAAGTCCCATATATTAGGGTCCTCATCGGGAATCACACCAAGCATGATGTGACGCTCACCAGTCGGGTCGCTCTTGGGACTGTTGAATCGATTGCCGGGATTGTACAAACCGACTTACCAACCACCAGTTTGCCAAAGGCACCCTTGGGAGTTGGTCGCCCTGAGTCCACAAGCGTTCCGAAGGGCAATGGGGATAAAGTTGCAGAGGAATGGGATCCGCCTGTTGACATTAGCCATCTAACAGGGGATGAACAGAGAGTTGTGAAGCAAATGCTGAGGGAGGAGTCCGGGGCATTTGCACGGGATGAGAATGACATGGGGTGCATTCCTAGTTTGGAAATGACAATAACCCTGAGGGAAACAACCCCAATTCAGAAATCGTATACGTCCATCCCGAAACCCCTTTACAAGGAGGTTAAGGAGTATATTGAGGACCTCCTGGCAAAGGGATGGATCGTTAAGTCCAGATCTCCTTATTCTGCACCCATCGTGTGTGTGCGGAAAAAGGATGGATCCCTTCGACTTTGTATAGATTACCGCCTCTTGAACCAGCACACGGTGCCCAACCGGCACCCCTTACCGCGAATTCAGGATCTCATTGACACTTTGGGGGGTTATAGTTGGTTCTCTGTGCTAGATCAGGGGAAGGCGTACCACCAGGGCTTCATAGCCGAGGGATCACGCCACCTGACTGCCTTCATCACCCCCTGGGGTCTCTATGTGTGGGTGCGGATCCCCTTTGGGCTGACCAACGCACCCGCGGCATTTCAGCGGAGTATGGAAGAAATGCTGGCTCCCCTACGGGATGAGTGCTGTATTCCATACCTGGATGACATCCTGTGTTATGCGAAGACTTTTGAGGACCACGTGGAAGGACTGAGAAAAGTCCTAAGAGCCTTGCAGGCACATGGAGTTAACCCCTTAACTGGCGGCGCCAAGATCACAAAAAACGCCTGAAAAAGCATACCCAAATTAAATCAGCTGCTGTTCCTGAACTCTTTGGAGTACACACAAAAGTTTAGTGTCTTTGCGAAGCAGACAACCTTTATTTTTCATTTATGTAGTCAAAAGCACTGTAACTATAATGAGTATGTAGCTATTAAGTTTGGAACACAGAAAAAGTAGACAATTTTTGCCTCGCCTAGATTTTTCCTGATTGTTATCATGTAACTACACACTGAATATAGAAGGTATCGACTGGAAAATACATTGGAGCTGTAGAATGAAGTCTTTTTGTCGTGCATTTCGAATTTCATCAAGATAGCACAAAAGCCTATTGTTTTGTAAAGGTTTTTGTGCATTGATGCCCTGGCGTGGTCTCTCACGTGCCATTTGGAGACTCCGAGTGCCACATGTTAGCAGCCTTTGACATGCAAATTTTAAAGGGCTGTAACTCCTCAATGCTTCAACATACAGTCATCAATGAGGGCTCTAATCAAAGATACTACCCTGAGGAATCCTGTACTACACACAAAATTACTGAATAAATCATAAATAAAGCCATACTAATCTAATAAAATATGAATGACACTATTGTACATTGTAAAAAAAATAGTCACAAAACAAATCACCATTTCTGTAAATGCTATTTTATTTTTCAGAGTAATGTAAAAAAAAAAACACAGCACAGCAAACTGCAACTATTTACAATTATTCTGCTCTACCCCCACCCCCCCTCACATGGAATTTTCAATGTGCCACCGGTTATAACAGTCTCTGTTTGGGACAAAGCACAATGGCTTGTCACATGTGGTGCACTGGCCCTTCTGGCCCGTGCTGTAACAGGCATTAGATCCTCTTCATCAGATGAAGAAGCCTCTTCCACCATCTTCTCTTTGGCTGGCTGCCACTCATGATCAGAGGTTCCCCTAATTTGTAAAAGAAGGAAAATGTCAGGCCTTCATGCATCAAAAACCCAGTCATTTTTCAGTGATTCCCTTACACACACAAATAAATACATTGTATATCAAAAAAAGTTACAATAAATGCAGACAGTGCATACACACATAAAATAAAAACCACACAATCCTCCCAGTAGTCCTTGTCTGATACAAAATGTACAACCTCCTCCCATACAATAACCCCCACCCCCAACTTGTAAAACTTTAGACACTTACTGGTCATCTCCATCGGAAAACAAATCTTCTTCTGATGTTGGATCATCAGTTGAATCCGAAAAGTCTGATGCTGAAACGTCGCTCTCTCTCCGTGTGAGCAATTCCACAACCTCCTGAGCGCTGAACTTGGTCTTGCCAGCGGCCCGCTGTGCCATTTCGCAAAACTCCAAAACAACGATGCGATCACGACGAATCTCAAATGAAGCTCTGAGACGTTGTCCACCTCACCTTGCCCTTTTATCGGGTGATGCTGACGTAATAGAGAAGCCCGCGAAACCCCCAATCGATACTTACAGTACACCTTTCCCTACCCCCAAACACCTGGCACATTTCAATATGTAAATCACACCACTATACAGCGCCCACGCAAACACACAATATAAGTGGCGCCACAGCGGCGCACGGTTATATTTTCTCTGTAATGGTGCATGCCAAGCTCAGCATTACATACATATTTACATCAGAACGGCATATAATACGAGGACGAGCTGAGAATAAAAACTTACCTTCTGCCTTCTGAGTAACAGGTGCTCATTTGCAGCGATAAAACTGGTCAAATCAGCGACGACATTCTCTAATACAAAATAATCCACTCTCGTGAGTCATTTAGTCACTTCGTATAATAAATGTAGTCTGTTTTTGATGCATTCTGACAATCCGTTGCCGAGAGAAAACATTGTAAATACTGTTTATGCACGTCAGCGCATAGACTCCTACTTCCTGTTTGGTTTACGCATGGAGGACGCAGCAAATACGCACTGAATACGCAGGGAGTTTATGCCTTCATGTGAAAA
The DNA here is from genome assembly GCF_007364275.1 of Archocentrus centrarchus. NCBI lineage: Eukaryota > Metazoa > Chordata > Actinopteri > Cichliformes > Cichlidae > Archocentrus > Archocentrus centrarchus. The sequence goes on from NC_044366.1 coordinate 31,518,809, forward strand.
CACACCCCATAGTGCCATATACCCACGTGTCGGGAATTTTATTGGCTAGCCATCTGTGGTTTTAGATTTCAGGTTAGAGTTGACCAATAAGAACGATTGGAGAACATTTGGGGGCATGTCCTTAAATGTCACATGACGCTCTCTGGATATTATTGGCTCTGGAAAATCCATTTCATAACATGATTGGCTAAATGAGGTGTCAATCGAATTCTGAGGGTCTAGTCTGTCATATAAAAGCATCGTGAGGGCGAACGGCAGCGTTACTGTGACGCTATGAGGCTTCAAAGTCGGAAATCGCTACAGAGGGCCCGGGGGCGGGCCCTTGCCAGTTAACAGGTTAAACTCCGACCTGCAAAATGCGACCTGCTCAAGAGAGAAGTAAGGTATGTGGGACGTTTGGTCTCAGCTGAGGGGGTGCAAATTGATCCAAAAGACCTCGAGGCCGTGTATGCCTTGAACGATAGGACGCCAGCAACAGTTGGGGATGTAAGAAGGGTTACTGGCTTCTTGAGCTATTATCGTTCTTACATCCAAGATTTTTCAAGGATAGCGAAACCTCTCTATGAGCTCTTGCAAGCCCAGAAAAGAACGGAGGGACAAAAGGGAAAGGGTGCACAATTACCCTCAAAGACTCCAGTTGAGTGGACCGTGAAACATCAGGAGGCTCTGCGTAAGCTGATTGACAGGTTGACAGCCCCTCCTGTCCTCGCTTATCCGGATTTTGAGCTCCCTTTCGTGCTTCACACGGATGCCTCCAGTGACGGACTTGGAGCCGTCCTTTATCAAAGACAGGGTGGGAAGCTCAGAGTGATAGGGTATGGTTCAAGAACACTAACACCCGCGGAAAGAAACTATCGACTCCACTCAGGCAAACTCGAGTTTCTCGCTCTCAAGTGGGCCGTTTGCGAGAAATTCAGGGATTATCTCTATTACGCCCCGCACTTCACCATCTACACAGACAATAATCCCTTAACATATGTCATGAGCACTGCCAAATTGAACGCGGTTGGTTTCCGGTGGGTGGGGGAACTGTCCAACTTTAGATTTGACATCAAATATCGACTTGGAAGAGTCAATGTCGATGCAGATACACTGTCGAGAAACCCTCTTGATATCGAAAGATATATTGGGGAGTGTACGAACGGGCTCCCGAGGGAAGCGGTTGCTGCTACCTGGGAAGGCTGTGGAGCAGGCGAGCGGGGGGATGTAGCCTGGATCGCTGCTCTGACTCTAGCACAGCACAGCCAGGGCGAACCAGGCATCCAAGAGGTGGGTCCGCCCATCGAGTTAGCTGAACTAAGCCAAGCTCAAAGATCAGATCCCATAATCGGTGTAATTTTGGGAATGAAAGAGTCAAGTCAAGTACTCACCTCTGAAATGAAGGAGAAGGTGAGAGGTCCCGTTAGAAAAGTGATGCATGAGTGGACAAGACTGAGTATAGAGAACGGCATCCTGTACCGCAGAGCGAAAGAGAAGCGTCAGCTAGTCTTGCCAACCTGTTTCAGATCGGTTGTTCTCAAACATCTACATGATGATGTGGGGCATGTCGGAGTTGAGAGAGTTCTCAGTTTGGTGAGACCTCGGTTCTATTGGCCATATATGAAGCGAGACATCGAAGCTTATGTCACCCGGCAGTGCCCATGCATCAAGCAAAAGAAGCCGGTGGCACGCATCCGAGCTCCCATGGCCAGCATCGTCACAAGCTCACCCATGGAATTGGTCTCGATTGACTACCTGCATTTAGAACCGAGTAGGGGTGGATACCAGTACATCTTAGTTGTGGTAGACCACTTCACTAGGTATGCTCAGGCTTATCCGACCCGCAACAAGAGTGGCAAAACTGCCGCTGAAAGGATCTTTAATGACTATATTTTGAGGTTTGGCTATCCGTTGAAGCTACATCATGACCAAGGGCGGGAGTCCGAAAATGAACTGTTCCGAGCTCTGCAGCAGCTGGGCAAGGTAGGACACTCCCGCACGACCCCGTACCACCCCCAGGGTAACCCAGCTGAACGTTTCAATCGCACCATCTTGCAGATGCTGCGGACCCTGGGGGACGGACAGAAGGAAAGGTGGAAGGATTACCTTCCACAGATGGTACATGCATATAATTGCACACACCATGAGGCGACTGGCTACTCACCTTTCTTCCTGCTGTTTGGTCGGCATCCGCGGCTGCCAGTAGACCTCCTATTCCAACTGGAGACTGGAGAAGAGCCACAGACAGCAAGGAACTACGTGAAACAATGGAAGGAACGGATGACTGAAGCTTACTGGATCGCATCTGGAAACAGTCAAAAGTCAAGTGCTCGTGGGAAGAAGTACTATGACCGACATGTAAGGGGAATTGTGCTACAACCCGGAGATCGGGTACTGGTACGGAACTTGACTGAAAGAGGTGGTCCTGGGAAGTTGCGGTCCTATTGGGAAAACACTATCTATGTGGTGAAGCAGCAGATTGGAGAAAGCCCAGTCTATAGGGTGGCTTCAGAGATGGATGGAAAGAAGGAGCGTGTGTTGCATCGCAACGCATTACATCTTGTCAATGAGCTCTCCAGGGACTTACCAGCCACAAACCAAGGAAGTAAGCCCTCAGGGGTCAAAAGAAAAGAATCTAAACCAACTTGACAAGAGACAAAGGTGGACCGAGATGACGAGTCAAGTTCGGATGAGGATGGGGGTTCCATTTATTATGGACTAGGATATGATCTGAGAGGTGGACATGGAGACAGTGCTGTGGAAACCTTTGACTCTGCTAATGTACCCTCAAGGCATGTAGTCCCGGCTGAGTCGGATCCAGATGTCAGCGAAGGGATGCCGCTGGAGGCAGAGGGGACGCCACTGGAGGAACGCATGGTAATAGAAGAACAGGGGGGATCAATCGACTTGGAAGCGGCCCTCACAGAAGACAGAGGGGGGGTTGAACTGTTGCCTGGAAAGCAAATGCAGTCTGCATATGACCTGACCCCTCCAGCTGAGGTACCAGGGTTGACAAGGTCAACGAGAGAAAGGCGACCAGCTGCACGGTTCACCTATGAAACACTTGGCCAGCCTTCTCTCCAGTTGCATTCATCAGTTAGTTTCGCAGATGTACATGAATCGCCAAACACATCAGCTTCCAGTATGCCACTGTATTACTCAGTACCTTATTTCATTTGGACACCACAGTCCATTCCATCATCTCATGGTACACAGAGATATATCCTCCCAGTATACTATAAAGAGTTCATTTACTGATGTTAGCAGGAGGGGAGGTACAAGGTGATCTGAATATTTTGAGTAATTGTTATATGTTAAAGTTTAAGAGGTCAAATGTCAGGAACCATTTTCATTTTGTTGGGGAGTGTGTGACACCTACAAGTGTAATGGTCACAACTGTAAATTGTTTTAGAAGTTATCTGTGGAAAAGCCAATGGTAATGGCAGTACTATGTTGAATTTGAGGAGATGTAATTGTGTAGTTTTGCCACAAGGGAAAAGTAGTGCGGGTGGTATTCGGCACTGTGGGGCTTCCGGGCTTCAGACGAGGAAGAGCCTGCAGACCGAAATCAACTGATGTCTCCCGTCTCTATTTCTTTCTGTGTGAAACAGGTTAGTAATCTGAGTTATTTCACCTCAGTACATGTTTACAAAGAGGCGATTGTGTTTAGATGCTTGTGATGTTTGTGTAATGTTGTAAGGTGTGTGTTCGAACGTAGAAAAGAGATGTAAACTGTTTTCCGTAGACCGACGGGAGAGCAGCCATCTTACCGGTGGGTAATGTTATGAAATGGTGAGGCTTTACAATGTGTGTTTCATTTTGTTATGGATGTTGCTCCGAGATATACCTCTTAAATACAAAGTATTGTTGTTGACTTGTGTTTTTATATCATGATGTATTCTGTTTCTTTTGAGATTTTGATATAGATGTGTTTTAGTTGGAAAATATGGGTTTTCATATGTTTAATTAGAAAAAAGTGTCAGCGAAAAAGGTAATAATAAGCAGGTAAATGGTGATGATATTATTACATGATAGGTTTTTGCAGCAGGATAGCTGTAGCATTTCGCTGTAGTAGCAGCGCACGAAAGAGACCCTGAATTATGGGGCAGTTATTTTGTATATTATATACAATGGAGGGCAGCACGGTGGCGCAGTGGTTAGCACTGCTGACTCACAGATAGAATACCATCTGGAAGGCCTGGGTTCGATTCCACCTTGGCCCAGGCCTCTCCCTCTCTCTGTGTGGAGTTTGCATGTTCTCCCCGTGCTTGCGTGGGTTTCCTCCGGGTACTCCGGTTTCCTCCCACATTCCAAAGACATGCACTTACTGGGGTTAGGTTAATTGGCTACTCTAAATTGCCCATAGGTGTGAATGAGAGTGTGAAAGGTTGTTCGTCTTTCTGTGTTGGCCCTGTGACAGGCTGGCGACCTGTTCAGGGTGTACCCTGCCTCTCGCCCTATGACAGCTGGGATAGGCTCCAGCCCCCCCCCCGCGACCCTGAACAGGATAAGCGGAAGCGAATGGATGGATGGATGGATATACAATGGAACAAAAGATGTGAGTTTGTTTCAATATTGTAGTTTGTGTTTAGAGATATGTTAGATGATACTGTGAATGAGAAGGATGATATAACATTTTGTAAATAAACAGACGAGGAAGAGCCTGCAGACCGAACGCAACTGATGTCTCCCGTCTCTATTTCTTTCTGTGTGAAACAGACCCCACCAGAGGTCTGTAACACACTCATCTATTACAGCACATCTGTTAATATCCTTTATGGGGAATTTGGCTCATTGATAATTATATTCCACGTACTCATAAGGAATGGCCACATGGTGGCTCATGATATTTACTCATCACTCCCCAGTCTTATGTGTAAGTTTATTTATTTATTATTATTTGTAGGGAGTGATGCACAAGAAGCATATGTTCCCACCTTAATCTTTATTTTGCTGCTGTAAATGGACTAGTTCTTATATAGCGCTTTTCTACTCAGATATGAGCACTCAAAGCGCTTACACAACACGTTCACATTTACCCCATGCACACGCATTCATACAAGCACTTCCATGATTAATTAATTAAGCTAAGTGCTTTAATCATCTAACATTCACTCACATTCATACTCCGACGGAACGGTCGGAGAGCAACTTGGGGTTAAGTATCTTGCCCAAGGATACATTGGCACGCAGCCTGCAGTAGCCAGGAATTGAACCACTGACCTTCCAATCAGTAGGTGACCTGCTCTACCTACTGAGCTACAGCCACCCCTGTAATAAACCAAAACTGACTGACTGTCAATGTTGTTGTGCAGCATTAAATTGGACTTTTTTTCTCAGCAGGAAGTGATTGGTTGAAGCAGGCAGAAGAACTCCGGAGGAGGAGTCAGTGATGTAGAGTTGGCATGCAGGTGGGAATAAATCCACTCTGTGACAAAAATTCACAGTGATCAGAGCTGCAGCAGCTGCAGCTGCCTGATGATGGAGATACAGAATGAAGTAGAGCTCTGTTTTCCACAACTCCTCAACAGTTCCTGCAGGAAGCCGACACTTCACTGGTCCAAAGCTGTGCTCCTGAACATTGTGCTGTCCTTCATCATCCTGATCACTGCTGCTCTCAACCTGCTGGTCATCATCTCAGTCTCCCACTTCAGGCAGAGTTTAACTCTCAGCTGAAACTACAGTTTAAGTTTTAGAAACTTTAACACTGTCATTTATGTCATTTGATCTAAGAATGAATGAATGAAATGAATGTGAAACATTCTTTTTGTATTTTAACCATAACTGTAAAGTTTTATGCGCCAACACTGAATCAGACCTTAATAATGAAACATTTTTACTAATGAAACTTTCACTCAAGACATTTTACCAATTTGAGAAGTGGAAGAACATGGATGGATGGACATTCTAATATTTTTCATCCATATTATTTTCTTTTCTTGTCTCCCTGCAGGCAGCTCCACACACCCAGTAACATCCTCCTCCTCTCTCTGGCTGTCTCAGACTTTCTCGTGGGTCTCTTGTTGATGCCGTTAGAAATCCTTCGAAACACAATGTGTTGGGTTCTTGGTGATCTCATGTGTTCTGTTTATTGGTATCTGACTGTCAACATTACTTGTGCTTCAATAGGGAACATAGTTCTCATATCAGTTGCCCGCTATGTGGCTATTTGTGACCCTCTGCATTACCCCACCAGAATCACTGTGGTGAGAATCAAACTCAGTGTTTGTCTGTGTTGGTTTTATTCAACTGTCTACAGCAGTTTTTATACAAAGGATATCCTGATTGAACCAGGCAGGTATAATTCCTGCTATGGAGAGTGTGTGTTTTTCAGCAGTGGTATTGCAGGGATTGTCGATCTTGTTTTAACTTTTATTGTTCCAGTTTCTGTCATCATAGTTCTGTATATGAGAGTGTTTGTGGTGGCTGTGTCTCAGGCTCGTGCCATGCGCTCTCATGTTACAGCTGTCACACTTCAGCGTTCACTGAATCAAACAAACAGATCTGAGCTGAAAGCAGCCAGGACTCTTGGGGTTCTTGTAGTTGTGTTTCTGGCAAGTTTCTGTCCATATTACTGCTACTCTCTGGTTAATGAAAATGTGCTCAATGATCCATCTGCATCTTTTGTGGTGATGGTCTTTTATTTCAACTCTTGTCTAAATCCTTTGATCTATAGTTTGTTTTACCCCTGGTTTAGAAATGCTGTTAAACTTATCATCACTCTGCAGATATTCAAGAATGACAGCAGTGAGTCAAACATACTATAGAAATATGATGAAACCTGCTCCACTATTTTAAATCAGTAAATTAAAATATTCATTCTGGAAATGTAAAACTGCTTTCTACTGTATGAGAAACAAACAGGAAAAAATACAGAATTTGTTGTGTTTAAATTATGACAATTATATAAATGTGAACATCTATAACTTTTAACTTTTGCAGTTTTCTGCGTAAAGAATTATTCAGATTGGATTTCACTGTGTTGCTGAAACAGAATTATGGCTGCATGGCTGACACACCTGCAGACACACCTGCAGAAATTGTGACCTAACATTAGTTAGGTCACAATTTCCAGTCATGTTGAATGTATCCTGCAGTGTGATGTAGTCAGTAGGAGCTGACTGATCAGCATTATTTGCATTGAATAAGATCAAACAATGATTTTGATTAGTGATAGATGAAGTATTTTGTTGACTGTGAACACACATAAGGAGCAACATTTCCAGTAAAATGTACTTATGTCCTTTTGATCAAATAATAATAATAATAATAATAATAAAAATCACACAATAAACTTTACTTGATAGTTTCCTGAACAAAAATCACAAGGTATTTCCACATGGAAATTGTTCCATTGTAATTTTCACTATTTTTGTTCTGTTTGCTCTGTGTTGGTTGACGACTGCTTCAATATGATAGGCTGAGGACAGAACAAAGAAATGATGATTTGATTTAAATATTTAGCAGCACGCTTGTCAGGTGAACCCCTCAAAAAAAGCTCAAATCAAAATGAGGTGGGGGTCACAGCATGGCCTCACTGTTAGTACTTCCATCCCTGGGAACTCTCTCTATTTGCTGGTGCCAAAGTGTGCCACACTTTTGTTCTGATTTTAGGAAAATAAATATTATCAACAAGCATCATTAATTATCTCTTTCTCACTTGGAAGACTGTATAAACAGAGTAAGAACAATTTTTTAACCCAAGTACTTCAGTGCTTTTGTATGCTTAATGTTAAGTTGTACGTTGCCCACTGTGCATGCGTCTAAGGGAGGAGCTGTGAGTGTGCAAAGGGTGAAGGTTGTTGGTCTTGCTAATGGTGGCCATTAAAAGTGTGGATTCTAACGTCAGTGATGTGATTATTAAATTTACCTTGGTAGCAGAGGATGTCTTGTGTGACATATCTATCTTGGCGTCAAATACAAAACATGCTACAATTCAATCGTTGCACTGTGCAAACAAACTGATCAGAAAACTTAAATCTGAATTAGTTACCCTGACGTTTTAATGTTTGGGAGACAACAAAACCCACAAGTTAGTGGTGTTCAGTGATTCCTCAGTGGGAAACCTCGGATGGAGGGACACAAGGTGGACATTTCATCATGCTGACTGGAGAAGATGAAAAACTTTTTCATGATGGCAGTCAAAATGGATCAGGAGTGTGGTACGAAGCATGTTAGCTAGAGATACTTCAGCACCTGCAGATGGGATTGATAGTGCTGTCTTTCTAGTTACACTATTCAGAGTTCATGGTTGTGATGGCACACACAACATCCTGCCCATTATCTGTGTAATGGGCAGTGATGTCAGTAATGTGTTAATTAGAAACTTGTTACTTTAATCTACTTTTTTCTGTAACGAGTAATCTAACGTGTTACTATTTGCAGTCAGTAATCAGATTAAAGTTACTAATCCAAGTCATTTTTCTTAGAAAAAAAATATATTTGTGCTTTTTTTCAGTGACGTCTGGCTGATGCGATAATTAAGTCCTATTTTAATAGCACACAGCGACAAAAATGTAAACAATGGAGGGAGGAGAGAGACGAGCATTTTCTAGCTGGAAATACAGGAACTATTGTGTCAGCTAAAGATGATAATATCAAGGTTAGTTCTGCACTCTGTGCTGGTGACAAAGTGTTATCTAGCTTCAAAAACACTACGTCAAAAGTGAAGAAACTGAAGGTGTTGTGCCAAAAAGTGATTTTCGGTGTTTGACAAAAAAGTGATTGCCTTATTTAAACAGCTGTAACTGACTTGTTGAGCTATAATGTGTGAAACGTGTCAAACAAATCTCTCATGAATGATATCAGGTCATTTTGAATGAGAACCAGCATTTCTGTCACAAGGTAGAAGCTGCACTCAGTTTTTGGCAAAGTGACTTTTATGTATTTTTTTATCAAGGTAAAAACTGTCATTGACATTACAAATGTCTTTTTGAACAGAAATCTGGCTCAGAAGGCTGCAGAAATCACAACAAACATCACAGATCTATAAAGATATTTGAAGTGGCCAAAAAGCACTGGGTTGATTATAATGTAGGTCCAATAACACAGACTCCTAAAGATTGTTGACAAACAGGTTATTTCTTCATTTTAAATATAAGCCTTTCATAAATCATGCTGACTGCACTCTATTTACCAATATAAGCAAAGACATTACACATAATGTCATAGTGTTCGGTGAATGGGTGGGACTCAAAACACAGGATTCTGATGAAAAGGTCACAAGTTTATTGTCCAATACTGGTTTTCAGACTGAACGGGGAATCTCCAGATCCAGTGGGGCTTCCGGTCTCCAAGCAGGATTCCTCGAGGTCACTCCTCTCACTCTCGCCTCACTCAGGGGAAAACACACAATCCAGTAGGCAGGTGAATATCTGTGCAGACAGAAGAAGCAGGTGAGTGATACACCTATTGCGTTCAATAGCATAAGCAGTAATACAGGAGCCAATTTACTAATGTGACTCACCTGACAATCCAGCACTGAGTGAACGGCCCGTTTCTGCTTAAGTAGCCACAGTCAAACGAGGTAATGAGCCACAGGTGTGATCATCCTCTTCACATGTGCAATCAGCTCCCAGGAACCCCGCCTCTGGTATACCAAGGCAGGACACCAACTTCACACACACACACACACACAGACACACACAGACACACACACACCACTGAGGAGACGGAGAGAGTGAAAAAAGGAGAACAGAGCACCAATCCAAACAGAACAGGCCCTGACACATAAAAAGCACATGGAAACATCGGAATCACTTTATGGCAGACGATCACGTTTTTGGCACAACACCAGCAGCTGTTGAAAGTAACTAATAGAGTAACTTGTAATCTAACTTAGTTACTTCTAAAATTAAGTAATCAGTAAAGTAACTGAGTTGCTTTTTAAAGGAGCAATCAGTAATCATTAATTGGATTACTTTTTCAAGGTAACTATTCCATCACTGGTAACGGACAACCATTCCCTCCTTGATGCTGTCCAAGTCTACAAAATATGTAACTGAAAAGAAGCTTCTGTTTGAGATCAGACCAAAGAGCAGCTTGATAACTGCTTAACAATAGTGGGAGCATCTATTGGACTGCTTAAAGCCCTTAGTGAAAGGGAATGGCAAATTAAAGATTAAGTTCAAATAAGTAAAAATAAAATGTATTAATCTGTTGTATATTCTTTAAAGAAAGTGGGGAGATTGTTAAGTTGTATGTAACCTACTGCACATGCGTATAAGGGAGGAGTCGTGGGTACGCAGGTTGTTGGTCTTGTTAATGGCGCCCATTAAAAGTGTGGATTCTAACATCAGTGGTGTGATTATTGAACTGACACTCAAGATTCGCACCAAAGCATATTCCAGATCTCCTGACACTTTACAGCATTATGAAGTGTGGGAGCCTCACAGTAACCAGTACACAAACTATTATGTGTATAAACTATCCCTTCAAAGTAAATGCACAGCAGTACTGGGTGTGTGGGTGAACTGGGACACTGAAAAACATTGTGCCAGACCCACCACAGAGAACCAGCAAGCATCAGGAGGCACCTGAAGCTCTCAGGCATTAGGAGCTCTTAGGTGCACAGCTTCATTTACTGCCTGTAAATACTGCACAGTCTCCACTCAGTAGGTTGACCTTTGTCATCAATTTTATTTTATTTTAGTTTTCACACTGAAAAATTGTCACATGGAACAAGTACTTGTGCTTTCTTCAGAGACTCAAACACAGGGGTAATAGCAGCTATGGCTTCCTGACTTAATGGGTATTGCTGTTGGTGAAGCCTATAACAGATTTTGGGGGCATCAATCAGGTCTACATCCTATTTAACTTGAGCCCACAGTGTCTTTCTGACTACAGCTTTTGCTGTAGAGCTGGAATAGCTGCAGCTTCTTCATCTGACAGAAATGAGTGTGATGTTGTAAGTAAAATTTTATTTATATCACTTCTCAAGACACCTATCACAACAAAATCACAGCAGAGCATAACAGGAAAAGAAAAAGAGTTAACCAAATTCATGTCTAAAAAGGTGAGTTTTTAACAGTTTTTTTTTTTTTAAAACAACATCACTGAATCCACAGCTCTCAAACTCAAAGGGAGAGAGTTGTAGTCGGGGAGCTGCTGTCACAAAAGCTCTGTGTCCTTTAATCTTTAGTTTGTATGTTGTAAAACCAGGAGGCCCTGATCAGACGACCTCAGAGACCTGATGGGCGTTAAGAACAGGTGAGTCCAAAAAATATTTCTAACACACAAAATTTACATGTTTGGTGTGTAAAGGCTGTAACAGACACAGGAAGCAGTGAAGACTGTGAGCTTTAATTTAGAGGTAACATATCACCTGGCCAAGAGTGAGTCAAAGAAGGATGTAACAGAGAGAATCTGCCCATTTTTCAAAATAAAATGTCGTTCAGACTCAGATAATAAAGAAAACAGAAATAGTATAAGTTATTTATTCATTCAGTGTCACCCGGTACCAAATGACCTATGGACCGGTACCTGGAGACCTTTGATTTAAATTACATGAGAAATGGTTGTCTTAATTAGAGGGGAAGCGAAATTGTAAAAAGCGACTTAAAGTGTTAAATTGTATTATATTTTTCACATCAATTCGTGGGCCAGAAGCAGCCTCACATTTTCAAATATGAAAAAAACTGATTGTTGGGGAAGTAAATAGCAGACACTCACTGAATTTTTATAAAATATCCCCTTCATATTTTCATTTCACATAAAATGCAAAGTATCAAAGGCATGCCAACAGGGATTTAATTCCTAATTCAGTGTGAAAATTGAAGATCCAGTATCCCAGTATCTCATGAGTCCTTGTATTCAGCTGTTCTTCACTGGTGCATGCCACAGACAATATTATATTTTTTCTCAACTGCCACGACACATTTCTTGAAACCATCCCTCCATGTCTCTAATCTGTAAACACAAAAGTCGATTTTCAGACTACTTTCACGAAACCTCTGACTCTTCCTGCAAAACCAAACTATTGCCTCAGAACAGTTCAAACAGTGCTCAAAAGCAAAGAATGTTGTCAGATCGGACCCAAGTCAATCAAAATGAAAACACTACTGAACAGTCATCATGCACATCATAGAAAAAAAGAAAAGACAATGATCAGATCATAAAGTCTTAAGAAATAATCTTTACTGTTCACAAAAATACTTTTTCAAAACAAAACTCCTGTTTAGCAATTGTAGTACACACACACACATATATACATTAGGGGTGGGACTTTAATGCGTTAATTAACGAATTAAAAAATTTAACGCATTTTAATCGCACTTTGCACAATGGAACGTTTTTCACTGCAGGACTCCAGGCACACAGATAATATCGACGCACAATGTGAGAAGCATGATGAGCTGTGTCCAAATTCATATCGTTTATTTGCAAAAAGTGCTCTGCTGTTTTCGGAGCTGTCCTTTGCCACTGCTCTACCAGCCTTTCGCCTCGCTAGCTGTCAGCTGACCGGACTATCAAGGTTCGCTTTAGCCGGAGAGAACGTCCGACTGCCGGCACATCATTTTCACCCTCCCGCTGATTTTCGCCGCTGAGTGGAAGTTAAACACAGATATAACTCATTCAGACAGAGGCGTGGTGGCCATCGGGAGGTTCGGGAGGTTTCCCGAACAACCCGTGATCAGAATTTTTTTTTTTTTTTACCCAATTAAGCACAGCAGCTGCAGCGCTTGTGGCCACAGGTGCAGTCCACACCTGCAAATAAAGTTCTCTTGTCTTAAAATTATGGTTTGTCGGTTTGCCTCTCCAAACCAACTCCCGGGCTGAATTTTAACCCCAGCCAGCCCCTGGTTGCTTATGTATATTGATTCATTCATCAACCAAACTTTTTTTTTTTTTTTTTTTTTTTTCTAGCCTGTCATGTCTGGCAGTTTTCGCACTCAGAATATGATCCGAATACGCTGGTGTACCAAACATGCTTTTCCAAGAATAGCTCTTTAACCCCTTAACTGGCAGCAAAAAAATCACCTGAAAAAAACTACATAACGCCTTCTGGTTATTATTGGCTCTGAAAAACCCATTTCATAGCCTATTAATCGGCTGCGTCTGGTCCACGGGCCGAATGAAGTGCATTTATATGGCAGGCTAGACCCGCCCATTTTGACTGACACCTCATTCGGCCAATAATGTTAAGAAATGGGTTTCCCAGAGCCAATAATACTCAGAGGGCGTCACGTAGCTTTGTCAGGTGATTTGGTGCAGCCAGTTACATGATTGGCCGAATGACGTGTCAATAAAAATGGGAGGGTCTAGCCTGCCATATAAAAGGGACTACAAACGGCCCGTCACCGGGCCCTTGCCAGTTAAGGGGTTAAGTTTTACAATAGGCTACTCTTGTTAGCATGTATTTAGTTTGTATTTTGATTTTATTTTATTTATTTATACCAGGCGTGACAGGCAGAAAGGAAAGGGTACAAAAAGGAGTGAGAAAGAAAAACAAAAACAAAACAAAGGTGAGAAAAGAATAATCAAAGAATGATATCCACATATCTACACCTGCACACACATACGCATACACCCATACACACACATAATCCTGCTGTTGCTTGCAAGTAATGTGTGTATGTGCCTCTGTCATGGAACGTACTCACCAATGGAGGCAAGAAACTGCAATCCTGCCCCTCGTGATCCAGAGGTGAACGGGAAAGGACCCAGGGGACGCGGCCTATCCACGGCCCACCAGGACATCAGAAGACGAGAGGCCACACATCCCGATGGCAACTGCGCACACACCCCAGAGGAGGAAGGAGGGAGACCCCAGACGGACCCCCCCACGGCCAAACAGCAATAGTCCAGACAGCCAGAGGCAATGAGCAGCCAACCCCTGCCGCGGGCCGGCATCCCCCGCACGAGCCGCAAACGTGGCCCCAGGGCCCCAGGCACCCGAGAACCGCCCGACACCCAGCAGAGCCCCCCCCACGCCAAAGAGGCCCGAGCCACCCACAGGCCACAACCGCCAAGGGAGTGGGCCAAGAACCACGCCAAGACATCCAGCCACGAACCCCGGGACCCACGGGCACCCGACACTCCAGGGGCAGCAGTGGCAACCAGCAGGAAGCAGCAGGAAGCGATAGGGAGGGGGGACTCCCACCCTCCGCAACCATGTCCCACAGGTGCCAAGGCTCAGTGAACCACAGGCCCAGGCCCTGCTGTCCATACACTCACACACATGCACACACACACACACACACACACATGTACCACACACATACATACGCACACACACGCACACACACGTACCACACACACACACACGCACACACATGCACCACACACACACACACAAATGCACCACACACACACACACAAATCATATATTCATACTCACACATATGACTGTCACACATTCATGCGCACACACACAGAACTTCTATGGACATCAAGTGTGGGTGAGAGGGTACCAGCACAGAGCCAGTGGCACCCCGGCGAAGCAGCCAACCCGGCCCCAAACCACTAGCCAGTCCCTACCCCAGGCGGGGTGCATGAAACTGGGGTGTGGAAGACTCACCCTCCCCCTCCTTCCACTCAGCGTGTTTGGAGTGATATGTTGGGTGTATGTGAGTGTATGGAGTGGGAAGAATATGTATGTGTGTGTGAAAGCTACAGTGCTATTAAAATTGGAGGGACAGATGTGATGAGCACTGTGCAACAGCGCCCATCCACACCACCCCCCCAAGGCCCTCAATGTCTAAGATGTAATTAAAATTGAGGAGCAGGCAGCAGTGAACAGAGGTGGGGCCACCTCAGCAGTTCCACACACTGACCACTGGGTGACACACCTGCCCCCCAAAGCCCTATGTGTACTATGACGTGTTCTGAGCTATATAATGTAATTAAAAAGGGAGAGTGGGACATCACGCAACGTAGCGAGCAGAGCCAAAGAAGTGGCCCTACTCACCGCAGCGCAAGTCCCCCTCACCCAAGACCCTACGTGTGTGTGATGTAATGTTTGACTGAGTGGGAGGAGGAGAAGGGCCAGGATATTTGAGACCGGGGGTAGAGAACTACCCCCAGAAGAAGAGAGCCAGCAAACTGCTGGCTCACTAAGCACCCCAGTTCCCTACACCCAACCACAGTGCAGGGAAGGCAGGTCCAGGGCCTGAAGTGGTCACACCCCCAGGGCACCACCGTGCCCAAGGCCAGCACCCACAGTCCACACCACAGACAAGCACGACACAAAAACACCCCCCCCCCCACACACATACACATACAAAAGACAACATATCACACACACACCCACCACATACATACAAATATCTCTTTCTCCTATACATACACACACACACACACACACCCACAACACACACAAATATCTCTCACACACACACACAAATGTCTCTCACACAGACACCGACACACACAGACACACACACGTACGCACGCACACACACACACACACACACACACACACACACACACACACACACACACACACACATACACAGTTGTCCTGAGTCCGGAACCAACGGCCCCCTGTGGGAAACTACTGCTCCCTCGCCTGCGTGCCCCTCCACCCCAAAGGATGCGCGGGCACCCCAGAATCCCGGAATGACGGCCAGACATCCCAACGCGGTCCCACCCACGCCACTCGACGGTGCGCCCAAGGGGGCACAGACCCCCCCAACGCAGGGAGGAGCCCAACCGGGAAACGGGCGACCCCGGGCACCAGGGCCCCAGACCCCACACCCCGACCCCCGCGGAGAAAGCCGGCCACCCCCAGCCACCTACCGGGTACACTGCGAGATGAGACTACAGCCGATCACCCCCACTAAGTGATGGTGCTGATCAGTGGAGACCAGAGAGATTCATCAACCAAACTTAAATCAATATTTCTCATGTTAAATACTGAAATGCGATTAAAATATGATTAATTTCAATTAATTAATTACAAAGCTTCTAATTAACTAGATTAATTTTTTTAATCAAGTCCCATCCCTATATGCACACATACTGTGTGTGTATATATATATATATATATATATATATATATATATATGAACAGTGTATCACAAAAGTGAGTACACCCCTCACATTTCTGCAGATATTTAAGTATATCTTTTCATGGGACAACAGTGACTCTTTGACACAATGAAAAGTAGTCTCTGTGCAGCTTATATAACAGTGTAAATTTATTCTTCCATCAAAATAACTCAATATACAGCCATTAATGTCTAAACCACTGGCAACAAAAGTGAGTACACCCTTAAGAGACTACACCTGTAAATGTCCAAATTGAGCACTGCTTGTCATCGCCCCTCCAAAATGTCATGTGACTGGTTAGTGTTACTAGGTCTCAGGTGTGCATAGGAAGCAGGTGTGTTCAATTTTGTAGTACAGCTCTCACACTCTCTCATACTGGTCACTGAAATTTCCAACATGGCAAAGAACTCTCTGAGGATCTGAAAAGACGAATCGTTGCTCTACATCAAGACTGTTATATAAGCTGTACACAGACTACTTTTCATTGTGTCAAAGTGTCATTTTGTCAGTGTTGTCCCATGAAAAGATATGCTTAAATATGCAGACATGTGAGGGGTGTACTCACTTTTGTGATACACTATATATATATATATATATATATATATATATATATATATATATATATATATATATATATATATATTTACAGTGATCCCTCACCTATCACGGGAGTTATGTTCCAGAGACCCCCACAATAGGTGAAAATCCACGAAGTATTTATTTATTTTATTGTATATTTATTTTATTATTTATATATTTTAAGGCTTTATAAACCCTTCCCACACTCATATAAACCTTTCCCACTTTCTTACTACAACGTGAATGATGAAGATGATGAATTATGCAGCTGTGCAGTACTGATGGCGATGAAGGTGGTGCAGTATGTTCACCCTCGGCCATAACTTCTGTTTCCACTACTGGCATAGGCGTAATTGATCTCTTTGTCCGAGTGATGAACATAGTTATGTGTTACAGAAATACCTGTATACTGCAAAATCCCGCAATATAGTGAAAAGGGAACAGAATTAGTAATTTTTTTTAAGCCACAACAAGTGAACCGCGACATAACATATATACATATTATATATACATACACAAATATATATATAAACCTTAAAAGTTTACAACAAAAAGTGCATACAGTATCTACTCCTGTTCCTCCTCTTGCTCTCTGATTGTTTCTGTCCATAGTGAAACCTCAGCGACCAGGGCTCCTTGTACTGGCTTATATTGGTTTCTTCACATCATTAGCCACATGTGTGATCAATTTTGAGTTGTTGTGTTTAAGTTGAGACAACTGTGCTTTCACTGAGTTTTAACTTTTGCTACCTGTGCTTACCATTATGCAACCCAAGTGCATCACAGTGCAAAATGTGTTTTAGCGAGTGAAAATATGTTTGCAAGTTGTGACTAATAGGGTGAAAAGTGCTTAAGGTTCTGCCAAAAATGTGACCATTTCAACAAATGGGTTCAGGGCACTGAGCATTTGGTTCAGACAACAGGGTTTAGTGTTTTGGCAATTGAGAAAAACTGTAAAAGACTGCCTCTTGTATTTTACTGCTCCTTAAGATGCTATCGACGTTAGTGAGAGGCTGTTGGAAGTTCTGCTCATGATCTTCTTTGGGTTTCTAAGATTTGATCAATTTAAAACTCATTCTTTGATCTTAGGCAGGGATCCTCAAATCCAGGCCTCGAGGTCCGGTGTCCTGCAGGTTTTAGATTGTGTCCCTGATCCAACACACCTGATTCAAATTGCTGAATTACCTCCTCAGTATGCAGTCAAGTTCTCCAGAGTCCTGCTAATGACTTCTATATTTGACTCAGGTGTGTTGAAGCAAAGACACATCTAAAACCTGCAGGACACCGGACCTCGAGGCCTGGATTTGAGGATCCCTGATCTAAGACAACCTTTTATTTAACCCTGGAACAGCATTTATACTCAAAATTCAATTAGCCATCATTCACCATTCCTATTCAGTGCTGACAGCTGCAAACATTATGAGATTGTGGTCCTCCTCTAACTTGCATTATCTCTATTTGAGTTGCTGTCTAACCATTGACCTCTATGAACCAGCAACTACAGCCTTGCACATTCCTACCTAGACTTTTATATTTTAAGCTGCTTTGCTGTCTAATTGATCAGGTGATTTTCTGGGTAAGCACTCATCTATTACAGCACATCTGTTAATATCCTTTATGGGGAATTTGGCTCATTGATAATTACATTCCACGTACTCATAAGGAATGACCACATGGTGGCTCATGATATTTACTCATCACTCCCCAGTCTTATGTGTAAGTTTATTTATTTATTATTATTTGTAGGGAGTGATGCACATGAAGCATATGTTCCCACCTTAATCTTTATTTTGCTGCTGTAATAAACCAAAACTGACTGACTGTCAATGTTGTTGTGCAGCATTAAATTGGACTTTTTTTCTCAGCAGGAAGTGATTGGTTGAAGCAGGCAGAAGAACTCCGAAGGAGGAGTAAGTGATTTAGAGTTGGCATGCAGGTGGGAATAAATCCACTCTGTGACAAAAAGTCACAGTGATCAGAGCTGCAGCAGCTGCAGCTGCCTGACGATGGAGATACAGAATGAAGTAGAGCTCTGTTTTCCACAACTCTTCAACAGTTCCTGCAGAAAGCCGACACTTCACTGGTCCAAAGCTGTGCTCCTGAACATTGTGCTGTCCTTCATCATCCTGATCACTGCTGCTCTCAACCTGCTGGTCATCATCTCAGTCTCCCACTTCAGGCAGAGTTTAACTCTCAGCTGAAACTACAGTTTAAGTTTTAGAAACTTTAACACTGTCATTTATGTCATTTGATCTAAGAATGAATGAATGAAGTGAATGTGAAACATTCTTGTTGTATTTTAACCATAACTGTAAAGTTTTATGTGCCAACACTGAATCAGACCTTAATAATGAAACATTTTTACTAATGAAACTTTCACTTAAGACATTTTACCAGTTTGAGAAGTGGAAGAACATGGATGGATGGACATTCTAATATTTTTCATCCATATTATTTTCTTTTCTTGTCTCCCTGCAGGCAGCTCCACACACCCACTCACATCATCCTCCTCTCTCTGGCTGTCTCAGACTTTCTCGTGGGTCTCCTGTTGATGCCATTAGAAATCCTTCGAAACACAATGTGTTGGGTTCTTGGTGATCTCATGTGTTCTGTTTTTGTTTATCTGACTGTCAACATTACCTGTGCTTCAATAGGGAACATAGTTCTCATATCAGTTGACCGCTATGTGGCTATTTGTGACCCTCTGCATTACCCCACCAGAATCACTGTGGTGAGAGTCAAACTCAGTGTTTGTATGTGTTGGTTTTATGCTGTTTTCTGCAGCAGTCTTTATACGAAGGACATCCTGATTGAACCAGGCAGGTATAATTCCTGCTATGGAGAGTGTGTCTTGGTCATTAATGATATTACAGGGATTTTTGACCTTGTTTTAACTTTTATTGCTCCAGTTTCTGTCATCATAGTTCTGTATATGAGAGTGTTTGTGGTGGCTGTGTCTCAGGCTCGTGCCATGCGCTCTCATGTTACAGCTGTCACACTTCAGCGTTCACTGAATCAAACAAACAGATCTGAGCTGAAAGCAGCCAGGACTCTTGGGGTTCTTGTTGTTGTGTTTCTGGCAAGTTTCTGTCCATATTACTGCTACACTCTTGTTGATGAAAATGTTGTCACTGATCCATCTGCATCTTTTGTGCTGATGGTCTATTATTTGAACTCTTGTCTAAATCCTTTGATCTATAGTTTGTTTTACCCCTGGTTTAGAAATGCTGTTAAACTTATCATCACTCTGCAGATATTCAAGTATGACACCCGTGAGGCAAACATACTATAGAAATATAATGAAACCTGCTCCACTAAGATTTTAAATCAGTTAACTGAAACATCCATTCTGGAAATGTGAAACTGCTTTCTACTGTATCAAATTGAACCCTGCATGGGATAGGGAAAAAAAGAAAGCACTCCTGAGATCCTGAGTTTTTAATTTAATTTAAATTTAAATTTAATTTTAATTTTAATTTAAGGCCATGCTCTTCCATGTCAGCTTTCATATAGATTGTCAGGACGTTGAACGGCTCTGTAAGAGATTGCCAGTAAAAGCTGTTATGAATGCAGCTTATATAACATTCATGTAGGTTACTGTTGGCCAAAAGTACGCTAAAACTAGACAGGCATGAAGTAAGCCAGGCATGAACCTGACTGACTGTCCTGCTCTTATGTCCTCACTCGACCCCCACCCCCCACCCACACACACACACACACACACACACACACACACACACACACACACACACACACACACACACACACACACACACACACATACACACACCACTATACAGGTCTGTATGGTTTAGAAGGACAGTTTTTCCAAACAGACTTGGCAGTAGTTTGGGTGGAATTCCCTTCTTAAGATCCTAGAGCTCTGGGAGTAAAATACTCTGAAAAATACTTTTTTTTTTTTTTTTTTTAGGTCACTTTAGGTTTTAGATACACTTTACAAAGTTTTACTCACAGCCCCCTAACAGAATTGTGGTTTATAGGGACAAAAAACTATGGGGTTTATGGGGACCAAAAAAAAAAAAAACCCACCATGAAGACTTTAAAGGGGACAATGATGTCACTTTTTAAATCACTTCTAATTAACATAAGTACGCAAGCCTGCCAACATCAAGCATTAGTGGAACAGTGATTTTAGTATGATTAATTTGAATCATAATTCATTTTTAATGCAGTAATATCAGCCCAACATTGCAGCGTGTAACATTAATGAATCAAAATGGAAAAAATCTTAAAAAAGAAACTGAATTGTGTCTTTGATACACATTTAGTTTCTCCAACAGCCTCTTTGCAGATATTCCTGTTTCACAGTCCCTTATATTTTCAAGTATTCAAGGATTCTTTGTCATTCGCATCACATTTGCATGCAGTGGAAGGAAATTCTATCCTCAGGACCCAGTGTTGCTCACCTAATAGTTATAACATTCAAGCAGAGGTGGAAAGTAACAAAGAACAAATACTTCATTACTTTACTTAAGTACCGTAGATTTTTCAGGGATCTGTACTTTACTTGAGTATTTATTTTTCTGATTACTTTTTACTATTACTCCCCACATTTTTACACAAATATATGTACTTTTTACTTTTTACATTTTTAAAACAAGCTTGTTACTTAAGGTTTAATGTATCTGAGAAATGTTTCCATTCCCGGTCAGCGCCGGCTCCTGATTGTGAGTGCTTTTTTTCTTGGAAGTCAGAGGAACTAGAGGGAAATGCTCCTGTATATGGAGGACCAAAATTGACATAATTCAAAATAAAAGCAGATATACCGTATTTTCCGGAGTATAAGTCGCACTTTTTTTCATAGTTTGGCTGGGGGTGCGACCTATACTCCGGAGCGACTTATATGTGAAATTTTATAACACATGAACCAAAATACTCCAGCCACTTGACATCTCCGTGAACTGCAGCTTTAAGGCAGTCTTGCGTAACCTGTGGGCGCAGTGGATGATTGACGGAGAGCACAGCTTCACGGCAACTGGGAGAATGCGCCACCCAACTTTCCTGGAAGTCATTGGATGGATCAAGAAAACATGGGCTTCAGTGACAACCAAACCATCCTGTTGGGATTCAGAAAGGCTGGAATAATTGGAACTGCAGCTGACAATGAGTCTGACGAAAGCGACACAGAAGAGGAAGCTGCGCTTCGTCTACGTACGGAGTGTGCGGAGTTGTTTAGAAGTGACACCGAGGATGAAGAATTCAATGGATTGATGGTTTGGTTAACTTGTTAGCATGTTCTTTATGCTATGGTTATCTGAATAACTGTTAATGTTACGTTAACATACCAGACACGTACTCTGTTTGTTGTGCATCATGTAGCTGAATGTGTTACGTTAGCATAACGTAGGCGTAACCGTGTTCGCCCTGTTCTTTAATCCATTATTATTTTAAATTGCCTTTCATGACGGAATTTCTGCTCTGAGTCTCGGATTCTATCAAATAACCCCCCCCCCCCCCCCCAAAAAAAAAAGTGCGACTTATAGTCCAGTGCGACTTATATATGTTTTTTCTTTCTTTATTATGCATTTTTTGGCTGGTGCGACCTATACTCCGGAGCGACTTATAGTCCGAAAAATACGGTGTTATATATATATATATATTATATATATATATATATATATATATATATATATATATATATATATCTGCTTTTATTTATTTTTTATTCACATTACAACCACAAACATAAATATATTTCACTGGAATTTAATGTGGAAGACCAACACAAAGTGGTATACAATTGTGAAGTGGAAAGAAAATTATACATGATTCAAAACAGTTTGTACTAATAAAAAACTGAAAAGTGCAGTGTGCAAAAGTATTCAGCCCCCTTGAGTCAATACTTTGTGGAATCACCTTTTGCTGCAATTACAGCTGCAATTCTTTTAGGGTGTGTCTTCACCAGCTTTGCACATCTAGTGACTGAAATTTTTGCCCATTCTTCTTTGCAAAACAGCTCAAGCTCAGTCAGATTAGATGGAGAGCGTTTGTGAACCAGAGTTTTCAGATCTTGCCGCAAATTCTCGATTGGGTTTAGGTCTGGACTTTGACTGGGCCATTCTAACACATGAATATGTTTGGTTTTAAACCATTCCATTGTAGCCCTGGCTTTATGTTTAGGGTCGTTGTCCTGCTGGAAGGTGAACCTCCGCCCCAGTCTCAAGTCTTTTGCAGACTCCAACAGGTTTTCTTCCAAGATTTGCCCTGTATTTGGCTCCATCCATCTTCCCATCAACTCTGACCAACTTCCCTGTCCCTGCTGAAGAGAAGCAGCCCCAGAGCATGATGCTGCCACCACCATATTTGACATATTTGTTCCACATGTTTGCTGTGTCCCCAACATGGCTTCTGGCAAACTGCAAACAGGACTTTTTATGGTTTTCTTTTAACAATGGCTTTCTTCTTGCCACTGTTCCATAAGGACCACATTTGTGCAGTGCACGACTAATAGTTGTCCTGTGGACAGATTCCCCCACCTGAGCTGTGGATCTCTGCATTTGCTCCAGAGTCACCATGGGCCTCTTGGCTGCATCTCTGATCATTGCTCTCCTTGTTCAGCCTGTAAGTTTAGGTGGACGGCCTTGTCTTGGTAGGTTTACAGTTGTGCCATACTCTTTCCATTTCCGGATAATGGATTGAACAGTGCTCCGTGAGATGTTCAAAGCTTGGGAAATCTTTTTATAGCCTAAGCCTGCTTTAAATTTCTCCACAACCTTATTCCTGACCTGTCTGGTCTTTGGACTTCATGATGCTGTTTATGCCCCAATATTCTCTTAACCAACCTCTGAGGCTGTCACGGAGCAGCTGTATTTGTACTGAGATTAGATTACACACAGGTGGACTCTTTTTAGTCATAAGCAGTCATCAGGCAACTTCTGAATGCAAATAGTTGCACTCAGAGAAAAGGGGGCTGAATACTTTTGCACACCACACTTTTCAGTTTTTTATTTGTAAAAAATGTTTTGAATCATGTATAATTTTCGTTCCACTTCACAATTGTATACCACTTTGTGTTGGTCTTCCACATTAAATTCCAATGAAATATATTTATGTTTGTGGTTGTAATGTGACAAAATATGGAAAAGCTCAAGGGGTATGAATACTTTTGCAAGTCACTGTATGTAGGCAGGGTTTTTAGCACCTCTGAATTCAGCAGTCTAGCACATTGGTGGGAAACATCAGGCAGTCTAATCCCATCATCCTCCTTACCATCTTCCTCTTCCTCTGAGGGAAGAGTGACTATAGAAACTGACGTTAGAGAGGATGTGGTTTGGTCATTCAAGGGAGTTGAGGGAGACACAACAGACTCACTTGTGGGCTCAGTAGAGGATTACTTCCTTGCATAATACAGCTTCAGCACGTTGAGATGACACAAGCAAGTCTGACGTTTCCTGTCAGGGGTTTTAATCGCATAATCTCTATCACTTACTTTCTGCTGCACTACGTAGGGACCAGAAAAACGAGCAGAGAGAGCAGAACCAGGGGTCGGAAGCAAAACCAGAACCTCATCACCTGGGTTGAATGATCTAGGGATGGCTTTTTTATCATACTGCTGCTTCATAGTGATCTGAGCAGATGAAAGAGCTCCCAGGGCTGCTGACCGAGTATGATACAAATGTTCGTGGAACTGTGAAACGTAGTCCAAAACATTAGTTTTAACAGAGTGCTCAGGTGACAGAAATTGTTCTTTCAGCAGCTTTAGAGGACCCTGCACTGAATGACCAAAAACAAGTTCCGCAGGGCTAAAACCAGGGGATTCTTGTTTAGCTTCTCGTATTGTAAATACCATTAAGGGCACTCCCTCATCCCAGTCATTACCGGTGTCTAAACAATACTTCTGCAATATAGATTTAAGAGTCTGATGCCACCTTTCCAGAGCTCCCTGTGACTCGGGGTGATAGGCACTAGAAACAATGTGCTGAACACCTAGCGTTTGCGTGACCTGTTTAAAGAGTTTAGATAGAAAATTGATGCCTTGATCTGTCTGTCTACTTTTGGAAGGCCAAAGGTGGTAAAAAACGTTGTCAAGGCCTTGACAACTAGAGGAGCTGTATTTCATCTGAGAGGGATTGCTTCAGGGAAGCGTGTTGCAGTGCACATTACTGTTAGCAGGAATTGATTACCAGCTTTTGTTTTTGGCAGTGGGTCAACACAGTCAACAATCACATGCTCGAAGGGTTCGCCAAGTGCTGGAATAGGATGGAGGGGTGCAGGAGGGACTACCTGGTTTGGCTTTCCTGAAATCTGGCAGATTTCATAGGAGCGGCAAAACTGCACCACATCCCCCTTCAATCTAGGCCAAAAAAAAATTGCTGAGGACCTTGCTGTAAGTCTTTGTGACTAGGGATGTCACGATACCACTTTTTTATGTCCGATACCGATATTTTACATTTGGATATCGCTGATACCGATACAAATCCGATCTTTTTTGTATTATTATTTTTAAAATTAGTTTTTAAATGCCTGGATCAATTTTACATAAGTCAACAGTCTCTCACACAACAAAACTGAAATCTTTTAGTTGTCCCACTTACAAGACTAAGGACCAGGGGGGCAGAGCTTTTCAGGCAGTGGCACCAAATCTCTGGAACTGTTTACCACTCTATCTCCATTTAGCTGACTCTAGCCTCTTTCCCACCAACAGGGTTTCGGAGCCGGTGCCTTTATTTGAACTGTTAGGCAGGTTTTCCACCGCGGAAGCACTCGGTGCTCGGCCGAAAAACGGGTTCAACTCCGGCCCCGCAAACTAGCTGGTCTCAAACCAAGAACGCATGACGAAAGCGGCAGAAGGGCGTGACTCTGCCATCTCAACATCAAGTTTTCTACCATATTACATGTGTATTACACGAGAAAAGCGAAGCGATTTTCACGGCTGTGAATTAGGTTGGGCTCTAA
Source organism: Archocentrus centrarchus (assembly GCF_007364275.1). Taxonomy (NCBI): domain Eukaryota; kingdom Metazoa; phylum Chordata; class Actinopteri; order Cichliformes; family Cichlidae; genus Archocentrus; species Archocentrus centrarchus. The sequence continues at coordinate 31,544,273 of NC_044366.1, forward strand.
GGCTGAACTTGCTGCTTTGTATCAGTTCATATCACAGATAAAAGGACACAAAGTGCGTACTTGTTGTCTTGCTCTAATGGCTGTCTGTGTTTCCCTCTGTGCTGCACACAGATGCTGCAGTAGTTTGGTTTGGACCGTAAAACGTATTTGCAGCAAGGAGAGCATGTTCTCCCATGTTTGTGCGCTTTGGCTTCCATGTCCAGACGATGACCCACCCATACTCATACGTAAAGGAGCAGTTCACAGAAACGCGATGGAAACGTGTGCCCATTCTTAAGCGTTTTGCCGGTTCATTGGGAACAGCACGAGCACTGGCACACGAACCGGCTCTTCGGCGGTGGGAAAGTAGGATCTGTGGCATCTTTTAAAAAACAGCTGAAAACTTTTCTATTTAACCAGACTTTCTGTTGACTTTATTTTTATTCTTTTTCTTTTAATATGGTAATGTTATGTTTTAACATGGTGTTTTATCTGTTTTTTTTTTTTTTTTGATATTGTGTTTTAATTATTGTACAGCAGTTTGTGACTTTTTGTCTGTGTAAAGCGCTATTCAAATAAACTTTACTTACTTACAACAATTGCTCCATCACCTGAATCCTGTTGCTCCTAAGTGAGAACGTGATGCATTGGCTTATGGTATGTTGCAAATTTCATTAGGGCTGCAACTACAGTAATCCCTCACTTATCGCAGGTGTTACGTTCCAGGACCACCCGCGATAAGTGAAAATCCACGAAGTACGCACGCTATATTTATTTTAATACTTATACATTATTTTAGTAGTTATACACTATTTTTAATTTTTTATAAACCCTCCCCACACACTTATACACCAAATATATATGTAGCCCTGTAGGAAATGGACATAAATAAGTTGATTGAATGTGGTTAAATGCATTTATGTGAATGTTAAAATTTCAAATGTTAAGGTGTTAAGATAATTAATTTGCCATAAATATTCTATTTTATTTGTTTATTTCATTTGTTGTGAAGGAAAGCCAATCTAGTGTTTCATTTTAGTCACCTGTTTCTGTACTGGCTGCTGATTGGAGGTGGTGTGAGTGTGCGCGAGGGAGAAGGAAAGAGAGAGACCCGAGAAGAGAGGTGCGCTAGACTTTGACTGAAAAAGTGAAAGTTTTATGGAGAGTTAAACTGGTACTCCGTGTTCGGACATCGGCCAGGTGGACGGAAGGAGGACAGTTTAATTTGGCGCAGCCTACGCCTGTAAGTGTTTGGACTTGAAAGTCGTGGTTTGCTCGCTGGATAATCGAGCGGAAATTAGCCGCGCTGACCGTCTGGAAAGCTGCGGTTGGCTAGCCCGGCTAATCGCTACAGGACTCAGCTGACTCTTACCGCACACAGACAAAAGAGGATCCCAGATAGCGCTCTGAGCTACCTATAGTTCAGAGTTCCTCTGGCTACGCGGGAAACGGCGACCAGACGGGTATTCCCTGTGCTTCTTGCCTGTGTGGGACAACGTGGACTGAACGTTTGCACCGCCATATTGGAAAAAGGTACTGTTGGCTTATTATTTTATTTTGGCTCTAATTGAGTGAAAGGACCGCAAAGTTTCTGGTCTCACCGTACCCGAGCTCCGAATCAGGCCTGCAACGGGTTTGTTTTGTTTAATAACATTATTTGGGACTGTTGGGTGTGGGGATACATGTATATTTGAACCGTTAATTGACCTGAAAGAACTGAAATATTGATTTAAGTGTGGTTTTGGTGGTTTTCTAATTAAAGTGTGGTATTGTTAATTCCAATTGTAGAGTGTGTGATGTTATAGTGGTTAAGTAATTAATGTCGTTGAATACGAACTCAGGGCCCATTCATACCGATCAGTAGTATGTGGGTTACATAAATGGAGGCACCGCTGGGATTGTGTTATATTTGATGTGTATAAAAACAAAAAAAAAAAATGTATTGAGTTTCTAACTGTATTACATGAGGGAATGTTAATAGAGGATCTTTGACATGGATACCAACCTAGTGACCAGATTGAAGAACTGGTGTAGTGGAGAGACATTAGATGAAAATCATGCTTTACTGACTGTAGTTCCAGAGCACACAGAGATTGCGCAGATAGAAGATGCACTACAGACTATCAAGTGTTTTGGGCGCGTAAGAGTCAGAGGACGAATGCTAAGTGACAGAGACAATCAAGTGTTAGTGCTTTGTGAGTGTCGACAAAAAGTGACTGACTCAGCAGTCCCAAAAGAAGTTCGCTCTCCCGATGGATTGACAGCATGGCCAATTTGTGTAGTAGCTGAAACTCCTGGGGTTGAGGAAGATTTTGCTGGTAAACTGAAAGCTCTGTTGGAGGCTGAAGGAAAGTCTGCCGAGGATGTGCAAGCTTTATTGGCTGGATCACAGCCAGTGTCTCCTACTGAGTCCATCTTGCGTGCTGTTGGTGACCTGCTGGACAAAACAGTTAAACCGTCCCCAGAGAATGCAGGACACCGACGCCTGAGAATTTTTTCAGGTAACATCCCCACCCCAGCGGGTGAGGAACAATTTGACCACTGGTTAGAGCAAGCATACCTGCTGGTCGAAGAGTGTCCTGGCTCTCCAAAAGAAAAAAGGAGGAGAGTCATAGAGAGTTTAAAGGGGCCAGCGTTAGATGTGATAAAAGCAGTGCGTTTATCTGATCCGGATGTGACCCCTGAAGGATGTTTAGAGGCGTTAGAGAGTGCCTTTGGACTGGCAGAGTCCGGAGATGACTTGTATTTTGCCTTTAGACTGTTGCAGCAACAACCTGGGGAAAAGTTGTCTGATTTTCTCCGCAGGTTAGAGCGTGCTTTGACAAAAGTTGTACAAAGAGGTGGTATCCCAGTTAACAGTATGGACACCGCACGTGTTGAGCAGCTACTTAAAGGTGCAGTAGATGCTGACTTAATGCTAATTAACCTCCGTCTTAGAGAGAGGAGGACCAAACCCCCAACCTTCCTTGAACTACTGCGAGAAATTCGCATAGAGGAAGAATATGAAGCTTCCAGAGTTAAGCTGAACCGCTCAGTGAGCTCGGTTCAAGTTAAGCCACAAGCTGACAACAGGCAATCTGAGATACAGAGCCTGAAAGCAGAACTCAAAGAAGTAAAAGCCATGTTTGCAGCACTTGCTACCCATTCTCCTGCAGAAACAGAGAAGGGTGAAAAGCAGTTGGATAGCAGAGAGCTAGCTTCAGAGAATAATGTGGACCCTGAAGTGGTTGCCCTAAAGAAACAAGTGAAGCAGTTGCAAAAGAAAGTAGGTACACGGCTGTCCTGTCAGGCGGGAGCTTCTCCAACTGTGATGGCGGTGGGGACTCCATCAGCCAGGCAGTCACCTGACTCAGAAGAACACTTTTGTTACCGCTGTGGGGAAAATGGCCACATAGCGCCAAAGTGTAACAAGCCTGAGAACCAGAGCAAGGTTATTCAGAGACTCCTTGGAGTTCTCAAGAAAACCAGGGGTAAACCCCAACCAGCTACAGGTAAAACCATCCCCGAAGAAGTGGCTGGTACAGTTAGGAAAAGTGCAGTGGACGTGTTGGAGTCCCATGGGCTTCCAGAAGGCCTGATTGGGCCACCATCTTTAGAGCCACTGAAAGTCAATGGGCACCTGTGTAATGCATTATTAGACAGCGGCTCAAGAGTCAGCATAATCTTTGAGTCTTGGTACCAGAGATACTTATCAGATATCCCTATTCACCCTGTGAGTCGGCTAAACATTTGGGGATTGAGTGATTCAAGCTACCCATATCGTGGCTATGTGGTGGTGGACATAGAGTTTCCAAAGAAAGTAGTGGGAGCACCAACCACTATGTCAGTCCTAGCACTGATATGTCCTGACCCCCCAGGCCCTGACCAGACTCCAGTGATTTTAGGAACCAATGCCAGTGCCAACCTTCCCAAGAGGCTAGCCCAGCTCTGTGAGGGTACCTCAGGTGTGTCTGTTTCACCCTTGATGGTGCACAGCGCTTGCCCTGAGGAAGAAGATGATGATGATGAAGTAGGGTGTGTCAAGTGGCAGGGTCCTGGTTCTCTTGTGCTACCTGCAGGGAGCAGCTGTAAAGCAACCTGTAAAGTTGAGCTAAAACAGCCCTTGCCTCATGAGATCTTGATGGTAGAAGCTTCTTCTACCAACCCTCTTCCCGCTGGTGTATTGTTACAGTCCATGACAATCCCAAGCAATGCTGTGGATGCTAACCAGTTCACAGTTCTTCTGCAAAACGAGTCACTTAAAGACATAACGATTCCAGCTGGCACCACCTTAGGCTGTCTGTGCACGACTGATGTTGTTACAACCGTGTCAGAACAACAGCTGGTGTCTGAGGGATTTGACATCAGTCTTATCAACTTTGGCTCATCTCCTGTTCCAGAGGAGTGGAAAGCCAGGCTCCGTCAAAAATTGTCTGAAAGGGCCGATGTATTCTCTTCTCATGAACTTGATGTGGGGTTAGCCAGAGATGTAGAGCATACAATTCGTCTGTCAGACCCGCGACCATTTCGTGAGCGGTCCAGACGCATTGCTCCAGCTGATATTGATGATGTGCGTCGTCACATACAGAGGTTATTGGCAGCAGGCATAATTAAGGAGTCTAGGAGTCCTTATGCCTCTCCAATTGTCATTGTTCGAAAGAAAAACGGAGAAGTCAGAATGTGCATTGATTACCGCACACTCAACAGCCGCACTGTGCCTGATCAATACACAACCCCCCGGATTGATGAAGTTCTGGATTGTCTATCTGGAAGCAAATGGTTTTCCGTCCTGGACTTAAGGAGTGGCTACTACCAGATAGCCATGAAGGAGGAGGACAAAGAGAAAACCGCTTTCATATGTCCGCTAGGTTTCTATCAGTTTGAGCGGATGCCTCAAGGCATCACTGGAGCTCCTGCGACCTTCCAAAGGTTGATGGAGAGGGTCGTCGGTGACATGAACTTGCTCCAGGTACTAGTTTACCTGGACGACTTAATAGTGTTTGGAAAGACACTAGAGGAGCACGAAGAGAGACTCCTGAAAGTGTTGGACAGACTCAACGAGGCAGGACTCAAGGTTTCACTTGACAAATGTCAGTTCTGTCAGACGCAAGTCAAGTATGTGGGTCACATAGTGTCAGCAGAAGGTGTCGCAGCCGACCCCGGCAAAGTGGAGGCTGTCGTGAACTGGCCCAGGCCACACAACCTTAAGACCTTGCGATCATTTCTAGGGTTTTGTGGATACTATCGGAGGTTTATCCACAATTACTCAGCTATTGTCCGCCCTTTGACAGACCTCACTAAAGGGTACGCCCCAACTCAGAGGGGAAGGAGACCCAAGACAGGGCAGAATCATGCCTATTTGGATGAGAGGGATCCCTTTGGAGACAGATGGGATCAAGTGTGCACCGAGGCATTTGAAGCTATTAAAACCTGCCTCACGAATGCACCAGTTCTAGCCTTTGCCGACCCTAGTAAGCCATATGTGCTGCATGTGGATGCTAGCCTGTCAGGTCTTGGTGCAGTTTTGTATCAAGAGCATCCTGAAGGGCTTCGGCCGGTTGCATTTGCCAGCCGTAAACTCAGTTCATCAGAAAAGAATTATCCCATCCATCAGCTGGAATTTCTCTCTCTTAAGTGGGCCGTGGTTGAGAAATTCCACGATTATCTCTATGGAGTCCGCTTTACAGTGTACACTGATAACAACCCACTAACCTATGTCCTTACGTCAGCAAAACTCAATGCGACAGGACATAGATGGTTGTCAGATTTGTCAGTGTATGACTTTGACATTGTTTACCGACCTGGCAGAAACAACATTGATGCTGATCTGTTGTCCCGGATGGAGCCAGGAGAAAGGAAGACAGAAATGCGAAACATCTCTCAGGAGAGTGTTAAGTCTATTTGCCAGAGAGTTGGTGGCCTTAATTCTCCTGAGGACTCACCAAGATACGCGCAGCAGCTTGGAGCCCATCCAGATTGTGTGCCTGATGCTTACACCTTTTCTACAAACTTGGAGTTGAACAATCTGAGGCAATTGTCCAAGCCTGAGCTAATGGCAGCACAGGAACAAGATCCTGTAATAAGACCAACCATTGAGGCCATAAAAAGTGGCAGATGGCCAGATGAGATCAAGACAAACCCAGACTTACTTGCCATGAAACGAGAAATGGGAAAGTTGATTATGAAAGACAGACTCCTTCACCGACTGAGTATAAGTCCTGCAGGAGAAAAGACTTACCAACTGGTGCTACCTGCTGAATTCAGAGCTGTGGTGCTGAAATCCATGCATGATGACTTAGGTCATATGGGCGTGGAAAGGACAGTTGATATGCTCCGAAGCAGATTCTTCTGGCCCAAGATGTCTGTCGAGGCAGAACACTACATAAAAAACTGTGGAGAGTGCCTCTTGAGGAAAACTCCATGCCAAAGAGTGGCACCACTGCACCAAATAGTCAGCACAGGGCCGATGGAGTTGGTCTGTATTGATTTCCTGTCCATGGAGCCTGACTCCAAAGGAATAAGTAATGTGCTAGTGATCACAGACCATTTCACAAGATATGCCCAAGCATTTCCAACCAAAAACCAGAAGGCTCTCACAGTCGCCAAGGTTTTGGTGGAGAAGTATTTTGTGCACTACGGTTTGCCAGCCCGGATTCATTCAGATCAGGGACGAGACTTTGAGTCGAGACTCATTAAGGAAATGCTGAAAATCCTTGGCATACGGAAGTCGCGGACTACTCCGTACCATCCTCAGGGTGATCCTCAGCCCGAACGATTTAACAGGACCTTGTTGTCAATGCTAGGGACTCTGAAGCAGGAAAAGAAGCGGCAATGGAGTCAGTATGTTACACATCTTGTGCACGCTTATAACAGCACTAAATGTGATGCTACCGGATATTCGCCGTACTTCTTGATGTTTGGAAGAGAAGCTAGACTTCCAGTGGATGTGTGTTTTGGGACACATCTAAATGAAAGGGCAGAACATCAGCACTCTTCCTATGTCACCAAACTGAAGGAGGATTTGCAGAAGGCTTATGAGCTGGCTGCAGAAGCCTCTGGCAAGTCGCACTTGAGAAACAAGAGGACTTATGACAAGAGACTTGTGGCCCAGACTCTAGAGCCAGGTGACAGAGTGTTGGTGAGAAATCTTGGAATAAAAGGGAAACACAAGCTTGAGAATCGCTGGTGTGACGTTCCCTATGTTGTTGTGGCCAGAATGCCAAACTTGCCGGTCTACAAAGTAAAATCCCAGAATGGCAAGGACAGAGTCAGGACATTACATAGGGATAATCTTCTTCCTATAGGAGACTTAGTGCGAATCCCAATGATGGAGTACTCGCAGGATGCATCCAATAAGCGAGCAAAGAGATTAGACAGCCAGAAGCGGCCTGAGAGGGTTAGCACCCATCATTCCATACAAAGTGAAGGGGTGAGTTCAAGTGAGTCATCTGATTTTGAGGGTGGTTTGCCATCTAGACCCTATAGGACTTATTTTGAGAAAATGGTTCAGAGGAGGGATGACACTGTGAGTAGAGGGGAACAGGTGGGAGACTGCATTCCACTGAGTGACAACTATTCTGACCGACCAGATCATTCTCCTGTAGACTCTGACCGTGACACTGACCATGAAGCCAGCACTGAGCCTGACGATGGTTCGAACAGTGATGAAGGTGTAAGACAGTCTAGTAGCCCTGGCTCAAGACTACCTACAAAGAGGACTAGGCCCAAAAGGTCAGTGAAACCAGTAGTAAGGTTGACCTATGATAAACCAGGAAAATCTCGAGATCAACCATTGACTATTGTACACAGAGGTATTGTGATACAGATTGGAAAGGGCTAAAAAGACAGCTAATGTTAAACACTTTACCCATTTCCTGTTACCATGCAGTTCATTAAGTTACTTAAGATGTTAGTCTGCTGAGGACATCAGACATGTTGATGGGGGAGGGTGTAGCCCTGTAGGAAATGGACATAAATAAGTTGATTGAATGTGGTTAAATGCATTTATGTGAATGTTAAAATTTCAAATGTTAAGGTGTTAAGATAATTAATTTGCCATAAATATTCTATTTTATTTGTTTATTTCATTTGTTGTGAAGGAAAGCCAATCTAGTGTTTCATTTTAGTCACCTGTTTCTGTACTGGCTGCTGATTGGAGGTGGTGTGAGTGTGCGCGAGGGAGAAGGAAAGAGAGAGACCCGAGAAGAGAGGTGCGCTAGACTTTGACTGAAAAAGTGAAAGTTTTATGGAGAGTTAAACTGGTAATCCGTGTTCGGACATCGGCCAGGTGGACGGAAGGAGGACAGTTTAATTTGGCGCAGCCTACGCCTGTAAGTGTTTGGACTTGAAAGTCGTGGTTTGCTCGCTGGATAATCGAGCGGAAATTAGCCGCGCTGATCGTCTGGAAAGCTGCGGTTGGCTAGCCCGGCTAATCGCTACAGGACTCAGCTGACTCTTACCGCACACAGACAAAAGAGGATCCCAGATAGCGCTCTGAGCTACCTATAGTTCAGAGTTCCTCTGGCTACGCGGGAAACGGCGACCAGACGGGTATTCCCTGTGCTTCTTGCCTGTGTGGGACAACGTGGACTGAACGTTTGCACCGCCATATTGGAAAAAGGTACTGTTGGCTTATTATTTTATTTTGGCTCTAATTGAGTGAAAGGACCGCAAAGTTTCTGGTCTCACCGTACCCGAGCTCCGAATCAGGCCTGCAACGGGTTTGTTTCGTTTAATAACATTATTTGGGACTGTGGTGTGTGGGGATACATGTATATTTGAACCGTTAATTGACCTGAAAGAACTGAAATATTGATTTAAGTGTGGTTTTGGTGGTTTTCTAATTAAAGTGTGGTATTGTTAATTCCAATTGTAGAGTGTGTGATGTTATAGTGGTTAAGTAATTAATGTCGTTGAATACGAACTCAGGGCCCATTCATACCGATCAGTAGTATGTGGGTTACATATACATTACTGTACAACACGTACTACGCATGTGAAGAACGAGTACTGCAAAAATCCGCGAAACAGCGAAAATACTGCAATAAATATTTTACACTAATATTGATTGAAAACCTGTGAAACAGCGAGTCCGTGAAAAGGGAACCGCGAAGTAGCGAGGGATTACTGCATTGATTATTTTAGCAATCGAGTATTCTATCGATTATTCCATCGATTACCCGACTAACTGGATAAGAAATACTTTTTTCGTATTAACAGTTCATCTGCATATTTTAACTTCCATACTGCAGTTTTTTCTGTGCAAAACAAACAGGGTGGCTGAAGCAGGTACAAAAATCTCTTTTCTTCACTTACTGATCAGTTGATTGATGAAGGACCTCCAGCTGTTTCTCAGTAAAGATTTAATGGAGGTTACAGAGGGAAAAGCTTCATTTGGACGCTAGAAAAACATTAAGTCCGCTCCATCTGAGCTCACCGGCTCCGCCTCTTTGCGCTTGTGCAGACAGACTGCAAGTAAACAGCTGACTGCTGTTGTGTTATCAGTGTTTATTTTGAAAAATCTTGTAATTAGGGGTGGGACTCGATTAAAAAAATTAATCTAATTAATTAGGAGCTTTGTAATTACTTAATTGAAATTAATCGCATTTTAATTACATTTAAATATTTAACATGATAAATATTAATTTAAGTTTGGTTGATGAATGAATCAATATACATAAGCTTAAACTTCAAAATTTTGTTTATTTTCCCACCAGTCTACTACACAGACCAACCAAGGGTGGAAGTTCTCCTGTGATAAGCAAACTCCTGAAATTAAAGTTAAGCATCATAACTGGAGAGTTTCAGTCAACATTAATGTTTCACTTAATATAGTTGGAAATTAATCATTCACTCAGCTGTATTCCTTGATGTTGAAATGTGTCATGCTTATTTTAACAGCTTATTTTGAATTGAAACCAAAAATGAAACCACAAAAAGGAGCAAAAGTTCGTTCTACCAGCTGCTTTTCCACAACTGTGCTTCGCACTCACAGTTGCTAGGTGACATGAGCTACGCAGAGGTGAGGGCAGGCGACGCTGATATGAAGGCTAGCCGCTCACTTCCGGCCTTTGCGGTCTTCGTGGGCTGCGAAGGACCCAGTCTACGTGGGCCGGGTCCTTCGAACTCGTGCACTGAGAAACATTCCATGGTGCAAAGTGCGATTAAAATGCGTTAAAATTTTTAATTCGTTATTTTCCCCGTAATTAATTAATCGAAATTAACGCGTTAAAGTCCCACCCCTACTTGTAATGCTTTATATTCACAAGCATTCTCCTAAATACGTTTCTACTGCAGGTCTATATTTAGTCACTAATCAGGGATTAAAGTATCAAAAATATTTTTTTTTTTTTTTTTTTTTTTTTTTTAGCCTGTCATGTCTGGCATCTTTCACAATCGGAATGATGATCCGAATGCACTGATGTACCAAACATATTTGCTTTGACAAGAACAGCTCTATATGTTTCCTATAGGCTCTTCTTGTTAATGTTTGCAATTTTATTTTTATTTATTTATCTTTTTATTTAGTTATTCATGCCAAGTCTGACAGGCAACAAGGAAGGGGCAAGAACAAGAGGTGGGGGGGAGAAAAGGGGGGGGGGGGGGGGGGGGGGGGGAGAAAAGGAAGAAAGGAGATAGAAAAAAAAAAATAAATAAAAAATAAAAAAAAATAAAAGGGGTTGATATACTCACACACACACACACACACACACACATCCATACACACACCCATATGCACCTACATATACACACACACACAAACACACACACACAAGTTTATTGTTTGTAGTAATGTGTGTGTATGCGCCTTTGTCATGCAATGTATTCGATAATGAGGGCGAGAAACTGCAACCATGCCCCCCGCGATCCAGAGGTAGATAGGGAAGGACCCAGGGGACCCAGGCCATCCACAGCACAGGAGCTCAGAAGACTTGGGGCCACACATCCCGATGGCAACCGCGTACACTCCCCAGAAGAGGAAGGAGGGAGGCTACAGACGGAACCCCCACAATCCAGGGGCTAGAGTCCAGAGAGCCAGAGACGACGGGCAGCCCACCCCCCCCGGCAGGCCGGCACCCCCAGCACGAGCCAGGCATGCGGCCCCCGAGGCCCCAAGCGCCCGAGAGCAGCCCGACACCCGGCAGAGCCCCCCCAGGCGCCAAAGAGGCCCAAGCCACCCCCAGGTCACGGCCGCCAAGGGAGCAGGCCAAAAACCATGCCGAGACATCCGGCCACACATCCCGGGACCCACGGGCACCCACACCCCAGGGGCGGCAGTGACGACCAGTGGGGTCGTTTTTTTTCCCCATCAAAAAAAATATTTTTTGATGGGGAAAGGGTCCTTCTGGTACTGGACGGTCACAAGTGCTAATAGCTGCGCTCGCTAGCAGTATGTCCGGGAGCTGAAGTAGAGAAAGAAATAACAGCTGAAATTCTCAGCACAGCGAGCACAACACACAAACATGACAGAGAGCGGTGGAGGCATGGAAAAACATGTCAGCGATGATCGCTCAGTGTCAAAGGGAATCCGTCGCAGCGACGGAGAACTTTATAGAATCTGAGGAGGGTTTTTTCTGACTCCTGATCCCCCCACTCCATTCCAGTAGGTGGTGGTAATGCAGCTCTAAGCTGGTTTGTTCAACCGCAGACCCACAAGAAGAAGACGATGACCGAAAACTGTAATGCAGCTAATGTGGGTCGGATCGGATTGCATTTTTTATTTATTTCCGATATCCGATCGAGTAATCTAGGCCAGGATCGGACCAATACCGATACTGAATATCAGATCGGTGCATCCCTATTTGTGACCCCAAGGTGACCAGAGAATGGGTGATCGTGTGCCAGGGACAAAACATGCTGGCAATAGTCAACAGGAACCACAATCTGGTACACTGTACACCAATCACACACTGTATCTTCCAGACCCACGTTACCCTCAGACTTTATTATAATTGCTGAGTGGGAGGTCCACTTGCGCATGAGGACCCCATCCTGCAAGAAATAGGTGCATGAACAACTTCGGCCTCCTCTTTGAGACAGTGAAGTAAAACATTTAGTCAAAGAGGGGTCAGCTCTCTGGGCAGCAGTGAGGGAGTCACTTGTTGCAGGCAATTTTAGCGAAAGTGTGCTGAGGGGTTTCAATTCTAAAACCTGTTTCGACTCCACACACCCTGTAGCATCAGACATGTTGCCATCTGAACCTAATAGGGCTCCAGTCAATGCTGATGACATAAATGAATCTGCCAAATCTTCCTCTGCCATGTGTCTACTCTGAGCCCTGGTCAGAGCACTAGCAGATAAGATAAAGGTATAACATGTTGACAAATCATCCGAAGTTATTTCTGGGGTGTCTGAATATTCAGGTGCAGGATATACTTTCCCAACGGCAATATCATTACCCATGATAAGCTCAACACCTTTGATAGGAAAAGAGGGCCTTATGGCAACATCAAAGAACCCACTAACCAACTTAGACCCGATGTAGAGCCGCTGGCACATAACCCACTTCCACCCCTTGTACCAGTGTAGAAGCATGACAAGAGGATGACTCAAGGGCAACACATTATCAATGACCGAGACCCACCAGTATCTCTCAAAATTCTTATAGGTCGCTCATCCTGTGGCTTAACCGTTAGGGACACAGATCCCTCACTAATGAATGGATCAAAACATGGATCAGGACTTTCATTCTGTCTCTCCTTACTATCCTGGATTTGAACAGTTTTGATCAACCCAACCCATTTTGTTTGCTTGACCTCAGCTGATTGATGCTTCCACTTTAAAGCTAAACAGTCAGCAACAACATGGCCCTGCTTATGACAATAATAACATTCCCATTCAGTTTTTGAAGCAGAGGAAAACTGTTTATGCTTCAGGGATGGGAAATCTTTCTTCTGAGAAGGTCACATTTATTAGCAAACACACTTTTATGGGTTAAAACAAATTCATCAGCAGTTACTGCAGCAGCCTTTAAAGTTGATACCTTCTGTTAATTCAAGTGAACCACAACTCTTTCAGGAATATAGTTTTTAAAATCTTCCAGCAGTACCAACTCCCGCAAGTGCATCCCAGTCAGAAACCTTACTTGCTGCACACCATCTATCCAAGAGAGTTGGCTTCTCACTAACAAACTCCACAAAAGTTTGATTTGTAGTTTTCTTATGGTTATGAAAGCGTAACCATAAGGTGCTTCTGGCACCAGTACAAGGGCAGCGAGGATAGTGGACTTGACAACATCATACTGCAAACTATCCTCAAGTGACAAAGCGGAGCATGCTTCTTGGGCTTTTCCTAACAATTTACACTGAAGTAGCAGGGGCGAAAACTCCTTGTGCCAATGCAATGAAGTAGCAACACGTTCAAACACAGTGAAATAGGTGTCATCCTCTGACTCACAAAACACTGGCACCAACATAAACATTAAATGAGCCTGGGCCAGCTGAAGAAATCCTAGATCCTATGTAAGACCCTATGGTAGGTTCTGTGGAAGGGCCTGGATCATGCATAGTGGAGCCAGAAATAACAGATGGAGGCTGAGGCTAAGCAGCAGGATTGGAACTCTGTGCCTGTAGTTCTAGCTGGCGCAACCTGATTTCCTTATCAGCCTGCAACTCCAGCTCCAATTTCCGGAGTTCAAACTCTGCCTGATGGGCTTGGGCTTTATCTTGGGCTTCTAGCTGTAATTTTGTCAAATGTACTTTAAGAAGTGCTTCCTCCTTCACTCGAGGGGAGTGAGAAGGACTAACAGGAGTAGACTGAGTGGTTATTTGTGAAACTATAGGTGGCGACTCAGAATGTAACATGTGGCTGCAAGGTGGTTGGTGCCTGTCATGGTAATCCTCGAACCAGATGGTGGTCACTAGAGGTGAAGGGAGCCATCGAGCTTAAGAAGGAAGACTATCGGGCTTGGTTTGCCTGTGGGACTCCGGAGGCAGCTGACGAGTACCGGCAGGCCAAGTGTAACGAGGCTCTGGTGGTGGCCGAAGTAAAAACTTGGGTGTGGGAGGAGTTCTATGAGGCCATGTAAAAAGACATTCAGATGGCCTCGAAGTGATTCTGGCAAACCAGGGGTCTCCAAACTTGCGGCCCGCATCCGTCCCCACCCACTTCCAGTCCGCGAATTGATGTCAAAAATAACATACAGTTTGGCCCTTTAAGTTACTTTTTTGACATTTTGCTTAACCCTCTTAATTGGAGGGGAAGGCGAAATGTCAAAAAAGTAACTTAAAGGGCCAAACTGTATGTTATTAAGTTTGGAGAACCCTGTGGTAAACTGTCAGGCAACTCAGGAGGGAAAGTGGTGCTCTACTTGCATGGTCTGTAGTGCAGGTGGAGTGCTGCTGACTTAGACTATACTTAGACTAAGGAATACTGAGGACCTCCTGAAACCCACTGACACGCCTTCTGTAGTGGAAGCAGAGTCTGGGCCCCTGAGGTGGACGAGATTCGCCCTGAGTTCCTGAAGGCTCTGGATGTTGTAGGGCTGTCTTGGTTGAACGCCTCTGCAACATTGCGTGGAGATCTGGGACAGTGCCACTAGACTGGCAGACCGGGGTGGTGGTCCCCATCTTTAACCTGTTAACTGGCAAGGGCCCGCCCCCGGGCCCTCTGTAGCGATTTCCGACTTTGAAGCCTCATAGCGTCACAGTAACGCTGCCGTTCGCCCTCACGATGCTTTTATATGACAGACTAGACCCTCAGAATTCGATTGACACCTCATTTAGCCAATCATGTTATGAAATGGATTTTCCAGAGCCAATAATATCCAGAGAGCGTCATGTGACATTTAAGGACATGCCCCCAAATGTTCTCCAATCGTTCTTATTGGTCAACTCTAACCTGAAATCTAAAACCACAGATGGATAGCCAATAAAATTCCCGACACGTGGGTATATGGCACTATGGGGTGTGTTTTCACATGAAGGCATAAACTCCCTGCGTATTCAGTGCGTATTTGCTGCGTCCTCCATGCGTAAACCAAACAGGAAGTAGGAGTCTATGCGCTGACGTGCATAAACAGTATTTACAATGTTTTCTCTCGGCAATGGATTGTCAGAATGCATCAAAAACAGACTACATTTATTCAACGAAGTGACTAAATGACTCACGAGAGTGGATTATTTTGTATTAGAGAATGTCGTCGCTGATTTGACCAGTTTTATCGCTGCAAATGAACACCTGTTACTCAGAAGGCAGAAGGTAAGTTTTTATTCTCAGCTCGTCCTCGTATTATATGCCGTTCTGATGTAAATATGTATGTAATGCTGAGCTTGGCATGCACCATTACACAGAAAATATAACCGTGCGCCGCTGTGGCGCCACTTATATTGTGTGTTTGCGTGGGCGCTGTATAGTGGTGTGATTTACGTATTGAAATGTGCCAGGTGTTTGGGGGTAGGGAAAGGTGTACTGTAAGTATCGATTGGGGGTTTCGCGGGCTTCTCTATTACGTCAGCATCACCCGATAAAAGGGCAAGGTGAGGTGGACAACGTCTCAGAGCTTCATTTGAGATTCGTCGTGATCGCATCGTTGTTTTGGAGTTTTGCGAAATGGCACAGCGGGCCGCCGGCAAGACCAAGTTCAGCGCTCAGGAGGTTGTGGAATTGCTCACACGGAGAGAGAGCGACATTTCAGCATCAGACTTTTTGGGTTCAACTGATGATCCAACATCAGAAGAAGATTTGTTTTCCGATGGAGATGACCAGTAAGTGTCTAAAGTTTTACAAGTTGGGGGTGGGGGTTATTGTATGGGAGGAGGTTGTACATTTTGTATCAGACAAGGACTACTGGGAGGATTGTGTGGTTTTTATTTTATGTGTGTATGCACTGTCTGCATTTACTGTAACTTTTTTTGATATACAATGTATTTATTTGTGTGTGTAAGGGAATCACTGAAAAATGACTGGGTTTTTGGTGCATGAAGGCCTGACATTTTCCTTCTTTTACAAATTAGGGGAACCTCTGATCATGAGTGGCAGCCAGCCAAAGAGAAGATGGTGGAAGAGGCTTCTTCATCTGATGAAGAGGATCTAATGCCTGTTACAGCACAGGCCAGAAGGGCCAGTGCACCACATGTGACAAGCCATTGTGCTTTGTCCCAAACAGAGACTGCTATAACCAGTGGCACATTGAAAATTCCATGTGAGGGGGGGTGGGGGTAGAGCAGAATAATTGTAAATAGTTGCAGTTTGCTGTGCTGTGTTTTTTTTTTTACATTACTCTGAAAAATAAAATAGCATTTACAGAAATGGTGATTTGTTTTGTGACTATTTTTTTTTTTACAATGTACAATAGTGTCATTCATATTTTATTGGATTAATATGGCTTTATTTATGATTTATTCAGTAATTTTGTGTATAGTACAGGATTCCTCAGGACAGTATCTTTGATTAGAGCCCTCATTGATGACTGTATGTTGAAGCATTGAGGAGTTACAGCCCTTTAAAATTTGCATGTCAAAGGGGGCTTAGATGCGGCACTTGGACTATCCAAATGGCACATGAGAGAGCACGCCAGGGCATCAATGCACAAAAACCTTTACAAAACAATAGGCTTTTGTGCTATCTTGATGAAATTCGAAATGCACGACAAAAAGACTTCATTCTACAGCTCCAATGTATTTTCCAGTCGTTACCTTCTATATTCAGTGTGTAGTTACATGATAACAATCAGGAAAAATCTAGGCGAGGCAAAAATTGTCTACTTTTTCTGTGTTCCAAACTTAATAGCTACAAACTCATTACAGTTACAGTGCTTTTGACTACATAAATGAAAAATATAGGTTGTCTGCTTCGCAAAGACACTAAACTTTTGTGTGTACTCCAAAGAGTTCAGGAACAGCAGCTGATTTAATTTGGGTATGCTTTTTCAGGCGTTTTTTGTTTTTTTTAGCCGCCAGTTAAGTGGTTAAGAAGGGAGACCAGAGGGTGTGCTCCAACTTCCGGGGGATCACACTCCTCAGCCTCCCCGGTTAGGTCTATGGCAGGATGCTGGAAAGGAGGGTCTGCTTGTTAGTCAAACCTCGGATCCAGGAGGAACAATGTGGTTTTCGTCCTGGTCGTGGAACGCTGGACCAGCTCTTTATCCTCTCAAGGATATTTGAGTGTGCGTGGGAGTTTGCCCAACCAGTCTACATGTGCTTTGTGGACTTGGAGAAGGCATTTGACTGTATCCCTCGGTGTATCTGTTGGTGATTTTTTCTTAGGGTCTCCATGTTCCTTTTGGCCGAAGATTCAAACCCAATTAAACCCCAAATATCCAAAAACTCACTGGGAGGAACAGGTTCCGGTGCAGGCTGTTTATTAAACATATTAGTTACACAGAACACAGACAAAGACCAAGATAGGGTTAGTAGACAGTATCATAGTTGAGACAAAGATACACACACACACAGAAGAGAAGAAGAAAGAAGAGAAGAGAAGAGGGAAACACAGAGACAGAAAGATGCAGAAACAGGAAAGGAAAAAAGAGAGGACAGGAAAGAGAAGAGCACACAGAGAGAGGTGGAGTGAGACAAAGAGTGGCAAACATTTTATATCTTAAACATGATAACCGCCCACTTGCCTTTGACCCCTCCTAATGTACATAAAGTCTCAGCCCATGAAACTTGAATCCCAACCAACTGTCTTTTGGCTATATTACGCCCACTCTAAAGTCATATGTTTAAGGCGTACACATCAGAGGGGTACCTTTTGGTTTATGACAGTTCAGACAGATGTCACAAATGATGAACATTTCTACTGAAACATCAAAACTCGGATGTGTCTTAGACAACATATATAAAGAGGTGCACGAAAACATCGTACGAGATTCTGCGGAGCCCTTCTCAGCACCTAGACAGGTCTGCTCTCTGGTCCAAGCCAACCCAGATGTGGACATTTAATTGACCTCAAACTGTCTTAGTGAGGACTCTCCCTGCATTGTCAGATGAAGATTGGAAGTACCTAAGCTGTTGGATTTCTAAAAGAACATCCGATGAACAGTAAGGATTATACAATAAGGACAGTCAACTTAAAGAGGATGACATCTCTCTTATGGACTTCTCCTTTTTCCCCCAACTTCACTGAAGCAGCAACGGACTAGACTTTGGGTGTGGTCGCTTCTGGCCAGGCACCAACTTGGAGTCTTTTCTTCCAAAAAAGGATTTATGGACAGAATTGGATATTTTAAGCCCCTTCTTCATCAACCCAGCTCATAAGTATTTACTCTGTATAAGAAATGATTGATTTATAATGATTTTAAGGTCTGATATTTATGAGTGATTACTGCATGTTGAGAATTAATTTAGGATTGATTCAGAGCTAAATGCAAACTGCTTGAGCTGAAAACCTGCAAATAAAATTTGACTCTAAAAAGTCAGTGAAACTCGTTGAGAATTTATTTCCTTTTAAACGGTACACATAAATGTCCGTGCAACAGTAAAAGTTAGGCAAGTTAAGCTATATCATCGGGTTCTATTTGGACACACTAGTCGTATGTAATCCACTTCAACTCAACTATGTCCCTTGGGCTTATTTTTCCTGGCCGATAAAAGGATCTGGTCGATACCAAGTGCACTGATCAAGGGGGCTGGCTGCTACAACTATCTGGGCTGTGTTTTGGGGGCCGGCTGTGTGAGCCTTCCTGACCGATTGCATCAGAATACAGAGGTAGCGGGACAGATGATAGGATTATTAGCAGTTAGAGCCAGACGAGCAGCCCCACCACAGCTTAAGTAGTATCACTGAGCTCGGAAGTGGGTAATACCCTGCTGGCCCAAGTGATCAGGACCCTATGAAAAGGAGAAGCTGTCACAGAGGTAAATACCTGTAGGATCAAACAAGGCCATATAGAATATAAAATAGTTTCAGCAGAGGTAATAAAAGTAAAAATAGTGTTCATACAAATAACACAAGTGAACAATAAGAGTAGATATATTCCCATATATGTAATGATAATAGATGAAAGTAGCACTGACTCATCAGAGGCCCCTAGGAACAGGGCCAGTAATATATTGAGTAAAATATTGAGATAATAAATGAGTTCCCTGGCAGTGGAAGAGTGGCCCTCACAGTAGATAATATGGGATGATAGATGTCCCACTGCTGTGGGCGGGGAAGGTCCTGTCCAGCATATGACGCAATGTGTAAGGCTGCTACGAGTGGGAAAGACCCACCCAGCATACAGTAGAAAATATTGAATGGGCCTCTGATTGCAGTAAGGGAAGTATAGATAATAAATGAAATTGGCAAAAAAATATCCCTACATATCCTGTGGGAGGTCCTGCGGGAGTATGGGGTGTCTGGCCTGTTGTTGCAGGCCATTCAGTCTCTGTACAACTGCAGCGAGAGCTTGGTCCATATAGCTGGTAATAAGTCAGATTTGTTTCCTGTGGGTGTTGGACTCTGTCAAGACTGCCCTTTGTCACCGGTTCTGTTCGTAATTTTTGTGGACAGAATTTTTAGGTGTAACCAGGTGGCAGAAGGCTTCTTCCTTGGTGGCCTCAGAGTCTCATCTCTGCTTTTTGCGAATGATGTGGTCCTGTTGGCTTCATCAGGTGGTGGCCTCCAGCTCACAGTGGAACGGTTTGCAGCCAAGTGTGAAGCAGCTGGCATGCGAATCAGCACCTCTAAGTCTGAGGCCATGGTCCTCAGCCAGAAAAGGGTGTATTGCCCTCTCCAGCTCAGGGATGAGTTCCTGCCCCAAATTATCTCGGGGTCTTGTTCACGAGTGACGGGAGAAGGGAGTGACAGGTAATCAGGTTTGTTTGTGAAGAAAGACACCTGAAACACTTTAATTAAAAAAGTAAGACATTTAATATATTAAAGAATCACAAAAATCACACATGCATGCAGGGACTCAGAGGAGGAGATAGGCCTGTGTGCTCCCTCTCTCTCTCTCTTTCTGAGCCCATGTAGCTCTCTAACCATAACATTTTTAATTTGTCATAAAGAACTATCTTTTCCAGATTAATAACAGAACATGGTGACGGTGATGTTTTAATTGTACGTAAGGTGGCTAAACCTCAAGATAAGATGCACTGAGACAGAGAAGTTAGTCAGCACTTTCTATCTGTTGCTCTCTGTCTAATGTATTATTTAATTGTTTATTATTTGGTTGATCCACTGTTTATTAATTAACTTGCTGGAGTTAAATTTTAAACGTGTCCTTTTATTCATTGACTAATAAATAATCCCTAACAACTCCCTCCTTTTTCACGTGTTCACCTGAACAGTGTGAAAAAGGAGGGAGTTGCTATTGTTATTAACCTATTGATTAAAAGCTAAAAACAATAATGGCATGATTAAAATATATTTTAAAGCCCAATAAGTCCTTACAAACCAGAGTTGCTCTCAAATGAAATTTCTGTGAGCCACTGAGTTCTGTAATCTGTGTTTATGTAACACAGTAGAGAAAGGTATTATATATTCTAGATGAATGGGCCAATAGGTTCGGCTATGGGAGCACAATGAGGCGTTTAAGTGACACACAAAGGCAGCTGGATAATTTTAAAGGACAACCAACTTTAGTGACATAAACCATAAAATTGACGAACAGTTGTACAAGGCTCACAATTATGAAAATGAAATTACACACAATAAAATACATAAAATAATAATACTACTTGGCCAAGTGCTAATTCTCAATATCAAATCTGTTGGGTGCACCCTGGTAATCTGAATTCCAAATTGTAATGGACAACAGAACAACAGATTAATCAATTTCAGTTCCAATTCAGGTTCAACTCAACACCATTCACATGAGGAGGATTTCCTACACAGCAGGTTGTTATAATGTCTGAAATAAACTTGTCCAAAGGGTAATGTCCAAAATTCCAGGATGAAACAATAAGCAAAAAATGTCAGTCAGTGGTCTCGCGCATAACCAACTGTGTGTGAAGGTATGAGTGATACAGGCCTACCACACCGCAGGGTGCAGCAAGACTCCAAATGGAAAAGAAGGGATCCAGTTCTTTCTCTAAGTTCAGGTGGGAAGGCTCGCCATCACAGTCACAGGAGGAATCCACCTCAGGAACAATCCAGCATGGGAAAAAAAACCTGACCTGTCGACAGACAGGACCAGCAGAATAATAGAATTTCTATTAAGCTGTTCTAGCTTTAATCCTTAAATCAGATCTCTATAGACATCATAGTTGACATCAATCCATCATCAAAGCACTCAAATTTGCAATAAGACAATTGTCTTTCACTTCAGTGCAGTATTTCACTGCATTCCTAACCCACTTTGTTGTAGATTACACAAGCATTTTCCAAATACAACCTTAAAATATCACATTTTACCCAAAATCAGTAAAAGTTTACATTTGAATAATTAAACAGTTCAGATAAGGCTATTATTTAACAACAATGTAATAAACAGAACAAAAAACCTGAATGGAAGGCACATAATATGCTCACCGATCTCAATGCTACACGTTTGGGACAACGATATGGTGGCTCTCAGTCCGGACACGTGGGGCACTTCAGCTGAACGGAGAACGAGATGAACTTCAAGGAAACCAGTAGCCAATAAGAGCTAACAAGGCTAACGAGGTAGCTCTAACAGTGTTATGTTGCTCCCTTATAGTGTCACTAAGTAAACATTATTACTCGACACACAGAGCATGGAGGACAACTTCTTGCTGGTTCACTCATTTGTTTATTATGCTACTGTTGCTATCAGAACCCCTGTATGCCCTAGTGGCGGTCTGCCCCCCTGTGGTAAGTATTGGTAGGACATCTCTAGGTTCATACATCACATATCTCCTCCCCACTAAGATTTGTTTTCAGTAACAAAAACATTTCTTAGGAAACAAACGTAAGACATTATATCCCCTTTTAAACTACACGAGATTATTTCTTTCTTTACTTCTCCACAACATTACCAGAAAATAGGAGAGTTATGTCACAGCTTATAATCACTTCAAATATCAAAACTCAGAACCATTTAACAACATTCTACAAAAGCAAACATTCTTAAACATTCTTCAACTTTTTCTTTTCTTTTTTTTTTTTTACAACATCTTGGAATGTCAACATTGTTCAACTCTTTTTTTTTTTTTTTTTTCGTGGTTGTTAAGTTTACTGATCCCTGTAACGTACCGGCGGACGTGTGATCCTCACAGGATATCGTCGTACAGTCCCTGTTGTCTCTGAATGTTCTGTGTGTGTCATTTCTGTGGACTGTGGTGTCTTGAGTGTTTTGGGTGTTTTTGGTGGTGCATGTGGTGTGTGTGGCACTGTATCAGTATCCTCCTTCTGTTGAGGTGTATTTGGGTCAGGTGTGGTTGTCTGAGGAAGTGACAGCGGACAACTCACAGGAAAACTCCCTGCAGTCTCTGGTGGGTCTGACTCGGGCCGAGTCAGCATCTGGTCCACATGACGCTTCCAGACCCCTTGTGTACCCACATGTACCTTGTAGGACACTGGTCCGGTCTTCTCGATCACCACAGCTTGCGTCCACTTATCCTCCCCCCTCCTATAATCACGCACGAGCACTGGCTCACCAAGTTCAAACTGTCTCTGTTTAGAGTGTAGCTGGCGTCGTTGCTGTTGAGCCTCTTGTGACTGGTGCACTGTTCCAGCCATACTTGGTTTCAGGAAATCCAGTCGAGAACGCAGCTTGCGTCCGATGAACAGCATTGCAGGGCTTTCCTTGGTTGTTGCATGGGGGGTGTTACGGTAGGTCAGGAGGAACGTATCCAGACGCTGCTGCACTGGTGTAGTTCCTCTGGAAGATTTCAGAGCGTGCTTGAAGGTTTGCACAAATCGCTCTGCCAAGCCATTGGAGGCAGGGTGGTATGGTGCTGAGCGAATGTGTTTGACTCCATTGGCTTTCAGAAACGTGCTGAATTCTTCAGAGCAGAACTGAGGGCCGTTGTCGCTTACAAGACTGTGTGGAATGCCATAGCGACTAAAAAGTCCCCTAAGCACTTGGATGGTTTTGCTGGATGTGGTGCTATCCATGATGTGCACCTCGGGCCATTTGGAGTGTGCGTCCACTATGACCAGGTACATGTGCCCTTCAAATGGACCTGCAAAGTCCACATGTATCCGTTCCCAAGGACTGGATGGCCACATCCACGGGTGTAAGGGTGCTAGGCCAGGGTCTTTCTGCACTCGTTGACATGAGTGGCATGATTTTGCTTGGTGCTCGATCTGGGAGTCGATGCTGGGCCACCAAACGTAGCTACGAGCTAAGCTCTTCATCCTTACTACACCTGGGTGTGCTGAGTGTAGCTCTGTCAGCACCCGGGGGCGCAGTTTGGGTGGCACAATCACTCTCAACCCCCACATAAGGCATCCGTGCTGCACAGTGAGATCATGGCGGCGCTGGAGATAGGGAGACAGCTCACCTGCGTCCTTTGCAGCTGGAAAACGACCAGTTGTGACCATTTCCATGACACGGGACAGGGTGGAATCCGACATGGTGTGACGCTTGATCTCGGCGTTGCTGACTGGCAATGTGTCCAACTGTGACGTGTAGAACACCTCCACTGCACCTTGTTTCTCACTGGGGGCATGAGGGAGCGGTAACCTTGACAGTCCGTCAGCGTTGGCATGTAGGGCCCCCTTTCGGTACTCAATAGTGTAATTGTGAGCGGAAAGCATGAGCGCCCAGCGTTGCATGCGAGCTGCAGCCATGGATGGTGTGCATTTCACTGGACTGAAGATGGTTGTAAGCGGGCGATGGTCAGTGAGTAGCGTGAATGTATTGCCATACAGGTACTGGTGGAACTTGCGTACTCCAAAGACTATCGCTAACGCCTCCCTCTCAATCTGAGCGTAGTTTTGTTCTGCTTTGCTGAGAGTTCTGGATGCATAGGCGATGGGTTTTTCATCGCCATCCGGCATGACATGCGAGAGAACAGCTCCGACCCCATAGGGTGAAGCATTGCAAGCGAGACGGAGAGGCAACTCAGGGTTGTAGTGTGTGAGCACCTCTTGTGATACCAGGAGTGCTTTGGCTTTCTGGAACGCTGATGCACAGGCTGACGTCCACTGCCATTTCTTTTCTTTGTTCAGCAGTTCATTCAACGGCTTTAGCACAGTGGCCAGATCAGGGATAAAGCGTCCATAATAGTTTAGCATTCCTAGGAAAGATCGAAGTTTACTTACATCGCCTGGTGCTGGTGCTTCCACAATGGCACGTACCTTCTCCGGTGACTTGTGGAGCCCAGCAGCATCGATGATGTGGCCCAGGTATTCCACGGATTCCTGGAAGAAGAGACATTTCTCTTGCTTGAGGTGCAGGCCGTATTCCTCTAGCCTGCTGAGTACTGCATCCAGAGTTTTCAGGTGTGTCTGCTTGTCAGGACCACTGACCAGTATGTCGTCCAGGTAGCAGTGAGTGTGTGGCAGTCCGAGGAGCACCTGGTCCATTGCCTTCTGGAACAAGGCGGGCGATGACGCTACACCAAACGGCAAGCGGTTGAAGCAGAACAGTCCTTTCTGTGTTGAGATGGTCAGCAACTTCTTGGAGCTCTCTTCTACTTCCATCTGTAGATATGCATTAGATAGATCCAGTTTACTGAAGCGTTGACCTCCAGCGAGAGTAGCAAACAAGTCCTCAATACGTGGAATTGGGTACTTGTCGATGCAGAGAGCTGGGTTGATGGTGACTTTGAAGTCCCCGCAGAGTCTCACGGCGCCGTCCTTCTTGTTCACAGGCACCACTGGCGTAGCCCAGTCACTATGCGCCACAGGTGAGATGACGCCAAGCTCAGTGAGGCGTGTCAGCTCAGCTTCCACTCGCGGTCGAAGAGCATATGGCGCATTGCGTGGTGGGCAGAATTTGGGTACACTGTTTGCTCTTAGAGTGAGCCTGGCTTTCACTCCTCTCATGGTGCCTAACTTATCGGAGAAAACAGCGGAGTGTCTCTTTAACACTGTCTCTAAGCTGTTTGTCTGTCTGTACTCAATTGCATGTACAGTCTTTAAGTCTCTCCAATTTAGTTGAATGGCTCTCAGCCACTCCCTGCCAAATAATGGTGGAGCATCCGCCTTCACCACATACAGTGGCAAGACAGCGTGTTGCTTGTTCAATGCCACTTGCACTTTAACAACTCCTTCTGGTGCCAAAGGCTCTCCTGTGTATGTCTTTAGTATGATATCAGTGGGTTGCAGAGGAAACTTATACAGCTTTCGTTTGTACAGTTCCCAAGGAATCAATGACACTGCAGCCCCTGTATCCAATTCCATCTCCATTTTCTTTCCGTTAACTGTTGGCACTACTGATATGTGTGAATATTTCCCTTTCTGAGACACTGCATACAGTCCCAAGTCACTGTCACTATCCGGTTTCGTTCCTTCACTTTCACTTTCATTCGCCTCGACGTGATGGATCTTTTTCTTTCTATCTTTCACGCTGCGTTTGTGTGCATGGCTTTTCTGTTCAGGCTTAATATCTTTGTGTTTATGTTCTCTTTCATGACTGCTTTTTGATTTACTCCTGCACATTCGTTTCGTGTGGCCCTTCCTCCCGCACTGGTGACATTCGCGGTCTTTGTACCAGCAGTCATCATCACTATGATTTCCCTTCCCACAGCGGCGGCATTTTTCACCTTGCGAAAACACTGCGTTTACTTTCAGGGAATTACTTAACTGCTGTACGTCGCGTGCTGCTGTCTCTGCTGACACTGCATGTTCAACAGCTTTCTTGAACGTGAGGTTTTCCTCAGTCAGAAGGCGTTTCTGCACAGCTTCGCATTTCAATCCGCAAACAAATCTGTCCCTCAGAGCGTCCTCTAGGTAAGCCCCGAACTCACAGTGTTCCGATAGCTTCTTGAGCACTGCTACATACTGTGCTACCGTTTCTCCTTCCCCCTGATTTCGCTTGTGGAACCTGAACCTCTCGGCTATAACGAGCGGTTTCGGTGTGAAGTGATCTTTAAGCACAGTCACAGCCTGTTTGTAAGTCATTGTGCCAGGTGCCACGGGAGCTACTAAGCTACGAAGCAGTCCATACGTTTTAGGTCCCATCACACTGAACAGTACTGAAACTTTCTTAGCCTCATGAATGTCATTAGCCACCACGTAATGCTCAAAACGTACAATATACGTTGCCCATTGCTCACCAGACTCATCGAAAATGTCCATATGTCCATATATTCCAGCCATCATACGTCTTTCTGGGATTACGTGCACTGTAGATGAACTCGAAGCACTCGATGTCCTTGTATCCGCAGATGTAACACTAGCTGCACTCGGGCCCTCCGATGATGGTTGGCTCATAGTTGATCAGCACATTAGCTATCCAAAAACGCGGGTGTTCATTTCGGTCCAAAAACTTGCACAAAGCTGACTTAACTTTCACAGCCAGTCGATGAAAA
This sequence comes from Archocentrus centrarchus, assembly GCF_007364275.1. Lineage (NCBI taxonomy): Eukaryota > Metazoa > Chordata > Actinopteri > Cichliformes > Cichlidae > Archocentrus > Archocentrus centrarchus. The sequence continues at coordinate 31,570,540 of NC_044366.1, forward strand.
GTATTCCGAAATACACGACTCGTCGCCAATTTATGTTATGTTGCTCCCTTATAGTGTCACTAAGTAAACATTATTACTCGACACACAGAGCATGGAGGACAACTTCTTGCTGGTTCACTCATTTGTTTATTATGCTACTGTTGCTATCAGAACCCCTGTATGCCCTAGTGGCGGTCTGCCCCCCTGTGGTAAGTATTGGTAGGACATCTCTAGGTTCATACATCACAAACAGTGCTCGGCAGAAAACTGAAGCTCAATCTATTTACTCACTTCACGACTTCCAGCTTAGAAGTCAGATGGCAAACAGCAATTGCAATTGCAAAAGAGCTCGCCTCAAATTCGTATCCAGTACTATAATCGTCTTAACACACAGACTCTCACGCTGCACAGCTTAGCAGTCTCCTCCTCATGGCGGATCTTCATGCTCACACAAACAATGCTACCGACACGGGGAAGGAGGGCGGGACCTACAGCGGCGGTCTGCATTCTGATTGGCTGATACACACCAGAACTAAACTTTTTTATTGGCCAGGTAGACTACCTAGCTTCCCTAACCCCTGCTTCTTAAAGACGAGTCATGGTAGTTGTCCTCTGCCAGTTCATTCATCCTCTATAGTGAAGCCCAGGCTCATTCTATTATCTGTACTCTCCCTAGTTTATGTGTGCCTGATTTGAGTCTCTTGTCTCCTTCCTAGAAATTCATTGGAGGAATTCAATTCGCCTCCCCGAGGACCTGCCACCATCTCTCTCACTGGTTCCAAGCTTTGTTGCCACGCTCCCTGACACTGGCCTGCTCTCCACCGGCACCCAGCAGCTTGCCTCGGACTCCCGCTTGACTCCTGGAGTCCCCCCCAAGCTCTGCTTGCTTGCACTGCTACGTAAGGATATTACCTTTACCAGCACCCATACCATCTTGTCTCTATGTGGCTCTATTTAAATGGGGCTCCTACTCCCTGTGTATGATCATATCCTGTCCCCCATCTCCAGTTGTTCCCAAAGAGCCATCTGCTCTTTGGGTCTGCTAAGTTGTATAACTATGACAAAAAAAATGGCAACATCACCATCCAGTAGAGAAATGCAAGAGGTGTACACCAAGTTAAATAACTCTAAGTGAAAGCTCTTGAGCCTCATTCATTCTTATGCAGGGCAATTTACTAATGAAAGTCATACTCTCCAAGTCATTTCAGATCTATTCAAATCTTGAAATGCAGTACTGAAAATGTGTGTTGATGTAACCCTTGATGTTTCTGAGGAACACATCAGCAAAGTGGAAAAATACACAAGAGCTCAAGCAAAAAGATCACGTTTTTTTCGACATTGTGCTGACAGAATCAGTGCATCTCTTAGCTATGCAGCATCATACACCAGTCTTGCACAGCCCTCACAGACACTGATGAAGACAATTTGCTGTCCAAGTCTGTACAGGATAAACAACCAAGCTACCAGGCATGGACAAAAGTACGAGTGTTGGAAATGAAGACCAAACATGCCAACTTGTAGGCCAAGAACTGTGAAATGTTTATTAACAAAGACGATCCATTTCTTCACACAACCCCAGAGTTTCTTGTGTTTTGTGACTGTTGTGGGATGGGATGTGGAGAGGTCTCAGAGTGTAATTTTGAGCATTGCATTCTGTACAATGACTCCTGTCTGGAACTGGTGAATGGGCATTTTCAGCTAAAGACAATGCACAGTTATTATTATAAAGTCCAAGAGCAGTTGTTCACTGTGTTCACTGTTTTCTGTTGCCAAGATGGGAAATACAAAGATAACAACGCAGCACATACCTGATGTGCAACACTGGGGACTTGTATTGTTCAAATTACAGGCATTTGGGAGAATACGGTATGTGTTCTGCCTGAGATTTTGGGACGCTGGTATATATGCAGATGTACAGTTCCAGTAAAGCTAGCGGACAAGGATAGCATCTGCTTTTGTAGAGAGAAAACTGATGAACCCAGAATCTCATGCACAAACAAGGAGTGTGCTTACAAAGAATTTCATCCTCATGTATATCCCTTACCCCTACAACAGTACCCAGTTTTCAGTAATGAATTTATCTGAGGTGTGCCCTCCTCAGGTCTCTGAAATATATGACACAGTTCCCTGTGGTGTTATTCCAGCGAGAACCTTGATGGTGTTATGATGCTTGCAACTTGAAAATGTCTGAGCCCTAGCCAACAGGTTCCAGGGTCTCTGAATAAAAATCTCAACAGTCAGTTACCACTGTAGTTTTTCTACCATATGCATACATAAAGTATTATGACATTGTCTTATACAATTCCTCTCTGCTAGGCCAGTCAATAAAAGGGGTCAGTCTGCACTCCATAACAATTATCCAGTATATGAATATTCTTGATACAGTGGAGAGTGACACACAAAAACGGCTGCTTTGGTGAAAGATTTGCTAAGAGTTTGGAATGAAAGTGTGGGGTCTAGGGTGACACCCAGGTTGCGAACTTCTGGTGATGGTGAGATGGAGGAACCATGTCAAAGAGTAGATCTCCAAACCTCCAGAATAGGGCTTTGGGGGACACAACCAAGAGCTCTGTTTTGTTACTGATTAGCTTGAGTAGATTAAACAACATCCAGGTTTTGAGGGGAAATATGTTCAAGCACAATCATCAGCACTTCAATTGAGGGAAGTCCAGTCAGTGTAGAAGTGTACTTTGTCATCCAAATAAAAAAAACCTCTACTTGGACCTTGGTATTTGTTGGTGCAAAACATATAATCAAATTCCATCATTTGGCTCTCAGCTTCACAAAATTTCCCACATTCAGTTATATACTTGGCGTCTGTGGCTTCTGGATGGTTGTCCTAGACATTTTTCTTCACTGTCAACTCTTCAGCCTCACTTTCGTTGCTGTGTTTATCTGAATTGTATTTCACCTCTGAAGTGCTTGGATGACTGATGTTAATATTTTCCACACAAGAGCCACTTTCATTAAGTTTTCAGAGCTTTGGTGCCGCTTCATGTTCACGTCTTTAGAAAGAAGTTTAATGAGTGATCTCGGGCTTTCTGCTCTGTCCTCTGCAGCCTTTTGGTCCACCTTGATGAACTGTTTCTTAATTTTAGAGTAGGCCTCCAGTCAATATTGTACTTGTCCCAACTAACAGCTGGCCTTCCAGAGACAAAGTGCTTGCTACACAATTGTTCACTGGTAAAAACATACTTAGAATTTAATTTCTCCGATCTCTTGATAATTCCTCAGTGAATTTTCTTTGATTAGTAATCATGGCTGGAATGCGATAAAATCCTGTACCTTTATCATGGCCACTTTTGCTTCCACTTTTGCTGAAAACAACGCAATGAACCATCTCACAATTCTCAGTGGGAACTAAGGTGATTGTATATGTTTATGTGTTGAGGGGCACCAACTTGGCGGATAGCAACCGTTGTCAAGATATAGGTCATGTGAGTCAAAACCCCCTATATGAGCATTTCCAAAATGAGTGCTCCTACATGTGGCTTTGTGTGTCATGTCAGGCATATGAGTGGGTTGCTGTAGCTCCAGTAGTACAGCAGGCTGCCTATTAATCAGAAGGTTGTTGGTTCAATCCCAGGCTGTTCCAGTTGGCATGCCAAAGTATCTGTGGGCAAAATACTAAGGTGCATAGATGAATAAGTATCAGTATATCTGAAGCTGATTTGAAGGGATTAGATCTTGGAGAGGTACCTGTTTCTGCTTGGCAAAGGATTGAACCAGGAGGATTTGGATGATTGGATTGGCTTCACCACTGAAAGGGGCCAGAAAGACTAAAGGATGTCAACAAATTAATCAGTGCAGCCTGTACTGAAAATTCAGGAATTTGGCTCCCTGGTGGCCTTGGACCGCCGCTTTTCTCAGTTTTCTCCTGGATATTTGTAAACAGATGCCCTACGCCCCCCCTACCCTGTCTTCCTGTGATCTTGGCCTAGCTGCTGATGAACTCCACGTCTTATCAGAACTGTTAGCTGAGGAGGGGAATTTGAGTCAGCCCCACAGTAGCCCCCCTCCCCCCTGCTGGCTCCCTTCCATCCCCGCCCCTCTCCACCCTAGCGCTCCCATGCTACATGCCACGTTTCCTGCACTATCACAGAGGTTTTTATAAACTTATACTATGTATGTGTATATGTATACAAAGTATGAGATAATTTTTTCCTCTCCTGTCCTTATATGGTTTCACTATTGTTTCCATCTTTTTACTGGCAGCGCCTCCAGGAGGGGGCAGCATGGCCACAGTTGACCTATCTCCACATTTTTGTTTGTCTTCTTGGATGGGTGTTCTGTTAATCAATCAATCAATCAATCAATCAATCA